>NC_090653.1:11620002-11920002 GCF_040937935.1 Hyperolius riggenbachi
AGTACGAGCAGGACTACAGGGATCCAGGGTAATACTGCTCTATTTCTTTTTGTTCAGCTCTCGAGGGCGAGATAAAAGAAGATCCTCACATCCGTCCAGAAGACGTTCCAAGGACAGATCACGTTCCAGAGATAGATCGCATAGAAAGAGATCTAAGCACAGCAAGCCGAGAAGTTCGCATAAGTCAAGATCTAGGTCCCCAACAAGCAGGCAGAATATTAAAGCCTGCTGGGCCTGCGCACAACCAGTCATGCCGGGTAAACTAGTGTGCGCCAACTGTTTCCAGGAGCTGGGGAAGGAAGACAGCCCAGTTCCTCCAGTGGATGTCTCAGAATTGGTTCAAAAGGCAGTGCAGGACTCCTTAGAGAACTTTGTGGCTAGTATGGCGGCACAACCTTCCGCTGAAGGCCAAGAGAAGCCGTCCACTTCTAATGCTCTGGAAGAGGAGTATGAAGTTGGATTCAACTTTGCATATGTGGAGCCTTTTGTCAGGGCAGTTAAAGAAGCGATTCAATGGGAAGAGCCGGAGGAGATGGATAAGGGAAAGAAACCAAAGAAACGATATTATAAGCCCCTTACCAAGGAAAGATCAACATTTCCAGTAATGGAGGAAATTCAGGACATAATATTAGAGGAATGGCAGAAGTTAGACAAGAGACTTCCATTAACAAACAGAATGGCCAAATTATACCCTTTACCCGAGTCAACAACCGGTCCGCTGGATACCGCTCCACCAGTGGACGCCTCAGTAATGCGCCTAGCGAAACACATCACGCTACCTTTAGATGATGCAATATCATTTAAGGACACTCTAGAGCGTAAATTAGATCTAGATCTGAAGAAAATTTATACTATGTCGGGCGGTATATGCAAGCCGGCCATAGCCCTTACATCTGTGGGAAAAGCGATCCGCAACTGGTCGGATGGACTAGAGCAGGCGATCCTTGAGGACGCAGATAAGGAAACCCTTTTATCACTTCTGGAAGATCTTAAGTTATCCGGAGACTTTGTGGGAGAGGCCTCCATAGATATCTTACGCTCGGCATCCAGAAATATGTTCTTCTCCGTAACGGCCAAGAGGGCACTTTGGCTCAGAGCATGGTCGGCGGACCCATCGTCAAAGCTACTCTGGTGTAAGATACCATATGATGGCAAGACATTATTCGGGGAGAAGATGGACTCTGCCATTAGCAAAGTGACAGGCGGAAAGTCGGGCCTAATCCCGCAGGATAGACGCGCAGGTAGACAGGGCTTTACATCACAGCCTCAGTCGCAATCTGCTAGATATAGGAATGCCAGATCCTACAGACCAGGGAGAAACTTCAAACGTAACTGGCAACCCGGTCAATATGCCCTAAATAAGTCTCAAAAACCGAAGTCTACCCCTACTTCATCTAATACTAAAAAGTCTTTTTGACGGTGGCATACTCCAGGAACGCCCGGTGGGAGCAAGACTCCAACTCTTCTCTCACATCTGGTCAGAGAGGATTTCCTCTCCCTGGGTTCTGAGGACTGTAACCACCGGGCATTTCTGGACGTTCAGGAAAAGTCCACCTCTCAACTTTTTCAGACGCACAAAGGTACCAAAATCACCCCAAAAAAACAGGATTTTGCAGGAATACCTACAGGGACTCATAGACAAGCAGGCAATAATTCGCGTTCCTCCACACGAGCAAGGCAAAGGATTTTACTCCAACCTATTCTTTGTACAAAAGAAGACAGGAGAGTGGAGGCCGGTACTAGATCTCAAGTACCTAAACTCGTTCATAACCCTGGAGAAATTCAAAATGGAGTCGCTGAACACGATTGTTGCAGTAGTAGAGAACGACGATTATTTGTTATCCATCGATCTGGAGGACGCGTACTTGCACGTCCCTATTCAGCCATCATTTCAAAGATATCTTCGATTCGCAGTAGAGGAGAATCATTTCCAATTTGTATGTCTTCCCTTTGGCATAAACACTGCACCGAGGACATTTACAAAAGTGTTGGTAGAGATTATTGCAATACTCCGTCAGCAGGGGATCCGCACATATCACTACCTCGATGACATACTACTGTTGGGGAAAACAAAAGATCAAATACTGCAACACAGACAGATCCTGATTCAAACATTGACAGACTTTGGCTGGCGAATAAATTTTCGCAAAAGCCAGCTAGAACCCACAAAAGACCTGATTTATCTGGGGGCGAGATTTCGGACAAGTCACAACGAAGTATGCCTGCCGGAGGAAAAAATACCGATTCTGAAACAGAGAGTTCTCCAGGTCGCTCTTACCCGGCGTCTGAAGGCGAGAGAATGTATGAGGGTACTGGGGACAATGTCCGCAACTATACCCATGATCCCCTGGTCACGTTGGCATATGAGAGCGCTACAACAGGGCTTCCTAGCTCAATGGGATGGGACATCTCTGAATCAGACGATACTAATATCCCAGCACATGAAGAAGGACGTGAAATGGTGGTTAACAGACACCAACATCAGGAGTTTGCTGCCGCTGACACAGGTTCACCCTATCCTAGTCTCAACTAGTGTTGGGCGAACAGTGTTCGCCACTGTTCGGGTTCTGCAGAACATCACCCTGTTCGGGTGATGTTCGAGTTCGGCCGAACACCTGACGGTGCTCGGCCAAACCGTTCGGCCATATGGCCGAACTAAGAGCGCATGGCCGAACGTTCCCCGAACGTTCGGCTAGCGCTGTGATTGGCCGAACGGGTCACGTGGTTCGGACCCGAACGCGCTCTGATTGGCCGAACTGTCACGTGGTTCGGGTAAATAAATACCCGAACCACGTCATATCTCCGCCATTTGTCTGTGGGTTTAGCTTTGGGTAGGCAGGCAGGGTAGTTCGCGCTCCAGCCACGCTAGCCAGGGTCCCCCCCAGTCATTGTGTGTCACTGCTGGGAACAGTAGTACACCGCTCGTTCAGCCACACTATATAGCATTCTGTGTACTGTTCTGTGTCTGCTGGGAACAGTGGTACACCGCTCGTTCAGCCACACTATATAGCATTCTGTGTACTGTTCTGTGTCTGCTGGGAACAGTAGTACACCGCTCGTTCAGCCACACTATATAGCATTCTGTGTACTGTTCTGTGTCTGCTGGGAACAGTAGTACACCGCTCGTTCAGCCACACTATATAGCATTCTGTGTACTGTTCTGTGTCTGCTGGGAACAGTAGTACACCGCTCGTTCAGCCACACTATATAGCATTCTGTGTACTGTTCTGTGTCTGCTGGGAACAGTGGTACACCGCTCGTTCAGCCACACTATATAGCATTCTGTGTACTGTTCTGTGTCTGCTGGGAACAGTGGTACACCGCTCGTTCAGCCACACTATATAGCATTCTGTGTACTGTTCTGTGTCTGCTGGGAACAGTAGTACACCGCTCGTTCAGCCACACTATATAGCATTCTGTGTACTGTTCTGTGTCTGCTGGGAACAGTAGTACACCGCTCGTTCAGCCACACTATATAGCATTGTTTACTGACACTATATAGCAGACTATATAGCATTGTGTGTACACCGCTCAGCCAGACTATATACCATTGTTTACTGACACTCTGTGTACACCGCTCAGCCAGACTATATACCATTGTTTACTGCCACTCTGATTCTGCTGGGAACAGTAGTACACCGCTCGCTCAGCCAGACTATATACCATTGTTTACTGACACTCTGTGTACACCGCTCAGCCAGACTATATACCATTGTTTACTGCCACTCTGATTCTGCTGGGAACAGTAGTACACCGCTCGCTCAGCCAGACTATATAGCATTGTGTTTACTGCCACTCTGTGTACACCGCTCAGCCACACTATATAGCATTGCGTACTCTGCCAGTCAGTGTGTATATTGCTGGGATCAGTAATACTCCACTCACCGTCAACCACTATATGAGCTCAACATGAGTTCCCCAGAGACCTCCGCTGTGAGCAGCACTCCCAACAACAGCAACAGCCAACGCCCCACGCAAGCTATAACATCCACCCCAGCAGCCAGTGGTCAGCAGCAGCCCTCCCCGGAGGAGAACGTTGTGTCCATCAGTCCGTCGCCAGAGCGATTAATGAGGGCTGCCATTGAGGAGATGATGGGGCCTGATGTGGAGGAGGAGGTCTGGCTCAGGCCAGCATCCCAAGTTAATGTTGAGGACGATGAGGGGTCTGTGTCTGGGGATGTTGGGGTGGCAGAGGTGGTGGGTGGGTCAGACTCAGGAGAAGAGTTGTATGATGAGGATGATGATCGGGACCATCTGTATGTGCCTCAGAGTCCGACCCCGGAAAACATGTTGTATCGTGTGTTTAGGTACTAAAATCTGCGTTCCCTCCCAGTAGTGTTGGGCGAACAGTGTTTGCCACTGTTCGGGTTCTGCAGAACATCACCCTGTTCGGGGTGACTATATAGCAGACTATATAGCATTGTGTTTAATGCCACTCTGTGTACACGGCTCAGCCACACTATATAGCATTGTGTTTACTTCCACTCTGTGTCTGCTGGGAACAGTAGTACACCGCTCACCCACCACTGTATAGCATTGTGCTCTGTGTCACTGCTGACAATAGTGGTACACCGCTCACCCACCACTGTATAGCATTTCTGTACTGCCACTGTACTGCTGCCAGTCAGCGTGTACTTTAAGGATAAGTGAAATGAGGAAGAAATCCGGTGAAAGAGGGAGGGGCAAGGGAAGAGGTGTTTCCCCTGACGGTTCACGTACAGGCCACAGGGGAGCACCCAAGAAAACCCACTCAATACTGCCCATGTTGTCCAGGACAACAACCCTCACAGATCCAAAAGAACAGGACCAGATAATTACTTGGATGACCTCTCAAGCGTCCAGCAGTGGGTTAAGCAGCACCAGCACATCACGCACGAGGTCCGAGTCCTCAGCCAGTTAAAGTCTGGGCTTTCTTTGAAGACTGCACTGAGGATGTTACCATGGCGATTTGCAAGGTGTGCAAGACCCGCCTGAGCAGGGGGAAAAGTATTAACAACCTCTCCACCACCAGCATGAGCCGCCACATTCTATCCAAACATCCCACTCTGTGGGCAAACGCGGCAGGACAGGGTACCACCAGCAACACTGCCTCCCTTGGGTTCACCAGACTCACCACCAGACCCGCCTCAGCAGCAGCAGTAGCCCAGCCATTGCGTGGTTCACAACATTCACAAACATCAAACGATGCTGACACTGTCACTTTCCGGACTAGTGCTCTTGAGGTCTCCCAGTGTTCATCAAACACAACAACCAACAGCCCTTCGGTGTGCAGCGCTACGGTTGAGTTGTCTGTCTCTGAGATGTTTGAGCACAAGAGGAAATTGCCAGCAAATGACCCCCGGGCCGTGGCAGTAACAGCCAGCCAGCATAGCCAAGCTTCTGGCCTGCGAAATGCTGCCATATCGAGTGGTGGAGACAAACAGCTTCAAGGGCATGATGTCAGTGGCCATCCCACGTTACGTGGTTCCCAGCCGCTACCACTTTGCGCGCTCTGCAGTGCCTGAGTTGCATGAGCACGTGGTCAGCTAAATAACCCGAAGCTTGAAGAATGCCGTTGCCTGCAAGGTTCACCTCACCACTGACACCTGGACGAGTGCGTTCGGCCAGGGTCGATACATCTCCCTTACCGCGCACTGGGTGAACCTTGTGGAGCCTGGCAGCGATTCCTCACCTGCTACGGCGCGGGTGTTGCCCACGCCGCAAACAGCTGCACCGCCGTCCCTCCCACTGGATAACAACAGCAGCACCTACCTCTCTGACTCCTTCTCCTCCAACGCATCTCAAAGCTGTACCTCATCCGGAAACGCTAACCCAGCACCAGCAGCAGTAGGATCGTGGAAGCAGTGCAGCACAGCTGTTGGCATGCGTCAGCAAGCGTTGCTGAAGCTGATCTGCCTTGGGGATAAGCAGCACACAGGGGAGGAAATTTGGAGGGGAATAAAGGAACAGACGGATTTGTGGCTGGCACCGCTGGACCTGAAACCGGGCATGAAGCTAGACACCTGGCACGAACTGGCAATGTACGCAATAGAGGTGCTGGCTTGCCCGGCAGCCAGCGTTATGTCGGAACGCTGTTTCAGTGCTGCCGGAGGCATCATCACAGATCGGCGTATCCGCCTCTCCACAGAAAATGCAGACCGTCTGACTCAAATTAAAATGAATCAATCCTGGATTGGAAACGACTACGCAACACTCCTGGACCCCAACCAAGTAACATGACCGATGAACATCTGGGATGGTTTAGCGTTTCCGGTCCCTGTTTATTGAACCTCTCATCTGTATTACATTTATGACTGCATGGCGGCAAAAAGCATTGCTGCTATATCCGCACGCTTTTTGTCCTCATGCAAGGCCTGGGTTGTTGTGTCTCACAAAGCGTGGCCTTCTCCTCCTGCGCCTCCTCCTGTTCCATCACGTGTGCTGCTGCTGCTGCTGCTGCTGCTGGGTTACCGTTGCCGGTCCCTGTTTATGGAACCTCTTATCTTTATTACATTTATGACTACATGGCGGTACAAAGCATGCTATCCGCACGCTTTTTGTCCTCATGCAAGGCCTGGGTTGTTGTGTCTCACAAAGCGTGGCCTTCTCCTCCTGCGCCTCCTCCTGTTCCATCACGTGTGCTGCTGCTGGGTTAGCGTTGCCGCGTGGTCCCTGTTTATTGAACCACTTATCTTTATTACATTTATGACTGCATGGTGGTACAAAGCATGCTATCCGCACGCTTCTTGTCCTCATGCAAGGCCTGGGTTGTTGTGTCTCAAAGCGTGGCCTTCTCCTCCTGCGCCACCCTCCTCCTGTTCCATCACGTGTGCTGCTGCTGGGTTAGCATTACCGGTCCCTTTTCCTGGAACCTCTTATATGTATTACATTTATGACTGCATGCCGACAAAAAGCATGTTACCTGTGCAAAGAAAACAGACATTTCCCGCATTTAAAAGACAGTTTTCCCTTTGAAACTTTAAAATCGATTTTCTCAAAAACTATAAGCTCTTTTTGCTAAAAAAATTTTTCCTCTTGTACCCACTCCCAAGGTGCACATACCCTGTAAATTTGGGGTATGTAGCATGTAAGGAGGCTTTACAAACCACAAAAGTTCGGGTCCCCATTGACTTCCATTATGTTCGGAGTTCGGGTCGAACACCCGAACATCGCGGCCATGTTCGGCCTGTTCGGCCCGAACCCGAACATCTAGATGTTCGCCCAACACTAGTCTCAACGGATGCCAGTACGAGAGGATGGGGAGCGACGTGTTGGAGTCACATAGCACAGGGTCGGTGGCTTCCACACATGATGTCATGGCCAGCCAACAAACTGGAGCTGAGAGCGGCCTACTGTGCTCTTGCTCATTTCCTTCATCTAGTGAGGGGTGGATCAGTGATCCTGAAAATGGACAACGTGACAGCAGTTGCCTACATACGCAACCAGGGAGGCACACGCAGTATTGCACTACTGAGGGAAGTGGGCAAGATCTTCACGTTAGCCTCTCACAATCTTCAAGCCCTCTCAGCAGTCCACATTCCAGGCATTCAAAATGTGATTCCGGACTTTCTCAGTCGTTCCCGCCTGTCGAACAACGAATGGTCATTGAATCACAAGGTCTTCAACATGATATGTACACACTGGGGCAGGCCAGAAGTGGACCTCATGGCGACGGAACGCAACTCAAAATGTGGGAGATTTCTAAGCCGACATCGGGAGCCAAAAGCAGAGAATGTAGACGCGCTAATAGCGCCGTGGAACTTTCGCTTGGCGTATGTCTATCCACCAGTGCCTCTGATTCTCCGTCTTCTCTTGAGACTCAAGATGGAGGATGTCACCCTAATAGCGGTCCTTCCATGCTGGCCCAGAAGGCCTTGGTACCCTATAGTGCTTCAGATGATGACAGAACAGCCGATAAAACTCCCAGTCAGCAGGGACCTTCTTATGCAGGGCCCAGTACCCCACCCCAACCCAGCACGGTTGAAGCTGACGGCCTACAAGTTGAAAGGAGGAAGCTTGAGCAGTTAGGCTGTGAGGAGTCAGTAATTTCTACCCTACTAAGATCTAGAAGTCATGCAACAAATCAATCCTACCAAAGAATTTGGAAAGTATTTACTTCTTACGCCAGGGACCACGACTTTGATCCCACACATCCTCTGGTCCATCAGCTACTATCATTCCTCCAAACAGGAGTAGACAAGAACCTTTCCAGTTACTCAATAAAAGTCCAGATCTCAGCAATTTCAGCGCTTACAGGACAAAGATGGGCACTGCACCCGTTAGTAAAGCAATTCGTTTCGGCAGTAATGAAGATAAGACCACCTATAAAGCCTATATTTGCTCAATGGGATCTTCCACTAGTCCTGGGAGTACTCTCAAAACCTCCTTTATTCCCGATTGAAGATTGCTCATTGGAAAATTTAACTCTAAAGACAGCTTTTCTAGTTGCCATAGCCTCCGCAAGGAGGGTGTCGGAGATTCAAGCCTTGAGTTGTAGAGAACCGCATATTCAATTCTTTCCGGACAAGGTGGTCCTGCGACCGGTCCACAGTTTCTTGCCAAAGGTCGCGACGTCGTACCACCTTAATCAAGAATGGTTTCTGCCAGTGTTCAGAGAGCAGGACAATCTGACGCTCCATCCTTTGGATGTGGCCGCATCCTTGAAAGCGTATATACGAGCAACCGAAGCCTTTAGGAAGTCAGATAGACTTTTTATTAGTCACTCAGGCTATAGGAAGGGTCAGGCAGTCTCCTCGAGAACGATATCAGACTGGCTAATCCGGACCATTCAGAGAGCATACATATCCTCAGACAAATTGCCCCCGAAAGAGATAAAGGCGCACTCCACCAGGGGAGTAGCAGCATCATGGGCAGCGCAGGCGAAGGTAGCACCGGAGAAAGTCTGCCAAGCTGCGAACTGGACTAAAATAGATACATTTATTGCACATTATCGCATAGATACACATGCCGCTATGGCGGTAGAATTTGGAAGGGCAGTTTTGTCCTCTGCTCTTATGCCTAATTTAGAGTAAACTAGAAATTAAAAAGTTACTTTGTGTTTTTCACCTGCAACAGTCTCCCTCCCGTCTTTTTGTTGTCTAGTTAATTCCCGTAGTGCTGCCATGGAGGCTTGGGGAAAGCAGAAAATTGTATACTTACCAGACGGTAATTTTCCTTTCCCCATGCATCCATGGCAGCATAGGGTTCCCACCCTGTTTCGGTGAGTTACTAGTTACAAAGACACCTGGGCGGGGGAAGTGAAAACACTTATAGATAGCATGTCCTATGGGGTATAGGGGGCGGGCCAATACCCGTAGTGCTGCCATGGATGCATGGGGAAAGGAAAATTACCGTCAGGTAAGTATACAATTTTCTGCTTTCTGTAAACTGCATTCTTGGCTTCTGGTCGTCATCAGCCTCCCCTCTGAATAAACATGACAGCGAGGTCAGAGGCAGGGCCGGCGCTTCCATAGAGGCAAAGGGGGCAATTGCCCCAGGGCCCCCACATCTATAGGGGCCCCCACATGTCCCCCTTTACCTCAGATGGCTACCAGCCAGATAACCCCATGTGATCCCCCTGCTGTGGCTGCCAACCAGATCTCCCCTTGCTTGCTTCACACCCCCTTGCGCGCGCACTGTCCCCCCGCAGTGTAGCAAAGGCAGTGAGAGATACACACACCTCCTGAACGATCCAGGCGATGCAGCTCCCGTCTGTCTTCAAATGGAGAAGCAGGAAATGAGGGAAAGTAACCACAGGGAAGACAGACGGGAGCTGCATCGTTCAGGAGGTGAGTGTGTGTATCTACCACTGGCTTTACTACACTGCAGCGGGGTGGGGTGTGGAGAACAGTGCACGTGTCGGAGCAGTGCTTTTCAGCGCTGCTAGATTTGGGCGCAGCCGGCTCCTCCATAGACTTCAATAGGAATCATGCCTATTTAAGCTCTCAGTGAGTAACGTCGGCTCCGTCAGAAGACGGAGCCGAAGTTGCTTAACCACTTAAGCCCGAAGGGTTGAAATTTTTTTACATCCGAGCAACTTTCACCCCCCATTCATTTGCCAATAACTTTATCACTACTCATCACAATTAATTGATCTATATCTTGTTTTTTCCGCCACCAATTAGGCTTTCTGTGGGTGGTATATTTTGCTAAGAGCCACTTTACTGTAAATGCATTTTAACAGGAAGAATAAGAAAAAAATGGAAAAAATTAATTATTTCTCAGTTTTCAGCCATTATAGTTTTAAAATAATACATGCCTCCATAATTAAAACTCACGTATTGTATTTGCCCATATGCCCCGGGTATTTCACCATTAAAATTATGTCCCTATCACAATGTATGGCGACAATATTTTATTTGGAAATAAAGGTGCATTTTTTCCGTTTTGCGTCCATCACTGTTTAGAAGCCCATAATTTATTAAATCATATTGATATACTCCTTTGACATGCATATTTAAAAAGTTCAGACCCTTAGGTAACTATTTATGTTTTTTTTATTTTTTTTATTATTGTAATTTTTTTTTAATTTTAACTTGTATGTGGGTATTTTTTGGTGTGGGAGGTAAACAGGTTTTTTTTTTTTTAATATATTTATATGTTTATTTTTAAAACTTTTTTTTTTAGGTGTAATTTGCTATTTGGCCACAAGATGGCCAGAATCAAAAAGTCCTGGGAGCGATCGATCTCGCTCCCAGGCAGAAGAAAGGAGACCAGAGCTCAGAAAAGCCGCAGCGTCTGAAGAGACGCTGTCGGCTTTTCTCCGGGGGGGTCAGATCAGCGAAAGGGATTTATAATCCCTTTCACTGATCAGTGGGCTAGCGGCCAGCAGCGGGGGCGCGCACGGGGGGGGCCCGCGTTAGCGCGCGCGACCCGCGGGAGTGCGCGCAGCCCAACTGGACGAGAAATCTTGTCCAGTTGGGCTTAAGTGGTTAAAAACATAATAATTCGGCCTCCTGCAATCGCTGGAAGCCGAATTATTTCATTCCCCCACTATCCATGTCGGCCTGGAGGGGGAATAGTAATTAAATCGGCCCGGACTTGTGCAGAAGCAGGATCAGCTATATACCGCTGTATCCTGCGCCCAAGTCTACCGGCGCTGATTTCAAATGTACTTTGCACGTGTGTGTCTGGGGGTAAAGAGAAGTGAGCGAGGGGGTAGATCTGGCTGGAGGCAGCCACAGAGGGAGGATTTTGGCTTTCAGTGGGGGAAGGGGGGCCCCAGGTTACTTTTGCCCCGGGGCCCCAGGTTACTTTTGCCCCGGGGCCCCAGGTTACTTTTGCCCCGGGACCCCATTGTAGCTAGAACCGGCCCTGTCTATGTATTAAAGTATTAGAGGCAGAGGATCAGCAGGACAGCCAGGCAACTGGTATTTCATAAAAGGAAACAGTTGTTCTTTAACCACTTCAGGACCTCAGGCTTACGCCCCACTAGTGACCAGGCCATTTTCTCACAATACAGGGCTGTGCAGCTTTGTCAGGGTGCTGCACAGCCCTGCAACTCGGCACACAAATGCATTTTGCCTCCTTTTATTATCCTTAATAGGACAATCTTTTGGAGGACTCTGATCCCTGCTGCAATCTTTGTTTTGTTTTTTTTTATTTAGAAAAGACAAGGCTTCCCCCCCCCCCTCCCCCGTCCAAAATCACCATAGTACAGCAATTGACACTGTTCCCCGCCTCTCACAGGCATCAGCCTATGAGAGGACACGCATTAGAGACGCTCTGGGGGACAGCTGAGTGTCCCCCATACAGCGCTGCAGGAGATCGCAGTGCTGTACAAATGTAAACAAAGGGGATTTCTTTCCCCTTTCGGCTCTGAACAGTCTGCTAGCCGTGATCACACCTAACAGGCTGATCAGGGAGCGGAGTTCCGTGAACCGGCAGGGAACGATCGCGCATGCGCACGCGCGTTCCCTGGTAGACTAAAGCTCCAGGACTTGACGCCAATCGGTGTTAGGCGGTCCTGGGCTGCTGCCGCAGTCACGCCCATTATTAAAGAGAAACCGAGGTGGGATTTAATTATGTTAGTGGGGCACAGAGGCTGGTTGTGCACACTACCACCAGCCTCTGTTGCCCCATGGTGTGCCTCCAAGACCCCCCTGCGCGCCGCTATCCCCTCCGCAGTGCTAGCAACACAGCCTGTCGCCAGCACAATGTTTACCTATGCCGTGTCTGTTAGCGCTGTTTCCCCGCCTCCTCTGTATCGGCGCTCCCCCCCCCCCCCCCTGCGTCCCTTCCCTCCCGCTGATTGGAGGGAAGGGACGCGGGCGGGTAGTGCCGATACAGAGGAGGCGGGGGAATGGCGCTAACAGACAGGCGAGAGGTAAACATTGTGCTGGCGACAGGCTGTGTGTCGCTAGCACTGCTGAGGGTATAGCGGCGCGCAGGGGGGTCTTGGAGGCACACCATGGGGCAACAGAGGCTGGTGTTAGTGTGCACAACCAGCCTCTGTGCCCCACTAACATAATTAAATCCCACCTCGGGTTTTCTTTAAATGCGCTTTCTGCTGATTTTAATTAGCCCAGGTCCAACTGCATACGATTGGTATTAATAAATTTGCATGCAAGACAAAACAATTAGCCGCACAGTGACCATTTCTATTGTGTTGTAACCGAAATCCATGTTCTAGTAAACATGCACTTTCTTTGTGTTCCTCTGCAGAATGTTTTTTTTCATTAGTATTTTTCTTATTTTTTGATAATGGCTTTTTTTTCATTCGGAGTATGATTTATGCCTACAGTTATTCGGCTGATCTACTGCAACATAAAAAAGCTGGGATGATTTATCCCCGGCTAAAGTATTAAAAGTGAAACCTGTTTACTTGTCACTTTGTCAGGAGACTGATGGCGGCCGGTTTACACACTTTATTCCGTCTCAGGATTAATATTCTGCTTTGCTTATTTGGATTTTACGGAAATGTGAATAAAGTCTGTAATTTATCACTTCACCTGCTTGAAGATTACTTTCAAAGTGTCTGTTTTACGGCCAGCCAGTAGTTCTCCTCAGCTCTGGTGTCTGTATGACTCTGACTGCTGCTGCTTCTCGCATCTCTCAGCAAATATTCACACGCCTAACCCACTCCATAATGGTCACTAATTCCAAATATCTTCTCAATATCCCCTCCCACCAGTTTCCCTCCCCCTTTCTCTCCATCCTCCCCTCACTGCACCTGTTCTCCGCCTCCCTTCCCTGCTCTTCCTCCTCCCCTCCTCTGCTCTACCTCCTCTTTCTCTCCCTCCCCATTCCTGCTCTCCCTCCCCGCCCCTGCTCTCCCTCCCTGGGAGGGACTCTCCCCACCCCTGCTCTACTTCCCATCCCCGCCCCTGCTCTCCCTCCTCCCCTCCCCGCCCCTGCTTTCCCTCCTCCTTTCCCCACCCCTACTTTCCCTCCTCCCCTTCCTGCCCCTGCTTTCCCTCCTCCCCTTCCAGCACCTGCTTTCCCTCCTCCCCTCCTTCCCTCTCCCTCCTCCCCTCCCCATCCCTGCTCTACCTCCTCTCCGCAAAAATATCCATGCATTCTTTACTGTCAGTGTACCGACTTGTTGTGAGAGTTTGTTTTGAGCGCCGAGGGTTAACCTCCCCGGTGTTCAATTTCCCCAGGATTTCTGTACAAAAAGTGATCCAATTAACCACTTAAGCCCTGAGTGTATTTTTACCTTATGGACCAGAGCAATTTTCACATTTCAGCGCTCCTCCCAATAATTTGCCAATAACATTACCACTACTTATCACAACAAAATGATCTGTATCTTGTTTTTTCTGCCACTAATTAGGCTTTCTTTGGGTGGTACCTTTTGCTAAGAATTATTTTTTTCTAATGCATTTTAACGGGAATATTAAGAAAAAAAATTAAAAAAATCATTATTTCTCAGATTTCAGCCATTACAGTTTTAAAATAATACATGCTTCCATAATTAAAACCCACGTATTTTATTTGCCCATTTGTCCTGGTTATTACACCATTTAAATTATCTTGCTATCACAATGTATGGCGCCAATATTTTATTTGGAAATAAAGGTGCAGGTTTTCATTTTTGCGTCTGTCACTATTTACAAGCCCATAATTAAAAAAAATAACAGTAATATACCCTCCTGACATACATCTAAAAAAGGTTCAGTCCCTAAGGTAAGTATTTATGTCGTTTTGTTCTTTTTACTTTATTTTATAATTTTTTCTAAATGCAAAAGTTTTATTTGGGCATTTATGGGAGAGAGTGGGAGGTAAGGGGTTAATTTTAAATTATGTGCAGGTCTCTTTATTAAAGTAAATGATTGTAGGTGTAATTTTACTTTTTG
Organism: Hyperolius riggenbachi; assembly: GCF_040937935.1. Lineage (NCBI taxonomy): Eukaryota > Metazoa > Chordata > Amphibia > Anura > Hyperoliidae > Hyperolius > Hyperolius riggenbachi. The sequence continues at coordinate 11,634,279 of NC_090653.1, forward strand.
GCCACAAGAGGCCCTCAGTTATTAGCTTCCTGCGCATGCTTTTAGTACACAAACAGGGACTAATGCCTGTAAGTGTAAGTTACAGTGTTTACAAATGACCGCAGGCATCTAATTGATGTGCGATCATGGACACGGGGAACTAGAAAAAGGAATGGGAACTGCATTACCATTCATTGATCTCTGGTCTAACATGTAGCAGTAAGAACAAGTGCGTGAGCACGTGAGAGCACGCACAGCGGCGATTGTAGCAGAGTTACGAATATCTACTCCCCTGAGGCTTAGATGAAGTTTTTTAGGGGAGTAGATATACTGTACTGTAAACATTAAGTGGTTAATTTTCATAACCTTTTTTTTTCCTGTAACTTAAATGTGTCAAACAAGGGTCTAGTATACAGAGCAGGAGAGTGTTAACGTGTATGCACGTCAATCTTGTTCACAGAATGTTTTGTATGGACGTGTATAACCATCAACAGCGCTAGGAAGGTTAATGATTGCTTGTATGTAAAACGACCACATACCTGCACCACTTGCACATGAGATTGGGGGGGGGGGGGGGGCAGAGATGGATTAACAGGCGTTTGGGTCCTAGGCAAGGTAGTTAAGCTGAAGTGGAGAGAGGTCAGAGAAGGAGGCTGGTGGGCTCCTTGACACCCGCTAGGCCCCAAGCACCTGCATAGCTTGCCTGGTGGATGATCCTGCTCGGGGTGGGGGAAGGGGTACAAGGGACGGGCTACTGTTGCTGACTGCGTGGGAGTCAGCAAAGTAAGAAGTGAGGATATATGAGGGTCAGGGTCGTAATTTAAATTGTCCCTGCCCCCAGCAACGTTCGGCTGGCACCCCCCTCTGCTCCAATCACCTGTGTGTGCTAATAAAAAAAATATCTGTCAGCTACGTGACAGGTTCTCCTCACTCCTTTTCAGTGTAGCCGTGCCATGCTGCTTGTCATCTTGCAGCTTCTAACATTGTCTGTCATGTGACAGGCATCAGTATCAGCAATGTGATAGGCAGCACGGTTCAGTTACACGGAAGAGGAGTGAAGTGGACCTGTCCTGTCACCGAGACAAGGTAAAGTATTAATCTCCCTTACCCCGCTACTAAATTAAGTCATGTTCAGTGATGAGCGAAAATGCCGATATTCCTTTCGCATTCATGTTTACAAAAAATAATGTAAAATTTGACTTTCGAGCAAAAATGCCACCGAAAATAATTTTGTAATAAGTTTGTGATTTTCCGCGAATCTTTGCACTAAAATAAACCTATTGTGAAAATATAGCATATTTTTACAAATATTCTCTCAAAATTAAAAAAAAAAAATGCAAAAATGACTGGGAAACATTTGCAAGCTACACGGGTCATGTTCTGGTTCAGTGAAGATCTGGATTTTATTTATTTTTATTTTTTTTAAATAAAAGTGGATTTCAGGTTCACTTAAAATACGCCGGTGTGTTCTACCTGAAATTCATTAAAGAGAACCTGAACTGAAAATTAAAAGTCAAAATAAACATGCACCGGTCATACTTACCTCCTGTGTAGTCTGCTCAACCATCTCTTTCTCCTCTCCTGAGTTCTGTTTGTCCACTGTGATCAATGGAATTCTCCGTCCTCCATTTTGAAAATGGCCATTACCCCATAACAGCTTCCTGGTCAGCACTCTGCTAAACTGTAATATCACCCACTTGAGCCATAGGGAAACATGGACATTACCTGGCACATCAATTGTCCTCTTAGCTATAACTGACAGCAACTGATATATTTCATTTCTGACAAAATGTTGTCAGAACTGGAAGGGATTATTGTCAGAAGAAAATGGTGAGCCTCTGAGAGGAACTGATGGCAAGGTCAGGGGCGTAGCAATAGGGGTTGCAGAGGTAGCGACCGCATCAGGGCCCTTGGGGCAGAGGGGCCCTCCCTTAACTACAGTGTTAGCTCTCTATTGGTCCTGTGCTCATAATAATCACTTCTATAGATACGTTGAATAGAGGTAATCATTAACAAGCTGTTCCCCATCCCCTTCTTGCACCTCTGACACTGTAGTTGGCAGGTTTTGGTGCGTCGTATCAATTGTTATGTATAGAGTGCTTCGGGGGCCCCAATGTACAACTTGCATCGGGGCCCACAGCTCCTTAGCTATGCCACTGGGCAAGGTAACTATGAACTGTTCATTTGAAGTTACCTCGTGTGTTTATTTAAAAAAAAATGTTACTCAGTTCAGGTTCTCTTTAATGGTGTCCCCTCTTCAGTGCCAAACAGCCTGTGGGTCTTCATAGCACACCGATGGGATTATTTTTACTATCAGCCTTTTTTTCCCCCTCTATTTCCTGATTCTTTAACTTTTTTTTTTGTGATCCAACATAGGTAGCGGCGAATGACAAGGAAACTTCTAAATCCAGACCGTCCCTGTAAATTGGGAGCGGCTGTCGGTCTGGCCGTTCCGCCCGCTGCCGTTGTGCTCTGTGATTGGGGTAAGCGACGAGCTGCGCTTGTCATGCAGTGCAGCATGTTTTACAGGATTCGGGTTAAATCTCGCTGGATTTGTGGAGGTTAATATCCATCTCTCTTTATTACCTGTTATGAAACATCACAGAGAGCGGAATCCGCTGTGACAAATCTATGCGGCTGCTCGCTGGCCTGTGCAAAATGAGCTGTTAGTTTCACTCCACTTCCCGCAATAGACAGATATTGATGGGAGAGAAATCGCCGCCACAAATTGTCTACTTGCTTTTCTTATTTATGGTCCTGCCAGGCAGCGGAGGGGCCGTAAAGCGACCACCAGGTCCGGGTACAGCGACCAGCGAGAGCTACGGGGCGCAAACAGCCACATTTAATTCATCGTTTTTGCTTTAATGGGATGATGATGTAGCTGCGTTTGATTCCGCACCAGCACATGGTTATAGACGGCCGTTATTAGACCTCGCCTGTCATGCCGCTTTTGAAGCAATCAGTATAGAGTCAATGCTCAGGGGGATCAGATCGACCCACTATCTAGCTGTCAATAGATTTCAGAATGTGATTTTTACATTATTTTAATCAATGTTGGTCTGCTGCGTGTCTCTCACAGATGCACCGTGTAGAGATAAAGTCCGCATTTCATCCTATCTGTCTGACATGTGAGCTCAATGAAATCACCAGCTTTGTACCTGCTGATCAGGCCTTGTCTGGTTCACTAGTGCTGCTGGCAAAGGATCTTTTGTTACCGACCAGCGTAAAACGTGATGAACTGGTCAGGCTAAAATAATTAAGGGAAAAATCTAATAAAAAATAATATTCATAAGTGGACCTGGCATTTTATATTTCCCTGAATTCATTTTACAGTACTTGTCTCATCCCAAACATGAATGAGATTTCACTGCAGTAGTTTGTGTCTCCTCCCCTCCCATCTCTCTGCAGTAGTTTGTGTCTCCTCCCCTCCCATCTCTCTGCAGTAGTTTGTGTCTCCTCCCCTCCCATGTCTCTGCAGTAGTTTGCGTCTCCTCCCCTCCCATCTCCCTGCAGTAGTTTGCGTCTCCTCCCCTCCCATCTCCCTGCAGTAGTTTGTGTCTCCTCCCCTCCCATCTCTCTGCAGTAGTTTGTGTCTCCTCCCCTCCCATGTCTCTGCAGTAGTTTGCGTCTCCTTCCCTCCCATCTCTCTGCAGTAGTTTGTGTCTCCTCCCCTCCCATGTCTCTGCAGTAGTTTGTGTCTCCTCCCCTCCCATGTCTCTGCAGTAGTTTGTGTCTCCTCCCCTCCCATCTCCCTGCAGTAGTTTGTGTCTCCTCCCCTCCCATCTCCCTGCAGTAGTTTGTGTCTCCTCCCCTCCCATGTCTCTGCAGTAGTTTGTGTCTCCTTCCCTCCCATGTCTCTGCAGTAGTTTGTGTCTCCTTCCCTCCCATGTCTCTGCAGTAGTTTGTGTCTCCTCCCCTCCCATGTCTCTGCAGTAGTTTTTGTCTCCTCCCCTCCCATGTCTCTGCAGTAGTTTGCGTCTCCACCCCTCCCATCTCTCGGCAGTAGTTTGTGTCTCCTCCCCTCCCATCTCTCTGCAGTAGTTCATGTCTCCTTCCCTCCCAAAATGGTGAGGTTTCGATGCAGTAGTTTTTCACACTTGCCTTCCCCATCTATGCCTAACACTAACCTACCCCCCTGCCTACACCTAATGCTTATTCACCTCCTACCTATGCCTAATACTAACCTACCTACCTTCACCAAAGACCACCGCTATCAAATGCCACAAGCCAGTGTCCCTGTCACTACCATCATTGCTATTTCTGCCTCTACAGAGTTCAGCTACATGGACCTCCACTGACACTATTGTGCTGTCACTGCAATATAAATTTCGTCTTCCTCTGGTGCTGCCCAAATTACCAGCTGTAATTGATATTTCTATACCTGAACATTGTTGCCTATGCCTGTGCCCAATTTATCTACTGGTAATTCTGCCCAAATAGCCTGCTTTGGCTCAAGGACACTGATACAATTTCTACACCTTGTCTGCTTATCGTCAGTAATACAGATCTTGATCTCAAATGCAACTTTATTTACAACTCTTATATGATGAGGGTTCAGCAGAGCTGGATTAAGGCCAAATTGGACCCGAAGCAGATTTAGGGCTGATTCACACTTGGCAATTCTTCAGCGCTTTGCTACTAATTCAAACCTCCTGTTTGTTACCAACTCAACTTTTTGGCTTTCTGTTACCCAACCAAGCTGTTCTATTGGCAACCCACTGTCCACTGTCTGATCTGATCTGATCTGTCGTCTGCTTGTTCTCTGAACACTATCTAGCCTGACTCTGGTTTGTCTTCTAATTGTCCTCAGATCACCACTTGCTTTGAACTTGGCTTGTCAAATGGTTATCTGCTGATCCTTTTTGCCTAAGCCCTAGTCTACTGTCTGTGCTACAATTACTCCCTGAATCTAGCTTGTTTATATGGCTACCCAAACATTTGCCTTGAAATAATCCTTCTGCCTGCTGTCCCTGGAAGTTTGTGGTTTGGAATTGATCCAGCCAGATGTTTCTGGTTGCTTGTGGGGTTTGCAATTGGGCCAGTCAAATGCTTCTGGTTAAAAGAAATACGACCGAGAGCCCAATATAGTGTAGTAAGTATTAATAGGGGGTGGGATGTATTATGAAATGTAAGTAATATACTCACAAACCAGGGTTGCCTCCAAAGCAACCACTGTTAAGGCAGGTGGGGAGAACAAGCCTGTCCCCACTCAGGATTAAAACGTCGCTCTCCGTAGATAGAAGGAAACAGGGTAAAACACCCTTCCACCAAGGGTGGACTTCAGGACAGAGGTGCCAAGCTTCGTCCAGACTACACGCTGTGTATTGCTCCTGACCCTTATTGCCTGAAGAAGTGGGTTCTTGCCTGTGAAACGCGTTGCGACTCTTGTACCGGGAGTAATTGAATAAACTGTATATATGTTTTGAAATTCAACAGTTTTTGTCTGTTTATGGTTGGTTGGTCCACCACCGCAACCAAAACAATTTTAAACTTTTTAGTTACTTTTATCCTTCAGGCGCCTCTGTACACCTTTACAAATGCTTCTGGTTGTTTTTGGTTTGGGATTGCGCCAGTCAGATGTTTCTAGTTTTTTTTGGTTTGGTATTGGGCTAGTCCAGACATGGGCAAACTTGGCCCTCCAGCTGTTAAGGAACTACAAATCCCACAATGCATTTGCCTTTGAGTCATGACTGTGGCTGTCAGACTCCTGCAATGCATTGTTCCTCAACAGCTGGAGGGCCAAGTTTGCCCATCCTGGGCTAGTCAGATGTTTTTGGTTGTTTGGAATTGGGCCAGTCAGATGTTTCTGGTGGTTTGTGGTTTGGAATTGGGCCAGTCAGATGCTTCGGGTTTTTTTGTGGTTTGGAATTGGGCCAATTAAATGCACTACCTAACAATTTTCATTGGCCTGTCTATAAGCTGCATATAAGTCAGTATAATAAGCATCTCACTGACCATTTCCAGCATGTGGTTGTTCTGTTTCATTCTGTAAATAGGTTATGTAATTTTTATAACTTATACATATTAAAGTATATTTTACCATTCTACATGAGCAACAAACATCTTTGTTTGTGGTTTGAAGTTTATTGGCAATGGGTTTCGCCACCCGTGGTTTAGAGAACAATCCATTTCCACATTGAAAAGGAAAAAAAACTAAAAACTTTTGCTCGGAACTATTTGTTTCTTCTCCAGGAAAAGTCAACGCGATTGTGAGCAGGCTTTTGTATTGTTTGCAATTAATAAGACAAACGAGAGCTGTGCGAGGTACAGTACCCAAAAGTATGTGTAATTAGTCTGCTTTTATAAAAGGTGCATATTCATTAACTTCCAATTAGCATGAAGTCAGAGAGCCTGCCATTGTTAAATGAGTAATTAAAGGTATTAATGGAATGACAAAAAGAAGGATGAATTGCCTGCAAGTGCATTTTGCACGAGCGTGCTACGATTAGGAAATTAACTGCTTTGATTGCTGCGAAACGCGTTGCCGGAGAGTTCGGAGACTGCCTTTCCGCCGGCGGAGAACCGTAGAGCATTGTCTTGTATTGTCAAGTCTTTGTCTCCACGTCTCCTGACATCGAAAGGTTAAGTCTCGGAGTCGGGACGGTGTTATTTTTAGCAGCCCATAATCACCTGCGCTGTGTGTGTCAGACCAAACATGTTTTCATGAAATTCTAATCAAGTTAGAGTAAAGTATAATCATTCTGTATCTCTAAGCATCGCTGAATTAGGTTTGCTAAAATTCAATTGAATTGGAAATGTGGGGCTCTTCGAGAATTAGTCTCTGTGCTTGTTTGGACTTATTTTTGCTGCGGCGCGTGGCACCTCCGGAATGTAATTATGAGAGGGGAAAAGCAATCTGTCCTGAGCTGGAAGTGATGTGTTTGCTGGTTTTTGTTTAATGTACGGAATGGATCATTTTTGACTAAGTCGAGCTTTGTACTTTGGTTAACTTGATGCTCATGAGAGCGAATGAGGTAATTTAGGCTAATGGTAGCACCCGAACTACAAGGGCAGATATTTAGCAGTGAATTGGCACAGAATCGGTGGGACTTGCAATGGGGGGACAATTAGTCAGACATTCGTTGGAAGGGGGTGGGGAGTTTAGGGCTAGGCATTTGCTGTGAGAAATCAGTTAGGGTTAGGCATCGGATTGAGGGTTGGTTAGGTATTTTGGAGTATGGGGGATCGGTAAGGGTTGGGCATCAGGAGAAGTAGGACTTGTGTGAGAGAAGGTTTTGGTTAGCTGTAAATGTTGACAAATGTTCTGTGTGTATGGAGGGGGAGGGTGTGGCAGTGCCGGATTTCTGGAAAGGTCACAAAAGCCATGGCCTTGGGAGCTGAAAAAGCAGAAGGGTGGCAGGACTTGGGGAGAGATAAGAAGCCACATGTTGAAATAAATCCTCTCTCCTGCTCCAAAGTCACCCTGCTTTGCTGCACACATGGCCTGATTTCCAGAGCTCTGTGCATCTCCCTTACTTCCTGGTGTGCGATGAGACAGTGTTATCTCCTGTGCTGCACACACAGCCTGATTACCAGAGCTCCATGCATCTTCCTTACTTCCTGGTGTGCGATGAGACAGTGCTATCTCCCGTGCTGCACACACAGCCTGAATACCAGAGCTCCGTGCATCTTCCTTACTTCCTGGTGTGTGATGAGACAGTGCTATCTCCTGTGCTGCACACACAGCCTGAATTCCAGAGCTCCGTGCATCTTCCTTACTTCCTGGTGTACTATGAGACAGCACTATCTCCTGTGCTGCACACTCAGCCTGAATTCCAGAGCTCTGTGCATCTTCCTTACTTCCTGGTGTGCGATGAGACAGTGTTATCTCCTGTGCTGCACACACAGCCTGATTACCAGAGCTCCATGCATCTTCCTTACTTCCTGGTGTGCGATGAGACAGTGCTATCTCCTGTGCTGCACACACAGCCTGAATTCCAGAGCTCCGTGCATCTTCCCTACTTCCTGGTGTACTATGAGACAGCACTATCTCCTGTGCTGCACACTCAGCCTGAATTCCAGAGCTCTGTGCATCTTCCTTACTTCCTGGTGTACTATGAGCCAGTGCTACCTCCTGATGATCCAGGAGCATACAAGCTTCAGTTTAGTGCCAGGGTTGTAGAGAAGAATTTCTGATCCGGTAAGGTTTACATTTACAGGAATATCAGCTCCACTTTACATCGCAAGCTGAGCTGATGAACAGTGTATAGCTGGTCAGACTCTGTTAACAGCTTGATCCATTCCTCCTCCTCTTCCTGATTATTATCGACAGGTCCATTCTGGCTTCTGATCGACTTTGTACAGAAGTGAGCAGATAATCGATCTGACCCATCTATCTGATGGGAAATTGCATGGTGTATACCAGGCATACTCTTTGGTCTGACAGGAAATACAATCATTTTTCAGCGGAGAGAAAACATACACACATATACAAAAGTCACTAAAATGGGCGTTTCCTCCTCAAACCAGCAATCCCTCTTCAGGGTGTTGGACAGAATGCAATTTGGTTGGGGGGAGCAGTTGGTGGCAGTGGGCTGAGGCGTTAGTTATTGGCCACCTTAGCTGACTTAATGGGAACCTTAACTCAAAAAAAAAACCATGAGTTTCACTTACCTGGGGCATCTACCAGCCCCCTGTAGCCATCCTGTGCCCTCGCAGTCACTCATGGCTCCTCCTCCTTTCGTTTTTGCCGACTGAGAGTCACCTGGCCGCCATGCGTACAGTTTACGCATTCCCGCTGGTGCAGAAAGCTATCGCGGACATTAACAAGTCCATTTTTACGTGTTACAGGTGCATTGCGTAAATTTGTATGCATTGCACCCGTAACACGCAAAAAAACGTACTTGTTAATGTCCGCGATAGCTTTCTGCCCCAGCGGGAATGCGTAAAATGTACGCATGGCGGCCGGCCTACTGCCAGTCGGCAAAAACGAAACTAGCTGGCAGCGGGGGACCGGAGGATCCAGGAGTGACTGCGAGTTTCGCTTACCTGGGGCATCCACCAGCCCCCTGCAGCCGTCCTGCACAGTTTGTTACAAAATACCCTTTAAACCACCAGCTGGCAAAAAATTACTAAAAATAATTTTGACTACTTTTTCACCTACTTTTTGGTACTTTTTCAATTACAAAGTGCTGAAACGTTATTTTAAATAGAATATTAAAAATTATCTCCTAGGAGAGAACTCAGGAGAAAAAATGAATTGCATATGGGCCTCTGTCTCGCTCCTCTCTCCTTCTTCCCTCCCTTTCCCCTTTATTTTAGCAATATTTTGCCAATAATTCACTATGGGCCTCTTTCCACAGATTTGCTTCTTCAACTTACAATCACTGAAGCTTGCACGCAGAAGCTGCATGCTGTTTGTTTTTTGTTCTTTTTTTTTTAACAAAAATGCAAGATTTTTATTGAAAGATGCAGATAAAGTATCGCAGAACATTATATGCAGCATTTAGTATAAAATGGACGGTAAAGATTATGACCATTGGCAATGGGCAACATGTGTACTTCAGATTACATCAGTTAAACTCCAAAATGTCAAAATAACTTTTGCTGAAGTAAATAAATAAACAAAGTAATATTCTTCAAGTCTTGAAAAAAAGACTACAGCATTGAAGATTAAGAAGAGGATAACTTCATGTAGGCAGCAGCACAAATGTAAGTCACATAACACTGTGGACCTGAGACGGTACACTGTGCCTGATTTATACTTACCTAGGGCTTCCTCCACCACCAGGAGAACCATGGACTCCCTCCCCAGCCACCCCGCCATCCCATGGTCTCCTCCGGTATCTTCTTCAGTCGGGACAAGTCATGGTGTTCTGCCTTTTCCGGCCTGGTGCACGCCCCTGCTACACTTCTATTCACAGCAAGTTAGCTTCTGACTTACCCACCTTACCTAGATAGGGGGGAGGTGGCCTCTACCCCCCCTTTCCCCTACACTAGTGGCCCTCCCCTCCACTTCATCAACAGTCACATGTGGCCCCTCCCTCCCCCCTCCCAAAAGCCAACATGTGTTTTCAACCCCATCCCAAGCACTAATGTGTGAATCCCCATCTTCCTCAGCCCCCCCTCCCCCCACATAATATGGACTCCCGTACAGCCAAAGGCATACACAGGAGTGCTGCAGTGGAGCGTCCACTACTGCCAGCCGGCTACACACTTCCTCCTCTATATCAATGATGGCTCTCTACATCTGTTTGCACGCCTTATCTTTAAAGTGGATCCGAGGTGAGCTTTTACTCATTGCAGAATTGTGTTCCTTTCCTATTGTTAATAGGGCATTCCTCAAGCCAAATACTTTTTTGTTTTTGTTTTAATACTCTAATTCCTTATAAACTAAATAAACCACGCCCACAGGTTTTCAGAGAGCCTTGGCAGTAGCAAGGACTCATGGGAGCTCAGTCTGGGCAGGAGGAGAAGGAGGTGTTAGTAGCCAGAGATTTCAGAGGCAGAGGGGAGGAGGGAGGAGAGGGATTAGGTTTTTTTCACAGTCTGAGTGCTGATGGTGCAGATAAGCCTGCCTCTGTGCAATGTTTACAAACAACATGGCTGCTATCATTGTATCACAGTAAGAAATCATCATTTTCTATTAAATCTGTTTGCAGCTAGATTTGCTGTGTAAACTATCTAAACTTTAGCTAAGATATACAGTATAGACAAGTTACTTGTTATAGTTCGTTTTTCATCTCGGATCCGCTTTAATTAAGTACTGCAGACTAGGTGTAATGTATTTGCACTTCTTATTGGCTGACGGGCAGTCTGCAGACTATATATAAGTGTCAGAGTGCTGTCAGGGAGTAAGCATTTCTTTTGTGTGTGTGGTAACATTCTTTCATTACAAAATCTCTTCTTTTCATTAATGATGTTCTGGAAAAACACAACATTTTTATAGTTTTCCATATTTGATAAGCCACTATGCTTCAGGGAGAATGTCCTATTGACAGAGATAAGACAAAACAGAAGCTTTTTGACAAGTCACCTCTGTGCCCACAGATGAAGCTTCAAAGAAAACACCGTACCAACTGTGAGACATGGTGGTGGTGGCGATTCTGTTTTGGTGCTGTTTTGCTATGGCCTGGGGTGCCTTAACTCTGTGCAGGGGGCAGTTAAATCTCAGGACAATCTTCAAGACAATCTATTACAAAATATAATGCCCAGTGTCAGAAATCTCAGTCAAAGATCATGGATCCTCCAACAGGATAATACAACACAAAACAGACAGCTAAAAGCCCCCAAGAATCCAAGCAGGCATAAAGCACTTGATGTGCGCCCTGGGACTTTTGGGTACCCTTATAGGCTGCTATGTAATGAACGGTACTCGGTATGTAATTTGGGCACCATACTTTGCCTATAGTATTGGGGAACTCCAGATATAGGCACTCGACTGTAATATAGCCGCGCGTCGGAGTAGTATGGCCTGGTGGGGAACTGCCAATAGCACCGCAGTGTGGGCAAATGTTGGACATAGAAAATTGGCTGAGAGGAGATGTGGTCTGGGTCGGCTACAGTCCGCCCGCAGCTCTAAAATTAAGGCTGAGTGGTGCAGAGTGGGAGTGTCTCCTGCGCGCTGCTTGTTTGCTTACGGCTGCAAGCCTGCAAGTGAGCAGTAGCGGGAAGCTGAACCTCAGCCGGACCCCGGCACTGGAGGGAGGAAGCTTTATTGGTGCAGAGAGTAGTAGGTGTGTCTCAGCACCCTAAAGAAAAAGACACAGCAGACAAAAAACTGGGAGCCCAATAGCGCAATATGTTTTCCTATATGGGATATCAACAGGTAAGGTAATTGTACTACTCACAAAGGTGGGCTGCAGAGGAGCAACCGACCCAGGAAGCAGGTGGAGACAACAAACCAGACTCCACTCAGTGTGCTCCAACCAGACCAGGGTGTGGTCGCTCTCGTTGGTAAAAGTGAGAGATAATCACTGTGATTTAACCACTTCAGCCTACAGCGTCGAAAATCTTAAGCATCCGAGCAATGTTCACCTCCCATTCATTCGCCAATAACTTTATCGTTACTTATCACAATTAATTGATCTATATCTTGTTTTTTCCGCCACTAATTAGGCTTTCTTTGGATAGTACATTTTGCTAAGAGCCACTTTACTGTAAATGCATTTTAACAGGAAGATTAAGATAGAAATGGAAAAAAATCATTATTCCTCAGTTTTTGGCCATTATAGTTTAAAATTAATACATGCTACAGTAATTAAAACCCATGCATTTTATGTGCCCATTTGTCCCGCTTATTACACCGTTTAAATTACGTCCCTATCACAATTTATGGCGCCGATATTTTATTTAGAAATAAAGGTGCATTTTTTCAATTTGCGTCCATCACTATTTATAAGCTTATAATTTTAAAAAAAATTAATAAGATACTCTCTTGACATGTATATTTAAAAAGTTCAGACCCTTAGGTAACTATTTATGTAGTTTTTTTTTTTAATTGTAATTTTTTTAATTTTTTTTTTAAATACAAAAATGTATTTGGGTAATTTTAGTTTGGGAGGTAAATAGCTAATTTTAGATGTAATATAATGTATTTTTTTTATTTAATTTAGGTATGTGGGTGCAGTTTACTATTTGGCCACAAGATGGCCACATTCAAAAAATTCCTAGATGCGAACGATCTTGCATCTAGGAACTATAAGAAGAAGGTGATGTTTCCTGGGGGCAGAAATACCGCGCTCTCTGATGAGAAAGTGTCGGCATTTCTGCCGGAGACTTAGATCGGTGAATGGGAATTATATTCCCATTCACTGATCGGGGGGGGGCAGCGGGAGCGCACGCGGGCGCGTGCGCCCGATCGCGCGCACCACACGGCTGCAGCAGCAGTGCCCATCTAGACGGATATATCCATCCAGATAGGGCGAAGTGGTTGAAGAGAGTCTGTATTGTTAAAATCACACAAAAGTAAACATACCAGTGTGTTAGGGGACATCTCTTATTCCCCTCTGTCACAATTTCACCGCTCCCCGACGCATTAAATTTAGTCAAAAACAGTTTTAAAAAGTTTGTTTATAAACAAACAAAATGGCCACCAAAACAGGAAGTAGGTTGATGTACAGTATGTCCACACATAGAAAATACATCCATACACAAGCAGGCTGTATACACCCTTCCTTTTGAATCTCAAGAGATCATTTGTGTGTTTCTTTCCCCCTGCAGCTATCTTCCACTGAAGAGTTACAGGCTGATTGTTTCTTCCAGCAGACACCTCTGCCCGTGTCTGTAATTCCTCAGCAGGTGACTCCTTTCACAACAGACGATTTATCCAGCTTGTAAAATATAAGAGAGCAGAGAAAAGGTGGCTAATGTTAATAAAACACACAGGAGTGTGCATAGAGGGGCCTGGAGGGGGACGTACATAGCAGATCACACTGAAGTGTTGGCAGCCTTCCAGACACAGGGCAACAAGTCTGACAGGGGAAAGATACATTGATTTATTACAGAGACGGTGATAGTAGAAAGTGCTGCAGTAAGCCAGAGCACATTAGAATAGGTTTAGGAACTTGTAGGATGGTAGAAAACAGGATGACATTTTTGTTACAGAGTCTCTTTAAACCATGTGTGGTCTGTCTAGACCCCTCCAACAGGGTGTGTTGGGGGGTATGTAAAGCACAAGAGGCGCCCAGTGTTAATAAAATAAAATTAAAAACAAGATAAAATCGAAAAAAATGAGGTGGCTTACCTCAATGATGAGATCTTTATATAAACAGAGAAATTGGCAGTTACTGGCCTGAGGAAGCGGGCTTAGACCCGTGAAATGTGTTGCCTGTGCTAAATAAATATCTTTGTCTATACAAAGATCTCATCATTGAGGTAAGCCACCTCATTTTTTTCGATTTTATCTTGTTTTTAATTAAATTTTATTTACACTGGGGCGCTTCTTTACCCAAATTGTGCTTTACTGGTACAGAGCACTCGTCTTCAGCTGCACTTCTCTCTCCAATGTCCGCTATTCTACTATCTAGAATTGGGGAAAGTAGAAAATCCCTCTATGCAACCATATTCTCACATTAACCCTCCAATATCTATACCTAACACTAACCTCCATCCACCTACTCTTAATGCTTACCATCCCCATCTACACCCAACACCAACCTCACCCACCTACTCCCTACTGAGTCTGACTACCCCCTGCCTACCACTAACACTACCTTCCTACTGCATACTCTAACCTCTCCTCACCTACTCCTAACACTAACCTCCCCCTACTCCTAACACTAACCCCCACCTACTCCTAACACTTACCTCCCCCCCCCACATACTCTTAACATTGACTGCCCCCACCTACTCCTAACACTAACCTTCCCCCTACCTACTCCTAACACTAACCTCCATCCACCTACTCCTAACACTAACCTCCCCCCACCTACTCCTAACACTAACCTCCCCCCACCTACTCCTAACACTAACCTCCCCCCACCTACGCCTAACACTAACCTCCCCCACCTACGCCTAACACTAACCTCCCCCCACCTACTCCTAACACTAACCTCCCCCCACCTACTCCTAACACTAACCTTCCCCCACCTACTCCTAACACTAACCTCCCCCCACCTACTCCTAACACTAACCTCCCCCCACCTACTCCTAACACTAACCTCCCCCCACCAACTCCTAACACTAACCTCCCCCCACCTACGCCTAACACTAACCTCCCCCCACCTACGCCTAACACTAACCTCCCCCCACCTACTCCTAACACTAACCTCCATCCACCTACTCCTAACACTAACCTCCCCATCTACTCCTAACACTAACCTCCCCTCCACCCACCTACTCCTAACACTAACCTCCCCCCGCCTACACCTCACACTAACCTGCCCCTGTATATAAGCCTAACACTAACCACTGCCACCTACTCCTAACACTAACCTCCCCCCTCCTACACCTCACACTAACCTGCCCCTGTATATAAGCCTAACACTTACCCAAAAACTTGGTGCCGCTAAATTACAATAGCAGGAACTGCTCTGAAGCCTGCAGTTGTAGTCGCGATTGCTGCTCCTCTGGCCGAATTGCCCATAAAATAACACCACACCATTTTTGCCTTGCGTTTTTACAAAATTATCAGATTTAAAGCCCAAAATATTATTTTTTAAAAAGCTAAGCTTTGTGAAGTTTATTATTTTGTCCGTATCACCCGTCCTTTTCCTTTCTTCGTAAAGCCTCTTTTTTTTTTTTTAGATTCATGTTGATGTTTAATTGTCTCATTTACACACAGCTGAAATATGAGCTGCACTGATCTCCAAACATAAAATGTGAGGAGCATTGATGTTATTTCAATCAACGTGAAAATTCTTCCTTAAATGATTTTTGTTCAACAGCAAACAGCTGTCCTGGAACTCGGTCTATCTATTTGCGTCTTTTTATTGCCGGTTGCGAAGGGCCTAGACGACATATGAATATTAATGAGCTCTCCTGAAGAATTAACACCAGAGGATGACATGATTATTTTATTACTAGGATTTAACAAAACAAAAATAAAAATCTTTAGCGCTGTTCGGTCCTCTTGGTCTCGCGTTTCTCTGTGCTTTGGATGCGATTGAGTATTCTCTTCCCGTCCACGGCTCCTAGCTGATTTTCACATTTCGGTCCCACGGCTATTTATGCAAGTCCACTTTTTGAAAGTTTCATGAGCTGAATTTGAACCCATATGTCATGTATGTGGGACAGAATGTGTAAGCTAACGTCTAGCGAAGCTTCAGCTCGACCCCTGGGAGGCTGAAATATGGAGCATTTGTTGGATCCAAAGGTCACCAGGAGCCGAGGCGTAATGTTCCAGCAGATCTCATCTGGTGGAGTTCTCGTTGTTGAAGCATTGAGTCTTCTCATGGTAGGATTCCAGGCAAAACACTGTATTTCAGATGTTCATTTACAAAGGCAAAAGCCATATTTTGGTATATCAATACTTAATTTTTGGGAGGGAAAAATCTTCACTCACCAATTCTGAGCCTGGTGGAAGAAATGTTGGCTGTCTGCAAGAATTCACAACTGCAGCAGTGAGGGATAGCCATATTGCAATGCCACCAGATGCCTGGATGTGATTTGTAGTATTCACAACCGACCATTCTTGCTACAGATAAACAGCAGATGGCTTCAACCAGTCTATTCCGGGGAATGTCATAGTTTGTCTTAAGCTTACATTAAGGCAAAACTAAACTGAAACTAAAGGCATAACTAAAGTACAATTGCAAACACCCCAACTTTCTTATTTTATTTAGGCAGGACAGTCGCAAACATATTAATATCAGCCTACCCAAAAAAGCTGAGGTAAAGACCAACAGATAGGATTTGTCATGGAGGGGTGGTGGTTAGGTGGTCTTCAGCTAAGATGTCCAAAGCTCCACCCAGAAAGGAAGAAACCCACTTGCTGGTTACCCTTTTAGCTTCCGTGGGCAGACCTTGAGGGCAAACCGAGTTTACACTGAAGTCCCACTGGTAAACTGAGATGGATTTAACGTCATAAACGTGTGTGTGCGTGCGTGCGTGCGTGTGTGCGTGTGCGTGCGTGCGTGCGCGTGTGTGTGTGCGCGTGCGCCGCGATCACGCGAAAACGGCTTGACCGATTTGAATGAAACTTGCCACACTTGGTCACTGGGTGAATGTGATTAAGATTCAAGAAAATGGGTGGAGCCTACAACAGCCAATCAAAATTCACCTATTGATTTTCAAGAGGGAATATTGAAACTACTGCTATTCTTACACTTTTAACCATTTACCGCCATCCTAACGTATTAAAACGTCATGCTTACCGCTATTAACAGCAACATGACGATTTAATACGTCGCGCATTCCCGCCGCTGCTACCGCCGTGTGTCCGCCGCTACCGCCGCCATTACTGTCGGGATCCCGTGCTGGGTGATTGGGGAAGAGGACCGAACAGTCCTCTACCCAATCGCAGTGCCTGGAGTGAATGGACGTGACCGCGAACAGCGGCTACGTCCATTCACATAAACAGGAAATGTAACAGTTTAATAAAGTGTAAAAAAAAAAAAAAAAAAGTGAACACGTCCTATGAAAAAGTATATTACACCTACAAAATACATACATTTTCAAGTATATACACATCATTAATAAAATTACACTTCCAACCCTCCCCCCCAAAAAAAACACTTGTAAAAAAAAAAAGCAGCTTAAAAAAAATAAATAGTTGCCGTAGGGACTCAGCTTTTTTTATTCTATATTTTATGGGGAAAATTAATTTAATTTATTACACAGGGGCTTGTAATTATGGCCAGAACAAACAGAAAAATAACCACTTATATTTCAAAATAATATACTGTCGCCATACATTGTGGTAGGGACATAATCTAAACAGTTTAATTATCGGGACCACTGGGCAAATAAAACGTGTTTGTTTTATCCACAGGAGAATGTTTAATTTTAAAACTATAAAGGCTGAACACTGAGAAATAATGATTTTTTTTCTATTTTTTCTGTTTTTCTCATTAAAATGCATTTAGAATAAAAAAATTCTTAGCAAAATGTACTATCCACAGAAAGCCTAATTGGTGGCGAAAAAAACGAGGTATAGATCATTTTCTTGTGATAAGTAGTAATAAAGTTATTAGGGAATAAAAGGGAGGAGCGCTGACAACTGAAAATTGCTCTGGTCCGTTAGGATAAAAACCCTTGGGGGTGAACTGGTTAATGGCAGAGGCTTCAAACTTGCTACAGTTGGTCATTGGGTGACTGGGGTCTAAATTCACTAAAGGGGCGGGGCCGCATACAGCCAATCAGATTTCCTTGGTGGATAAACTGCTTCCATTCACACATTTTTTTTATGCCAAGGAACCTGAAAGCTCCCAAACTTGGTCATTGAGTGACTGTGTGTCAAGGTTACAAAAAGTGGGCGGAGCCAAAACAACTTTTACAGGGAAAATATAAACTGCAGCCATTCTTACACCGTTAATGACAGGGTTCTCAAACTTTGCACAAATGTTTATTGGGTGACTGAGATTAAGATTTTGGAAGGTGAGTGGAGCCTACAACAGCCAATAAAAATTCCCCTTTTGATTTTCAAAGGGAATATTTCATCTGCTACCATTCTCTTATACTGTTAAAAGCAAATGCCTCAAACCTGGTACAGTTGGTCACTGGGTGACTGGGGCCCACATTCAGAAAGGGGGTGGAGCCACAAACAGCCAGATTTGTTTATTTTTCAATTGGAATATACAAACTATTGATACCAAGGACCCCAAAGCTGATAAACTTGATAATTGAGTGACTGTATGTCAAGGTTAGAAAAAGTGGGCGGTGCCAACAACTAAATTTTTAACATGGCAGGGTTCCCAAACTTTACACAATTGGCCACTGGGCCACTGGGATGAATATTCAGAAATGTGGGTGGAACCTACAACAGCCAATCAAAATGTACCTATTGATTTTCAAGGAGAATATTAAAATTGCTGCCATTCTTGCACTGTTAATGGCACAAGCCTCAAACCTGGTACAGTTGGTCATTGGGTGACTGGGGTCCAAATTCACTAAAGGGGTGGAGCCACAAACAGCCAATTAGATTTGTTAGATTGATTTCAGCCATTCTGTTATTGGCAGGGTTCTCAAACGTGACACAGTTGGCCACTGGGTGACTGTGACTAATATTCAGAAAAGTGGGTGGAGCCTACAGCAGCTAAGCAAAATTCACCTTTTGAATTTCAAGGGAAATATTTACATTGCTGCCATTCATGCACTCTTAATGGCAGAGGCCTAAAATCTGCTACAGTCAGTCACTGGGAGACTGGGGTTTAAATTCTGAAGGGAGTGGGCCAAAAATAGCCAATCAGATTTGTTTAATTCCAATGGTAAAATGCAACTTATTGATGCCAAAGACCCCAAAGCTCATAAACTTGGTCATTAAGTGACTGTATGTCAAGATTAGAAATAGTGGGCGGAGCCAAAAACAACTAACTTTTTACATGGGAAAATGTAAACTGCAGCTTTTCTTACACTGTTAATGGCAGGGTTCTCAAACTTCACAAAGTTGGTCACTGGGTGACTAGGATTAATATTCGGAAAAGTAGGTGGAGCCTACAAGAGCCAATCAAAATTCACCTATTGATTTTCAAGGGGAATATTGAAACTGCAGCCATTCTCACACTGTTAATAGCAGAGGCCTCAAACCTGCTACAGTCGGTCGTTAAGTGTCTGGGGTTCAAATTCAGTAAAGGGGCGGAGGCAAAAACAGCCAGATTTCTTTGCTGGATAAACTGCTTCCATTAGCACAATTTTGATGCCAGGAACCCAAAAGCTCACAAACTTGGTCATTGAGTAGTGCCTGTGTGTCAAGGTTACAAAAAGTGGGTGGAATTAAAAACAGATTTTTCTGGGAAATTGTAAACTGCAGCCCTTCTTCACTGTTAATGGCAGGGTTCTCAAACTTAGCATAGCTGGTTACTGGGTGACTGGGATTAATATTCAGAAAAGTGGGTGGAGCCTAAAAATGCCAATCAAAAATCACATGTCACTTTTCAAGGAGAATATTAAAATTGCTGCCATTCTTGCACTGTTAATGGCAGGGTTTTTAAACTTTGCACAGTTGGTCACTGGGTGACTGGGATTAATATTCAGAAAAGTGGGTGGAGCCTACAAAAGTGAATCAAACTTCACCTATTGCTTTTCAAGGGGAATATTTAATTGCTACCATTCTTGCACTGTTAATGGCACAGGCTTCAAACCTGGCACAGTTGGTTATTGGGTGACTGGGGTTCAAATTCAGAAAAGGGGGTGGAGCCACACACACCCAATCAGATTTGTTTCATTTCAATGCAGATTATTGATACCAAAGACAGCAAAGCTCACAAACTTGGTCATTGAGTAATTGTGTGTTAGGATTAGAAAAAGCATGCAGAGCCAACACCAGCCAAATACTGTACATACCCGGGCAACGCCGGGCAATCAGCTAGTATTTTATATTGGTTGCGTAATAAAGACGTCACCCACCTGTGATAAATTTCAACACTGACTAAATAAATTGATATTGTAGTTTTTTTTTTTTTTAAAAGCAATTTTATTCAATATACTAGCTATTTAGCCCGCCTGTTAAATAACGGGCGATAGGGCCGTGAAGCGACCCCAGGTGGAACGGCCATGCTCCCCACCATGCACACCAATGGCTGCCCGCCCCCTGGCCCGTCGTCCTCCTGTCCCAATGGCTATCAAAGTGCAGTAGCCAAAACACAGAAACACAGGGACAGGAGGATGACGCAGGGACAGGAGGATGACGCGGGGACAGGAGGATGACGCGGGGACAGGAGGATGACGCGTGGACAGGAGGATGACGCAGGGACATGGGGATTATTATATAGGATTTTCACTGCAGTTCCTTTCTAAATGTTGGGGTTTTTCTTTAGAAGTGGAATTTTCTTGTGTAGCTAATTGCTCATGTTAGGCAGTCTGCAACTTACCAGAGGACTCCTTTAAAGGAAACCTGAGATGAGTTCTTCTGTATGATTTTTACTTGCCTGGGGATTCCTCCGGCCCCATGAGGACTGTGGAATCCATTGCCACTCCGTTGTCGTGTTCTCAGCTCTGGTAATTTGGTTGGTCGCGCTGTTTTGCGCATGCGCTTCCACGGCCGAGAGCGTTCTGCACCTGCCAGTACTACTGTGCAGACACAGAATGCTTACAGCCACAGAAATGTGATGGGGCAGCGCATGCGTGACTGAAGGACTTTACTAAGCCTGTTAGCGAATGATCGGAGCGGCCCGGGAAACGGGGAGAGAGCCCCTGGGCCTGTAGGGGGTCTGGAGGAATCCTTGGGTAAGTATAATTTAATGAACTGTTTTCTTGCTACACTTTAACTGCAAACTTCCTCACGGCTGTTAAGAAAATAGCTCAAGTTTTAAAATCTGACCTGCAATATTCACTTACCAGATGAAAATAAAAATCGCCTTCAGAGCTCCGACACGTTGGTTGCTGGCGGCGCCGGTTCTCAGCCGAAGGGAGGATTCGCGGCTGGCGAGAATCCCGCGAGCCTCGCTGTTTGCTTATTCTATAATGTGTAATGATGTTCAATATGTCGAGCTCTTGTTCTGTACCCAGATGATCTCATTTCAGCTCCATCCATCCCCTGATGTTAGTTAACACCTGTATGTAAAACTCGACATGTATAATAAATTCGCTCAGCACGCAGCCTATGGAAGACGTTGTTTATTCAAAACGTGATGGAACTGGCTCCCGCGTTGTCACGTCTAATCTGCCAGCGGAGAAAAAATGATGGTTTTAAAGAGACAGTGAAGCGATCAAAAATGATGAAATAATGAATTGGTCGTGCAGTACGGATAATTACTAAAATATTAAAAACAAAGAAAACATTCTCATGTTTTTCGTTTCAGTTATATAGTTTTTTTTTTTTTGTTTTTTTTCTATAACATTGCATCATTCTCTAATATTTGCAGTTTACACACTACTCAGCATTCTAAATGATTTTACAGAGCAGGCCAGTGAACTTTTGACCTGTCCTCTGCAGGGAAAAAAAACAATACAGTGACTGACGCTTGCGATAACAAACTTCAGAAATCAGAGCTCTCTGCCCATTTGAAAGTCATGGAGCTCTGTGGCTCTTTTGCATAGATAACTGGAGTTTCTTAACTCTTCCTGTACTAGAAACTATATTAGACTTATGTCTCTGCTCCTAATGTTTTATTTCTTAGCTGTACTATATGGGAGGGAGCTGCTGTACATGGATGTTACACATGGAAGAGGGAGCAGCACATGGAATGGGAGGGGGGCTGCTGTACATGGATGTTACACATGGAAGAGGGGGCTGCACATGGAATGGGAGGGGCTGCTGTACATGGATGATACACATGGAGGAGGGGCCTGTACAAGGAATGGGAGGGGGCTGCTGTACATGGATGATACACATGGAAGAGGGGGCGGCACATGGAATGGGAGGGGCTGCTGTACATGGATGATACACATGGAAGAGGGGGCTGCACATGGAATGGGAGGGGCACTGCTGCACATGAAAGGGGAGCCACAACAAACTTGGCCTAGGGGCACTAAAAGTGTAAATCCGGCCTTGTCCTTGATAGCTAAACACCCCTCCAGAACCACTGGAAAGCATGTGCTATTACAGTGTCAAACTAATCCAACACACTGTTTCGGGTAGGTTGGTCCTCATCAGTGCATGGCATGGATTAAAATGGCACTATAAGTTAGGACTTGAAACACCCAGAGTTTCAGATTGCCCAGCAAGCTCGTGGTGAACCTAAACCCCTACAAGTGTGTAAGGTGCTAAAAGAGACCAAAAAGCTTCCTTACTAAGTTCTATGCAAAACAGACCTGTCCATTGACAGGTCATTAAGTCACTGAACCTTCTCTGAAAGCAAGCTTGACTTAGAAGTACACATGTAAACACAATGGCAAGATAGAATCCCCCCTAAATTAGCCTAGCATCTAAAGAAAATGGAGATATAGTCTCCAAATCATTGACTGTCTGTCCCATCCAGTAAGCAGAGCCCTGGACATAGAAGAATCCTTATCGAAATTTTACTACACTGTATAAAGTGCAGACATTTGTGCAGGCAGATTGCAGACAGTCCAGCGGTTGGGTTAGATGGACCTGAATAAATCATAGAGCATACAGCATTTATAACATCACACATTCTGGTATCCTTGCATGCACTGGCGTAACAATAGGGGATGCGACCCCTGCCGTCATGGGGGGGGGGCCCTAGGGCCCCCCTAGGGCCCGCTCAGGGACTTTTGGGGGGCAGGAGGGGTCACAGCATAAAAGGAGAGTGTGGCAGAGTGTGGCTCCCTCACCTCGGGCTCTCCTCTCAGCGTTCCCCTCCTGCAATCATTGGTGGCAGCGGCAGGCTGAATACATTACCACCTCCTCGCCGGAGCTCTTCCGTTCTCTAAGAGCAACTTCCTGTTTACACAGGAAGTTGCATGAAGCTCTTAGAGAATGGAAGGCCTCCGGCGAGAAGGAGGTAATGCATTCAGCCTGCCGCCGCCACTGCCTTTCCGCTGCCACCAATGATTGCAGGAGGGGTAGCGCTGAGAGGAGAGCCTGAGGTGAGGGAGGGGGGGAGGGAATGGTCCTCCTCCCCACCGATCTGCGGCCACGCTCTACTCTTATGCTGCAACCCCTCCTGCCCCCCAAAAGTCCCTGAGTGGGCCCGGATTTTTTTTATTTTTTTATTTTTTGCAGCCGGGCCCGGGGATTTCTAGGTACGCCCCTGCTTGCATGCTAGTCTAGCCATGAGCAAATCTGGATTCAGCAAAGGAGAACTGTTCAAATGCATTACTCAGTGACCTCCCAAAGCCAGATAAACAACATTATCCACACTTCACCCCCAAGGTTTTTTTTACCCTAACGGACCAGAGCAATTTTCACCCTTTTATTCACCAATAACTTTATGACTACTTATCACAACAAAATGATCAATACCTTGTTTGTTTGTTTTTCGCCGCCACTTAGGTCTTCTGTGGGTAGCACATTTTGCTAAGAATTTTTTTATTCTAAATGCATTTTAACAGGAAAAATAAGAAAAAAAGATGGAAAAAATTCATTATTTTTCAGTTTTCGGTCATTATAGTTGTGAACTAAAACGTTCTACTGTGGATAAAACCCACACATTTTATTTGCCCATTTGGTTATTAAACCAATTAAATTTTGTCCCTATCACAATGTATGGCGACAATATATTATTTGGAAATATAGGTGTTCATTTTTTGTTTGCTTTTGTTTTTTTTTAGTCTGGTCCATAATTTCAAAGCCATATATAGTAAAGTAAAAAAAAGCTGAGTCCCTAAGGCAACTATTTATGTATGTTTTTTGTTTGTTTGTTTTGCAGGAAAGGGGGGGGGGGGGTAACTTTGTAAGTGTTAATGATTAATTTTATTAATATTTAATTATACATTAAGTTGTATGTATGTCTGTATATGTATTTTTACTTTTTGGCCACTAGATGGCGCTGCAACCACTCCTGTTTTATAGGGAGTGTTCACTTTTTTTTTTTTTTTTTTACATTCTACAGCCTCTCGCTGCATCCTGTTTTATGAATGGACATGGCCCCTGATCGGGGTCCTGTCCATTCATTCCAGGCATTGCAATTGGGTTGAGGAGTCCTTGGTCCTCTTCCCCCAATCACAGATCGTGGTGTCCTGATGGTTAACGGCAGTGGGGGCGTGCACAGCGGCGGCGGGAGCAAGCTGTGCATTAAACCATCCTGGAGCTGTTTAACAGGCTGAACCAGGATGTTCTGATGCGTCTACTTGTCTGCAAGTAGTTATGGGGCAAGATACCAGGGTAAGGTGCATGTTTTCATAACTCTGATTGAAAAAGAAATGACTCGCATGGATGCCGGCAGAAGCCCGTCTTAACCAGCCCTTAGAAAACTGTAGCAGGTTAAGTAAACCGTACAAGGCCAGAGTTTCTCCTTTTAAAGGATACCCGTAGTGACGTGTGACATGATGAGATAGACATGGCTATGTACTATGCCAAGCACACAAATAACTATGCTGTGTTCCTTTTTTTCTTTCTTTGCCTGAAAGAGTTAAATATCAGGTATGTAAGTGGCTGACTCAGTCCTGACTCAGACAGGAAGAGACTACAGTGTGACCCTCAGTGATAAGAAATTCCAACTATAAAACACTTTCCTAACAGAAAATGGCTTTTGAGAGACGGAAAGAGATAAAAAGGGTCGATAGTTCATAGATTTTAGCTCTCACATACTTCAATGAATGTGTCATTGAGCAAAAACAATAAAACAGTTAAAACTTAAAAAGTAGATTAAAACATAAAATAAAACTGTGGAATATCTTAAAATGTCATTTTTAGGTGAAGAAAGATGGATACAATTGTTTATTTCATTAGTTTATTTTCGCTTCAGGTGTCCTTTAACCCCACTCTGCATATTCCCATCACTATTTTATTATTTTCAACTCTTTGCCATGTTTAATCGTGACTCTCTCGGAGCTCCCATGCCGCAGCGATCCTTCTCATTCTCTTCTTTTTTTAACTTAATTTATCACTCATTTCAATCTGAACAGGCTGAAAGGCAAATGTTTTGCAGAACGGAAGAACAAGAAAAAAACAGAAAAGAGAAAATAAGAATCGCCCTGTAGGAAGCTCTCCTCGGATGCCTGGCACCAGCCTAATAAAATCTAAACAGCTCTAGTCAGATCGCGTTCGTGATGTCGCTAAATGGGAACATGCCGCTTAACATAATAGGCAATTTAGCATATAAATATGTCCCATAAAAAGCCGGGATGTTGGTAGCACGGAACAATAAATGTTAACCTTCGGGCGAGCAGTTATCGACAGGCTGCGGGGCCACTGCAATTTTAATGAACTTGTTTGTACATAGCGGGCTCGTGCGGCGGCAGAAGAATGAGTTCAGGACCAAGAGGACATTCCTTGATGAAGACAAATGACGCATTTAAAACCCCTCACCAGATGGGCTACCAATTATTTCTCCGACTATAGATCTGTTTCTTCTTCCACTCATACTTTTTAGACACTTTTTTTTTGTAAGATTTCTTTTCTTCTTCTTCTACTAACTTTGACAGTGATAGAAAAAAAAAATTAAAAATTCATTAAAACGTAGTCGTTCATCATCATGCATATTTTTTTTGTAGGAAGACAAGATGGGCTGCCCTAGAGATATTATGTTAGAGCTAAGGTCGAAGAATGTCTGTCTTCTTCTTTTGTCAATAATGAGCTTCATTACCATTGAAATGTTGATTAGATTCAATCAAGCAAGGCCTGCTCTCCTTATTCCACTTGATTGAAAATAGACAGGGGTCCGCAGCGCTGATCTCCTTTCTGACACCCCCTAACTAAACCCATACCCCAGCCCCCCCTCCCCCCCGATTTATTTTTCAAACACTATATGGATTGTAGTTTCTGATCCTGTCTCGGTCTGTCGGGATGTTAATTACCATTTTCCTTTGCACGCCGCCGCACTCGACGTGCGTTTCTGATTTCACACCGTCCGGACTTGTCAATTAAAGAAAAGAAAAATAATGCAAAAAGATTTCATTTTCACATGCCGGGTGTTGTGCTTTTCAACAAAGGTGTTTTATTTATTTATTTGTTTTGGTAAGCAGCGGCTAAGTCAACAATTCAAGATGCCGACACTTGCTTGGCGGGGAAAGTGAGTGCGGAGTTGCAAGGAACACACGGCCACGCTATTGTGACAGTCAAGAATTTGATTAAAATCAGAATTAGAAATGGCTTTAATCGGCAAAAACGACTGGGACATGCATGACTGGGTTTGGCACAAGCATAAACAGAAGTGACAAGCGATGCAAGTACAAACATAGTGTTACACTAGACCATGTATGTCAAACTCAAATATGAAGTGGGCCGAAATTGAACACTGGGACTAAGTTGCAGGTCAACCTCAATGTTTAGTGGCCACATCCCCTCCCTTATACAGTTCCCTGGTGTATAATGGTCCTCCCTCCCCTATATACAGTAGTTCCCTGGTATTTAGTGGTTCTCACTCCTCCTTTACAGTTTCCCTGGAGTCTACCGCCTCCCCTCCCCTATATAATTCCTTGGTGTCTAGTGGCCCCCCTCTCCCATATACAGTTCCCTGGTATCCAGTTGTTCCCCTCCCACACCTAAATTGTTCCCTGATGTCTAGTGGTCCCCACTCAAACAGTTCATTGGTGTCTAGTGCTTTACCTCCCCACCCCCAGACTGCTTTCCTGGCGATCTAGGGCTTTACACCCAGTTTAGCTTGCCTGGTGGTCTAGAGTGGGTCAAGATTAATGCAATGTTGGGAAACCATGTGAGGGCCACATTTGATGGCCTTGAGGCCCAGACGGGGCCCGGGGGCCAGAGTTTGATGTGTATGCACTAGACAGTCTAGCAATCTGGCAGCCTCAGATTTTTTTTTTGGGGGGGGGGGTTAAATGATAGGTGTGGGCGCTAGAGGTTTAAAGGCCTAAAGGGGTATACAATAGATTGACTGTGGAGGGGAAACTGGAGTTCCTATGCTTCAAAGTTCTGTTGGAGATGGCCCAAAACCTATGGCCGGTCCGGACGGGCGCTAACTGAATAAGCGGGAGCCTGGGTGTAAGGGATCGTCTGCGATCCTCGGTGTTCTGGAGCGAAGTCTGCAGCGGGAATGGGTCTTCAGATGATCCTCTCCGCTGATCTGATGACCTGTGATTATGTTCATTTTTTTATGTTTTTCCTCTGGTATCCTATGAATAGCGAGATATTGCTCTGGATATCACTGACAATTGGTATCCATAGGAATTTTTAATTTTTTTATTACATTTTCAAAATTGACAATAAGAATCAAAACCGACAGTCAGATAGATCATAGAATCTTACATATAAAAGCAGATCAAAAAAGATTTCCATTACGTATGTATATAAACCGTATTAGAGAGAACGAATAATCACATACCAGATTCAATAACCGATAAAAAATAAAGCAGAATTAAGAGAGAAAAACAAAAAGACAAAAAGCAAGAGAAATAACCTACAGCAGGAGACATTGGCAGCGCTTCCAAACAGAGGCTGCACCGAATTGACTACCTGCAATAGATGTGCAGAGCTCCACAATGTGGACTAAAATACACAACTTGCATTCAAAACAGGTACAGCAAAGGAGGACGTTAGCTTCAGTATAAATAATATGTGCACAAATTATTACCTACTAGACTTCCCCACGGCGGTGACGGGTCCTCTCGGGGAAGACCTACCACTAGTCTAACGATAAAAACATGATTTTGTCCTAGTGCTGCTAGTCATAAAATGGTATACACATTTCTCTCAAACAGACATCAAACAAATGACAGCGCTCATAGGCTGCAACTGAATTGTAGACCAACAAAGGCATGCAGAGCCCCACAGGGCTAAATACACGCCTTGAATGCAAATCAGATGCAAATCAATGCAAGTTGTGTATTTTAGTCCACAGTTTGGAGCTCTGCACATCTATTGCAGGTCATCAATTCGGGGTCAGCCTCTGTTTGGAAGTGCTGCCAATGTCTCCTGCTGTACAAAACTCATGTAAGTATACTTATGGCTAGCTGCATCCATGTGCTTCAATTTGCATTCAAATTATAGATTAGGACTAGTACATGATTTGCATCTGATTTGCATTCAAGGCATGTATTTAGCCCTGTGGGGCTCTGCATGCCTCTGTTGGTCTACAATTTAGTTGCAGCCTATGAGCGCTGTCATTTGTTGTCTGTTTAAGAGAAATAACCTGTCAGGAAGAAGAGTCCAAATATGAACCTAGAAAAGCATTGGAGAAGATGCACAAAGCATTGAAAACCAATGGATCAAAAAATAAACGCATAAAAGTTTGGGAAAAGGTCTGAGTATCCATATTTCTCTAGCATTATTATATAAAGGGACCATAGTCTTGAATAGTTTTCCACAGTACCAATGGGTTCCAAATAGCATCAAACTGATCTACCGTATGATTTACCCTGGCTGTCATTTCTTCCATTCGTTTCACCTCTAGAATTTTATCTATTAGCCTCCCTCTTGTTGGAATATAGCAGCGTTAATAATTATAGCTGTAAGTTTATTAAAGTTTGCAGGATTGATTTTGGAGAGGTTATCCTAAAAGCAACGTAGGTGGTTTACACTCCACCTCAGTCTCATCCATAGGAATTTTAAAGTAATACAGTGTATAAAGGCCCATCCAAGAGGCAAGCAAGAGAGGATGTAGTATAAAGCTTGGTTTCCACTAGCGCCGGATCTCCAACCACCAGCGGGAACAGACTGTGTAGTGTCCGCTCTGGTGGTCCGTTGTGGTCATTTTGAGTCCAGGACAGATGCTTTTCCATGATAGGCTCTGTGGGAAACACATCCTCGGTGACGTTGTTATGGCACAGGCTCCAATTTTGCGTTACGCTGCTGTCTTACAAGTGTGGATGGATCCTATAAAGAATGTCTTCCGATGCGGTAAAACCGAGAAAATTACCATTTTCCGCTATACTGGGAATGGGGCCTAAGTGATTTAACAGACCTGGATATTTATTTTGTCTATTAGGGGGCTAAAGTTTACAACCCCAATGTGGGTCATATGAGGATCGGCCAGCTGTGTGCAGGAGCAGAACTAGAATTCAATTCAAATGGAATTCTTCCAGCCAATTATTTACTAAAGACATAGATGACTGACTACTAGGGGACTAGCTATAATGCTACAATGAGTGTGGCATGGATGGGTGGAAGTGGCTGAGCTTGTTATCCAGGAGGTCTTCCCAAATGTAAGGTGCCCAAAAAATATATTAAAAAAATTAAAAATAGTTTAAAAGAAGAGGTATTGTTTGCTTACCTCTCTTAGACACCAGACTTATAATGGTGGATATTTTCAGTTTTATTGAACACAAATGGGGACACCGTGTTTCGCGGGTTTATTCCGCTTCTTCAGGTAAAAAACAAAAAGATACTGTGCCGAATAGGTGTGGTTTGCAAAGCTTGAGCGCATCTATGTAATAAAAGAAAACATCAACTTCCATTCCACCCCGCAGAACGATGCAATACTTCCTGCCTCTAAAGGCCATTAGAAATACAGATGTTTGTTGCATATATGTGTAAAATCCCAATTAAGCCATTAGAAAGCTTACAAACTTTCTGTGCGGTCCAAGATTCTACTGTGAAGTCCTAAATACAGAATGTACGTCACAAATAAACATGCCAGAAACGTTTGGCAGTCACCAGACACCCCGAAAAACAACCTTACCAAAGCCAAGTGCAGAATCCAAGATAAATGCCCACAATGCAGCAATGTCATGTTCTTGCATGTCTAGCAGTGGTGGCATAACAATTTATGTGCCCCCCCCGCCACAAAAACTTTGCTCCCCCCATTGTTCACACCCCTTCCCTTGGTGCTCTTTACAGCCCATCTTGCACGGATCAAAAACTAAGCATGGCCATTACGCTCTTCATGCTCCTAACAGTGTAGCCACAATCTATTCCTCCCCCCCCCCCCTTCCCACACCTAGGGCTCTCCTCTCAGCACTCCCCCTCCTGCAATTATTAGCGGCAGCAGCGACGGCAGGCAGGACACATAGCTCCATCGCGCCGGAGGTTCCGATCTCTTAGTGCTTCATGCTACTTCCTGTTCAAACAGGAAGTAGCATGAAGCACTTAGAGATCGGAGACCTTCGCGTTGGATGGAGCTATGTGTCCTGCCTGCTGCCGCTGCTACCACTAATAATTGCAGGAGGGGGAGTGCTGAGAGGAGAACCCTAGCTGAGGGGGGGGGAAGACCCCCCCTACCCGCCGATGTGCGGCCACACTTTCATGTTGCGACCCCTCCTGCCCCCAAAAAAAGGCTCTGAGCTGGGGGGGAAGGGGGCAGGGTTTTTTTTTTTTGTTTTTTTTCAGGGGAGCCTGGGGATTTCTAGTTACACTACTGGTCTGCACCATTCCCTCCATAGACTTGTAGGAAAAAGAGGTTGTGTGGTAGGCTGGCCCATGGCCCCTCCTACATCCTTAATGGGAGGGGCGGTGAACCTGGCCACTCCTTGTCTCCTATAAGTCAGTGTGTGGGAAATCCTATCCGTTGATAGGTTTGATGCAATGAATGTGTTTGCATGTCTGCACTATGCATGTTACAGGGCTAGAGTTAGGACACCTATGTTTACCTGGGTACTTCTACGCAGTATAGGTGACTAATCATAAGAATGCATCCTTCTGTGAACTAAGACCCCGGCTTTTAACTTAGCTGTAGGGATAACAGTTGTGCCTGGATGAGTAAATCTGTGAATGCATTTGTTTGAACATTTGCATGCGAGAGTGCGGAGGGTTCATAGATTTTTGCTGTTTTCTAGCCACACCCACTGCAACACCTCCCTTAACTTATTTATTGTCCTAACTAAATGTGATGTGCCTGGATATATGTATTTTGTGGGAAAACCCTGGGTGTCCGCTCTACTGAGCACATCTAATAAAACCATTTAGGGTTTTTTAATAACATTACACGTTTAGCAACAATTTATTGGGAGGGGCAGGAAAGCATTGAGCGAATAAAAATATTACCTAAATTTGGCCTTTAAATCCATTTATTTATAAATGCCACCAGAGTGAGATTTGTTCATATGGGGTGTGGGAGTTTAGTGTTGGTCTGTTATAGTTTGTGAAAACTCTGCAGATCTGTATTAATTCTTACTTTCTTTTTCTTTGCTAAACTTTTTTTTTTTCCTTTTTTTCAAACAAATGATTACAGTTCGCCCTTCATTAACCCCGGAGATATATTGGAGCAGGCAGGTGTAGCTGTTCCACATTAGAGCTGTGTTTTCATAAAGAGTAATTGCATGCAAATAGCCTCATACAGAACTTACATTTCTCCTAGTTAATGCTTAATGTGACTTTATTAGAAATGCTATACAATTTAAATAATGCATTTTTTCCATTAAAAATTAACTGCTTTGTTGATTTGATTTCGCATGACTGCCAAAGAGCGCAGCGCCGGGGTCTACGAGCGCAAAACTGCTCTGCAGACAGTAATTGGAGTACAGTAAATATTGTGTGTTTGCTGGCGGAACAGTTCATATGATGTTAATCAGTGTATATGTGTATAGTCTATATAATTAGAAACCTGGCAGCATAATGGTGCGTGGATTGTTGAGCTGCCGGGAAACTGCGAACAGAACTTCTTTTGTCAACTAAGTTTGCTTAAAGAGACGATGTGGTGCCGAAAAAGTGTTTTGTGAATGCATTAAAGACCTGTTGGTGAATTGAGTATTAATGTGCCATCTGGTGAGTTGGTAATGGCAATACTGAAAATGTTGGTAACGTAATATTACCCGGAGCCCTATTCTTACACTTACCCATCCCCCTGATGTCTAAAGCCTTGTACAACACACATTAGATAAAAGTAATCTGAAACAACTGATGACCGACTGGTTTCGCCATGTTTTGTTTGACTTTTGGGCAGATATTATGCAGTGTCCTGAGTGTGTACAAGTCATTCAAACAACATGCGTGCCAGAGGCGTAGCCAGTGTTTTCAGTGCCCAGGGACAAAGACAATTTTTTCGCCCCCTCCTCCCTTCACACCCTGGATGAATTGGGCGTGGCCATGCATCAGACTGTGGTTGTGCTCATGGGTGGAGTCAAATGTAGAAATGCTGTTTAGGTAGCCAAATGTGCCCCTTTCCCTGTTTAGATAGCCAGATGTGCCACCCTTCAAAAAGCCAAATATGCCCCCCTTTAGATAGCCAGATCTGCCCCTTACCCCATTTAGATAGTGAGGTGTGCCCCCCCTTTAAAAAGCCAGACGTGTCAATCTTTTCCTGCTGCTGTTAACGCTTCTGCACTCCTCTGCAGAGGGAGGGGGAGAAGCAGGGGCACTTTGGGCAGCCAGCAAGTCACCTCTCACGCATGTGGAGGAACAGTGGCCATGCTAAGCCCCCTTACAGTGCTGTGCCCAGGGACATGTGTACCCCCTTGCCCACTTATAGCTACTCTTCTGATGCGCGCACATCATGTGAAATGTCACTTTTGCGCTCAGTTTTCAGACAACGTAATAGTTTGGAATAGTTTGGTGTGTTTGAACATCATCATAGTAAACTACTTGTTTGTGTGCACCAACTTTTATCTAGTACAGACCTTAACACTACTCTCCTTCTGCCAGTACATCGGGAACTGCCGTACATGTGCTGGATTCTCAGCAGAGGAAGTTATTATCGACAGTTTCATCTGTCATGTGAATGGCTCTTAACTATAGCCCAACAAAAGAGAAACTAAACAATCAAGGTAGAGTCACAAATTGCACTACAATGCAAAATGGACATTTTCTTTTCGTCCGTTTTGGTGGATCACAATCCTAAATGTCAACCTATGTTTTGTTGCCCATTAACGGTGCAATTTTTCCTTCAGATGAAAAAAAAAACTGTGCCATTTGTGACACAAGTCGACATGATGCGATTCTTCGGTCGATTGGAAAAAGGAAAACATATTGATCCAAAAGTTGGATTTTATGATCAAATTGAATGTTAATCGTTCCATCAAGGGGGACAATCGATAATTGCCTTTCGATTAGTTTTGATCATTCAAATCCCATTTTAAATGTCAAATCTGAAGGAATAATTTAACTGTTAATGGCAGCTTTAGTTTGATCTCAGTTAAAGGGGAACTTCAGCATAAACAAACATACTGTCATCAAGTCACATTAGTTATGTTAATTAGAATATATAGGTAATATAATCTCTTACCCACCCTGTTTTAAAAGAACAGGCAAATGTTTGTGATTCATGGGGGCTGCCATCTTTGTCATGGGGGCAGCCATCTTTTTGGTTGAAAGGAGGTGACAAGGAGCAGGAGACACAGTTCCAACTGTCCTGTGTCCTGATTACCCCTCCCAGCTGCACACGCTAGGCTTCAAATGTCAAATTCAAAGTGTAAAAAAAAAAAAATGCACCAAAACAGCAGAACAAGAACAACAACATCAGCAATCCCATCATGCTTTGCACAGCATCAGGGAAAAATGCCCGGGCAGTTTTCTTCTGTGCAGCTAAAAATGAGGCTTGTATAAGAGAAACAAAGTTCTGATGCTGTGAAACTGTTAAAGAAACACAAAGCCTTTTCAGTGCTGCTGGGTCGATTTTTAGTCCGGAGGTTCACTTTAATCGGTTTGTCCTCAGTTGGACCTCTGTCGATCAGTTTTCCTTCAGTTTCACCTCAGTTGCTAAAACCAGAAAGCAAACTGACCAGCTGAGGTTAAACTGAATGCGATCAGGTCAAAATAGATTTAACTAAAGGCAAGTAACCTATTCTAAGAAAACGGCACTCTGTCCAGTGTAGATATCATCCTGCATCTTTACTTTTCTATAAACTTTATCTGTTCTGGATTTAGTCAGTCACACAGAAATCTATAATACATTCTGGGCCAAAGTCAAAAGCCATGTTCCAAATACAATCCTATTGGCCACCATTGCATTTCAGCGAACGTTGGGTTATCGGTGGTAATAAACACATTAAACAAGTGAAGGGAATACTTATCATGGCATGCTTAGATCTACCGTTGAGGTCTTAACTCTGGCTCTTCGTAGGCAATCTCTGTGGATTCATCTATAACAATATTGTGTGCTGAGTGAATACTGTGTTATCACAGCCTTGGAAAGACTTATAAGTGCTGTTAAAATACCGGCATGGACACTTCACAGAACAAAGACGTCTCCTTCATACAATGCCCGATCCTTCACGGTTGTGTTTTGTTAGGAGAGTGATTCTTTTATGTGACATCTCCATTGATTGCCTTGAATATGTTTATGTGTCAGGCGTAATTGTACTTTGGTTAGAATTCGCTTTTAGTAGGTTTTTGTCAGTAAATCTATGGCCATTTATCTTAAGCTGACTGTTCAATCTTTCTATATAACCTAGATCTTTTCCTCTTTGTCCTTGAACCTGCACCTGTTTATCTTTGGTTAAAAAGGCTTCCATTCTCCTTGGAGGTCAGTTGTTGACGTGCTTTTGCGATTAGCACTGTACAATGTTTTTCTTGAGGCCTTCCTGTTTATCCTTCCTATTTATCCTGGTTTCAATAGATCAAGTTTATCAAGCCAAACAGAGCTATGATACTCAACAGTTAAAGGAAACCTAAAGTCGATTAAAAAAATGCCAGTTTAACTTACTTGGGGCTTTTACCGGCCCACTGCAGCTGCCCTGTGCCTGCGCCATGACAAAGGGATCCTCCAACAGACCCATCCTGCACCTGCGTAGGACGCTCCCGATGATTGTGACCGAGGATGCATGCGTCCAGGGCCATCCAAGCGCATTGGCCATCAACTGACTGAGTCCCTGAAAATGAAAGTGAGTCACTGCGGGGGACCGGAGGATCAGTTTGTTACGGCATGGGCACAGGGCAGCTGCAGGGGACCGGTAAAAACCCCAGGTAAGTTACACTGGCTTTTTTTGAATGACTTAAAGTGAACCAGAGATGAAGGAAGCACCCTCATGTATTTTACCATATATATCAGTGGGAACATTAGAGAAAACACCTACCCTGCTCTCTGCTTCATCCTTCACTGCTCTGCCTGCTTATTTCAGCATTGATGCTCTGGTAGTACTTTTTAAAACTCGAATTGATCCGGGTACCCAGATATCTGGATCCGATTCGGATATCCGAATCCAAACTTTTAGATATCCGCATGAACGCGGATATCCGAACGCATTATCCGCGGATATCCAACCTATTCGGATATCCAGATAGAGAAACCGGAAGTGCCTTTCAAATTGCTTTAAAACCATTTCTAACCTTTAAAAACACCTTCTAGCCTCTTACCCACCTCCCTTCCTCCCTTCTTGTCTTCCCAGGATTTGTAGGATGTCAAAAGCACGCTCACATACATTAGCCAGGATTCGAACCCAGGTCAACTGCATGGAGGGCAGCTATGCTCACCACTATACTACCAACACTACAGGCTGAAGCCAGCCTAGCTTTCCTGGGAAGGATGAAAAGCTAGGTGGCCATCCCTGGGTTAGTGTTGGGCGAACAGTGTTCGCCACTGTTCGGGTTCTGCAGAACATCACCCTGTTCGGGTGATGTTCGCGTTCGGCCGAACACCTGATGGTGTTCGGCCTTTTAAGTTCGGGTTCGCCCCGAACTTCTAATGGCCGCCGATCAGGGCCGAACAGGGCCCCTGTTCGGCCGAACAGGGCCCTGTTCGGCCGAATACTGCCCCCCTATGGGGTCGCAGGCATAAGGGGGGAGCATGCCCCGATCGCGGGGGTGGTCGGAAATTCCCCCCACCCCCTCCGCTAGCGCTCCCCCCTCTGCCCGCTTCCCCATACAAACGTTTAAGCAAAGTACCTGTAGTGGATGGCCTGGCAGTGGGCGGCACTGTGGAGTGAGGAGGAGGAGTCCGGAGAGTGACGAGTTGAGGGAGGCCGGGCAGCGGGCGTAAGGTCAGAGAAAGGGCGGAAGTACCACAAGGGTACTTCCGCTGAACCGCCCGCTGCCCGGCCTCCCTCAACTCGTCACTCTCCGGACTCCTCCTCCTCACTCCACAGTGCCGCCCACTGCCAGGCCATCCACTACAGGTACTTTGCTTAAACTTTTGTATGGGGAAGCGGGCAGAGGGGGGAGCGCTAGCGGAGGGGGTGGGGGGAATTTCCGACCCCCCCCCCGCGATCGGGGCATGCTCCCCCCTTATGCCTGCGACCCCATATGGCCCCCAAAAGCTGGATGTTCGGAAAGTTCGGGGTTCGGCCCGAACATGCCGGCCATGTTCGGCGAACTTTCCCGAACCCGAACATCCAGGTGTTCGCCCATCACTACCCTGGGTGGGCTTGAACCACCAACCTTTCGGTTAACAGCCAAATGCACTAACCAATTTTGCCACAAGGACTGTGTATAGGTCATGGCAGCAAAATGTCTATCTGGGGTTTTCTTTGGACAACTGTTGAGCACAAAATGCAAGGCCATCCCTGGGTGGGCTTGAACCACCAACCTTTTGGTTAACAGTCCAATGCACTAACCAATTGTGCCACAAGGACTGTGTATAGGTCATGGCTGCTAAATGGCTATCTGGGGTTTTTTTCGGACAACTGTTGAACACAAAATGCAAGGCCATCCCTAGCAGGAAGGGTTGCATGGCCACCTAGCTTTTCATCCTTCCCACCCTTGTCCTGGAATCTTCCAGACTTCAAATTGCTGTCCTTTGCTGTGTGTGTTACACCAGCATCATCCAGGGGGGCAAATGATCATTCTGAAGTATTGAATTGAAGCCTGTAAGCAGTTTCACCATGTGTCCCACTGCTTTCATCTAGCAAATTAGGCAAATAAGCGAGCTCATTTTTCTCTTGGGTATATCACAATGGTACATGCTAGGCTGGCTTCAGTATGTAGTGCTGTCGGTAGTATAGTGGTGAGCATAGCTTCCCTCCAAGCAATGGGCCTGGGTTCGATTCCCGGCCAATGCATGTAAACTGGCTTTTGACATCCTACAAATCCGAGAGAGAGAGAGAGGGAGGAGGAGCTTTTTTTGCCATTGAATATGTAATTCGGATATCTGGGTGAAATCCACGGATATCCGGGTTGGCTGTAAAAATATCCGCAGATAGCTATCCGAACTTTTTAAAAAATCCGGAATTCGGATCGGATAGTGCTACCCGGATATCCAAAATCCAGATAAGCATCCCTGGTTATCCCTGATAAAATCCCTTCCCTAGATCATTAGAGTCTGTCTTCTCTGATGTCTTTTCAAGTCCAAGCCTGCCCCCTTCTGGCTCTGCTATAATGATTCCTGAGCAAAGCCAGACTGAATGAGGATTTTATCAGGGCTGATAACAAGCAGGCTGAGCAGTGAAGGATGAAACAGGGAGCAGGGTAGGTGTTTTCTCTAATGTTCCCACTGATATATATGGTAAATACATGAGGGTGCTTTGTCTTTGGTTCACTTTAAGGTTTCCTTTAATAGGAGAATTGTGTGTGTGTGTATATATACAATATACCATATTTTTGGCATATAAGAGAGACTTTTTCTCCCCAAAAATGGGGAGAAAAAGGCACTGTGTCTTATATGCCAAATGCAAGGAGTCCCCAACTTACGAACGCCTGCTGATATTCCCCTTGTGGGTACTCCTTGTGCTTTTGACATATCTCCTCCTCTCCCCCATGTGTCCCTTTCTGTTCCCAATGTTTCCCCATCCGTCCCCTTCTGTCCACCATGTCCTCCTCCGCTCCCCATGAATAAATAGAAATCAGCCGCAGCACAGCTCACCTGATCCATTAGCTTCAGCAGTGATCTAGGCTCCGCAGTCGGCCTGAATAACAAGCGGCGAGAGCGGGACAGTGGCGCGGAGTGGTCGGCGTGGGACAGTCGGCTGCAAGGGGCTGGAGAAAGCCCCAGGTGAGTAATGCCCATTTGGGCTAGTTTGTCTGATAACTCCTTTAAATATATCATACTAGCTGATTGCCCGGCATTGCCCGGATATGTATTTGGTTGTTGTTGGTCAGCCCACTTTTCTAACCCTAACACACAATGACTCAATGACCTAGTTTGTGAGCTTTGCATTGTTTGGCATCAATAATTTGCATTGAAATGAAACAAATCTGATTGGCGGTGGCTCCACCCTCTTTTCTGATTTTGAACCCCAATCACCCAATGGCCAACTGTACCAGGTTTTAAGCTTGTGTCCTTAACAGTGCAAGAATGGCAGCAATTAAATATTCCCCTTGAAAAGCAATAAATGAATTTGGATTGGCTTTTGTAGGCTCCACCCTCTTTTATGAATATTAATCCCAGTCACCCAGTGACCAACTGTGCAAAGTTTGAGAACCCTACCGTTAACAGTGTAAGAATGGCTGCAGTTTACATTTTCCCAGTGAAATTTCTATTTGTCTCCACCCACTGATGACCCAGCATTGCCCATGTATGTATTTGACTGGTGTTGGCTGTGCCCACTTTTTGTAATAGTAACAGACAATTACTTAATTACTCAGTGACCAAATCTGTAAGCTTTGCAGTCTTTGGCATCAATAATTTGCATTGAAATGAAACAAATCTGATGGGCTGTTTGTGTCTCCACCCCTTTTCTGCATTTGAACCCCAGTCACCCAATAAATAACTGTACCCAGTTTGGGGCTTTTGCCATTAACAGTGCAAGAATGGCAGTAATGAAATACTTCCCTTGAAAATCAATAGATTAATTTTGATTGGCTTTTGTAGGCTCCATCCACTTTTATGAATAATAGCTGATGAATCAGCATTGCCCAGGTATGTATTTGGCTGGTGTTAGCTCTGGCCACTTTTTCTAACCCTAACACACATATACTCAATGACCAAGTTTGTGAGCTTTGGGATCTTTGTCATCAATAGTTTGTATATTCCCATAGAAATTAAGCAAATCAGATTGACTGTTTGTGGCTCTGCATCTCTCCGTGATTTGAACCCCAGTCACCCAATGACCAACTGTAGCAGGTTTGAGGCATCTGCTATTAATAGAGCAAAAATTGAAGCAATTTAAATATTCCCCTTGAAAATCAACAGGTGAATTTTGATTGGCTATTATAGGCTCCACCCACTTCCCATAATATTAATCTCAGTCACCCAGTGACCATCTGGGCAAAGTTTGAGAACCCTGCCATTAACAGTGTAAGAATGGCTGCAGTTTATATTTTCCTAGTGAAATTTGTTTTTGGCTCCGCCCAATTTTTGTAACCTTGACACACCAATGACCAAGTTTGTGAGCTCTGGGGTCCTTGGCATCAATAATTTGTAATTTACCAGTGAGATGAAACAAATTTGATTGGTTGTTTGTAGCTCCACTTTTCTTTTCTGAATTTGAACCGCAGTCACCCAATGACCAACTGTACCAGGTTTGAGGCTTGTGCCATTAACAGTGCAAGAATGGCAGAAATTTAAATATTTCCCTTGAAAATCAACAGGTGAATTTTGATTTTCTTTCTAGGCTCCACTGACTTTTTTGAATATTAATCCCAGAAAATCCCAGTGACCAAGTTTTAGGCCTGGAACCCACTGAAATCCGCAAACGCAAAACGCAACCGCTAGCGTTTTGTCTGAGCGGTTTGCAAGCGGATTCATGCGCGTTTTCGGTCGCGTTTTGCAACAGTGTATTTTTTTGCTCAGCGGTTGTGTAGCGTTTTGCGTTTCGCGTTTTTATCCTGATTGGTCCTGTGAATTATTTTAATTTTGTTACAGTGTGCTGAACCACAAAACGCTAGCAAGACCGCTCAGTTTAGGTTTTGCTGAGCGTTTCTGCTAGCGTTTCAATACTTTACATTGAAGCGCTAACGCTCTCAAAATGCTGCAGGTCCTGCGTTTGCGTTTCTGGGAAACGCAAACGCTCCTGTGGCAGTTGCCCCATCCATTAACATCAGCTGAGCGTTTTGGCAAAACGCTAGCGTATCGCAGCGCTGCCAAAATGCTCAAAAAAACGCTCTTGTGGGTTCCAGCCCTTAACCACCCTGGCGTTCTGATTAAATCGCCAGGGTGGCTGCGGGAGGGTTTTTTTTAAATAAAAAAAAAACTATTTCATGCAGCCAACTGAAAGTTGGCTGCATGAAAGCCCACTAGAGGGCGCTCCGGAGGCGATCTTCCGATCGCCTCCGGCGCCCAGAATAAACAAGGAAGGCCGCAATGAGCGGCCTTCCTTGTTTTGCTTATATCGTCGCCATAGCGACGAGCGGAGTGACGTCATCGACGTCAGCCGACGTCCTGACGTCAGCCGCCTCCGATCCAGCCCTTAGCGCTGGCCGGAACTTTTTGTTCCGGCTACGCTGGGCTCAGGCGGCTGGGGGGACCCTCTTTCGCCGCTGCTCGCGGCGGATCGCCGCAGAGCGGCGGCGATCAGGCAGCACACGCGGCTGGCAAAGTGCCGACTGCGTGTGCTGCTTTTTATTTGATGAAAATCGGCCCAGCAGGGCCTGAGCGGCGACCTCCGGCGGTGTTGGACGAGCTGAGCTCGTCCAGACCGCTCAGGTGGTTAAACTTTTGGGTTTCTGCCATCAAATTTGTGTGAATGGAAGCAGTTTATCCAGTAAAGTAATCTGATTGGCTGTTTGTGGCTCCACCCCTTTAGTGCATTTTAACCCCAGCCACTTCATGACCGACTGTAGCTGGTTTGAGGCTTCTGCTATTATTAGTGTAAAAATGGCAGCAGTTTCAATATTTCCCTTAAAAATCAATAGGTGAATTTTGATTGGCTGTTGTAGGTTCCACCCACTTTCCTGAATATTAATACCATTCATCCATTGACCAACTGTGTCACGTTTGAGAACCCTGCCAATAACAGAATGGCTGAAATCAATCTAACAAATCTGATTAGCTGTTTGTGGCTCTGCCCCTTTAGTGAATTTGGACCCCAGTCACCTATCAGCTAAGAGGCCTCTGCCATTAACAGTGTAAGAATGGTAGCAATTTAAATATTCCCCTTGAAAATCAATAGGTGAAATTTGATTGGCTGTTGTAGGCTCCACCCACATTTCTGAATATTAATCCCAGTCACCCAGTGGCCCACTGTGTCACGTTTGGGAACCCCGCCATTAACAGTGTAAGAATGGCCGCAGTTTATATTTCCCCCTGGAATAAAATGTAGTTGTTGGTTGCGCCCACTTTTTCTAACCTTAACATACAGTCACTCAATGACCAAGTTTATGAGCTTTGGGCTTTTGGTATCAATATTTTGTATATTCCAATTGAAATTAAACAAATCTGATTGGCTGTTTGTGGCTCCGCTCCCTTTCCGAATTTGAACCCATGTCACTCAGTGACTAACAGTACCAGGTTTGAAGCATCTGCTATTAACAGTGTAAGAATGGCAGCAATGTAAATATTCCCTTTGAAAATCAACAGGTGAATTTTAATTGGCTGTTGTAGGCTCCACCCACTCTCTTGAATATTCATCCCATTCACCCAGTGACCAACTGTGCAAAGTTTGAGAACCCTGCCATTACAGTGTAAGAATGGCTGCAGTTTATATTTTCCTAGTGAACTTTATTATTGGCTCCACCCACTTTTTGTAACCTTGACACACAGTCACTCAATGACCAAGTTTGTGAGCTTTCAGGTTCCTGGCATCAAAAATGTGTGAATGGAAGCAGTTTATCCAGCTAGGAAATCTGATTGGCTGTTTGTGGCCCCGCCCCTTTAATTTGGACCCCAGTCACCCAATGACTAATTGTACCAGGTTTGAAACCTCTGCCACTAACAGTGTAAGAATGACAGCAGTTTTAATATTCCCCTTGAAAATCAATAGGTGAATTTTGATTGGCTGTTGTAGGCTCCACCTACTTTCTTGAATCTTAATCGCATTCACCCAGTGATCAACTGTGGCAAGTTTGAGAACCCTGCGAATAACAGTCTAAGAATGGCTGCAGTTTACATTTTTCCATTTAAATTGAACGGCTGAAATTTGATTGGCTGTGTTATGCTCCTCCCACTTTTCCTGGATTTGTAACCTCGGTCACCAAGTGACCAACTGTGCCAAGTCTGGGGACTCTGGCTTGATTACTGCGAGAATGGCAGCCTTTTAGATGTTTTCCATTGACTTGAATGGGTGAAATCTGATTAGCTGTTTGTAGCTCCGCCCAGGTGTGCAGGGGGGCCGCGAGACCCCCAGAACCTATCATCCCAGGTAGTAAGGGATCTGTGTACCAAGTTTCGTTTAAATCGGTCAAGGTGTTTTCGCGTGATCGCGGCACATACATACATACATACACACACATACTACATACATCCGATTTTATATATAGATAGATAGGAGACACACACAGTGATATTTGAGAAGTGAAATTAAGTTTAATGGATTTACAGAAAGTGCGCAATAATTGTTTAAACAAAATTAGACAGGTGCATAAATTTGGGCACCACAATAAAGAAATGAAATACAAATTTAGTAGATCCTCCTTTTTGCAGAAATTACAGCCTCTAAACGCTTCCATTTCCTCACTATGTTCCTAACTGTGGCAACAGACAGCTGAAAACTCTGAAACAGCTTTCTGTATCCTTCCTCTAAACCATAATGGTGGACAATCTTTATTTTCAGGTCATTTGAGAGTTGTTTTGAGACCCCAATGTTGCTACTCTTCAGAGAAAATTAAGAGGAGGGAAACATACAATTGGCCCCCTTAAATACTCTTTCTCATAATTGGATTCACCTGTGTATGGAGGTCAGGGGTTGCTGAGCTTACCAAGCCAATTTGAATTCCAATAATTAGTTCTAAAGGTTTTGGAATCAATAAAGTGACTACAGTGGCCAAATTTCTGCACCTGCCTAATTTTATTTAAACAATTATTGCAAACTTTCTGTAAATCCAATAAACTTTATTTCACTTCTCAAATATCACTGTGTGGGTCTCCTATATGATATATTTAACTGAGATTTTTCATCATAACAACCATTGATTTATACAGGAAAATCATGACGATTAACAAGGTTGCCCAAACTTTTGCATCCCACTGTATATATACAGCATATTTTTTCCCCTATTTGTAGCTCACGTAGCCGTGTAAATGGCTTGCCAGTTGGGGCTGTTCTCTGGTCACAATTAGGAAGTGAATCCACTGCCAGTCAACTACTCTGATTTTAAATGCTTAGGAGGAAGTGCAGCAGTGAGCGGTGGAATGCGTCACATACGTTGCATGTGAGGGGAATGATATGCATAGGATCCCATGGACTTCTGGGTAAGTTAACCCACTGTTTTCTGCAGTCACACCTGCATTCATTGAGATTAATTAGCATTTAAT
Source organism: Hyperolius riggenbachi (assembly GCF_040937935.1). Classification (NCBI taxonomy): domain Eukaryota; kingdom Metazoa; phylum Chordata; class Amphibia; order Anura; family Hyperoliidae; genus Hyperolius; species Hyperolius riggenbachi. The sequence continues at coordinate 11,677,409 of NC_090653.1, forward strand.
CACTTCAGCCCTCAGTCGTTTTCACTTTATGCATCCGAGCAATGTTCACCTCCCATTCATTAGCCTATAACTTTATCACTACTTATCACAATGAACTGATCTATATCTTGTTTTTTCCGCCACCAATTAGGCTTTCTTTGGGTGGTACATTTTGCTAAGAACTACCTTACTGTAAATGCATTTTAACAGTAAGAATAAGAAAAAAAACGAAAAAAAATGCATTATTTCTCAGTTTTTGGCCATTATAGGTTTAAAATAATACTTGCCTCCATAATTAAAACCCACGTATTGTATTTGCCCATTTGTCCCGGTTATTACACTATTTAAATTATGCCCCTATCACAAAATATGGCGACAATATTTTATTTTGAAATAAAAGTGCGTTTTTTCCGTTTTGCATCCATCACTATTTACAAGCTTATAATAAAAAAAATAGAAATATTTCATATTTACATAGATATTTAGACCCTTAGGTAAATGATGTTACTCTAAGCATAACATGTACACTTAGAGGGACGTAGGAGGCAGAAAAAGCAAGGCTTCCGAGACAAGCTGTCAGTTTTTCTGCGGGGGAGAGGAATCGGTGATCGGGCACCATGGCCCGATTCATTGATTCCTGGGCTAACAATCTGCGGCTGGGAGCACGCGTGCATGGCCTACATCCAGGAGGTGAAAGTTGTTAAAGGATACCCGAGGTGACATGTGACATAATAAGATAGACATGTGTATGTACAGTGCCCAGCACACAAATAACTAGGCTGTGTTCCTTTTTTTCTTTCTCTGCCTGAAAGAGTTAAATATCAGGTATGTAAGTGGCTAACTCAGTCCTGACTCAGACAGGAAGGGACTACAATGTGACCCTCACTGATAAGAAATTCCAACTATAAAACCCATTCCTAGCAGAAAATGGCTTCTGAGAGCAGGAAAGAGATAAAGAGTCACTTGTTCATAGATTTTAGCTCTGGCATACTTCAATGAATGTGTCATTGAGCAAAAACAATAAAACTGTTAAAACTTAAAAAGTAGATTTAAACATAAAATAAAACTGTGGAATATCTTAAAAAGTAATTTTTAGGAGAAGGAAGATAGATACAATTGTTTTTCATTAGTTTATTTTTGCCTCGGGTGTCCTTTTAAAATCCGAATAGCTACCAACTCGGGTGTCCTTTAAAATCCGAGTAGCTACTCTGAGGCCCATTCCTGGTATGCACCGTAAGCATACAATCTGCATTAAATTGGCATGCAAACAAAAATGATCAGCACCCACTGGCTGTTTTTAGCCATGCTCTGGCATTGGTTGTTGAGAGGTTGGATGCAGAGGAGAGGAAATAAATAAAAAGTAGTTTTAAGAACATCCTTTTAAACATTACGACAGCTTTAAATTAATTACTGCTGCTGGGGTTGCAAAGAGGTGCAATTTGAGCTTCCAGTCTGAGAATTCATAGCCGACTGTAAATTGAAACCAGAGAGGGAGATAATTTTTCATAACCTTAAATTATGAACAGACTTGTGCAGCGCCGATATGTGTTTATAGTCGTGTTTTAATGCAAGTCGAATTCCGCTTTTTAACATATAAATATTTTTGAAAGCGTCATTAGCGGCACGATAATGGCAGGATGAGTCCCGGCTGAGGGTGACTGACAGTTCAAAAAATATTTATAAAAAATGGTCACTCTGTTTGTTAAGGAGATTCTACATTAATTTTTAAAGTTTCAATTTCTGCCTTCGTTCTTTGATGGGGAGAGGCAGTCAGGTCACTGGCTTCATGTCCAAGGTGACTCCAGACAGGCGGGAGTCATTACAAGCAAATGGCATGTGGCTGCTGTACTAGCATGAAATAAGTTATTTCATTCTACTTTAAAGAGGCCCTGTAGTTAGTGACATGTAGCAGAATGCAGTAAGGAGGCTCTGTAGTGACATGTAGCAGAATGCAGTAAGGAGGCTCTGTAGTGACATATAGCAGAATGCAGTAAGGAGGCCCTGTAGTGACATATAGCAGAATGCAGTAAAGAGGCCCTGTAGTGACATATAGCAGAATGCAGTAAAGAGGCCCTGTAGTGACATATAGCAGAATGCAGTAAAGAGGCCCTGTAGTGACATATAGCAGAATGCAGTAAAGAGGCCCTGTAGTGACATATAGCAGAATGCAGTAAAGAGGCCCTGTAGTGACATATAGCAGAATGCAGTAAAGAGGTCCTGTAGTGACATATAGAAGAATGCAGTAAAGAGGCCCTGTAGTGACATATAGAAGAATGCAGTAAAGAGGCCCTGTAGTGAAATGTAGTAGAATGTAGTAAATTATTCAGGTTGCCCACTTTTATGGTAATGTTCCTGGTTTCAGCATCAGAAACCCTTCCTCTAGCTATTTATTGCTGTATATTGGTATGTAGCCTCGTCCTCCCATTGTTGGCGCTTTCTAAATCAATAATATTAATAGTAATAGAGAAGGATTGCTTTATTTATAATGTGGTGAATCAACTGTCACTTTATACATTGACAAATTGTGTTAAAGAGGAGCTGTCAGCCATACTATCTCAGAAAACAACACATATATAAGTAGATGGATACTTGCTCTGCTTACATAACATATGTATTGCACTATCCACATTTCGGTTTTAGTGATTTTTCTATAGTAAAAAAGGAGAAAATCCTTCTTAAAGGACACCCGAAGTGACATGTGACATGATGAGATAGACATGGGTATGTACAGTGCCTAGCACACAAATAACTATGCTGTGTTCCTTTTTTTTCTTCCTCTGCCTGAAAGAGTTAAATATCAGGTATGTAAGTGGCTGACTCAGTCCTGATTCAGACAGGAAGGGACTACAGTGTGACCCTCACTGATAAGAAATTTCAACTATGAAACACTTTCCTAGCAGAAAATGGCTTCTGAGAGCAAGAAAGAGATAAAAACACTTACATACCTGATATTTAACTCTTTCAGGCAGAGAAAGAAAAAAAGGAACACAGCCTAGTTATTTGTGTTCTGGGCACTGTACATACACATGTCTATCTCACCATGTCACATGTCACTTCGGGTATCCTTTAAGATTTTCCATTTTGACTGTCTATCTTGAAACCAATCCTGACATCATTACCTCCCTACGGCCTGGAACCAACTAGATAGCGCAAAACACTATCATTAGCGATTTGTGATAACGTTTTGCAAGTGATTTTGGGAATAATTTCCCGGTTTCCAATTCATTAGACTGGAAACGCTTCCAAAATGCTGCATGTTCTGTGATTGCGATTTTCCTAATCGCAATAACTCTAGTGGAATTAGTCTCATCCAATTACATTTGCAGAGCGCTTAGGGAAATCACTAGTGATTGAAAGGGGCTCAGGGGGTCAAATCGCCACAGTTGGGGAGGGCAATAGAAAAACAAAGACTGTTTATTTAGAGAGCTTGCGGAGTCCACCACCAGCAGTGTCTGCATTGAGCCTTGTATCCCAGCATACAGGGCTCACATTGGATGTAAAAAAAAACAAAAAACCCTACCGCTAATAAAAAGAAACACACAGTGATTCTGCTGTATGGATGCAGAAACTACTCAAGGCCGTTTCTTGGGCAGGGTGATGCGCGGTGCAGCCAAATAGAGGATTTCCAGCACGTAGAGATGAGCGTAATGACTTAATTACGATTTCGCGAAATTTCGCGTAATTAGTGTAATTACAATTATGGCCGTAAGTACATAATCGTAATGAAGGATTTCGCGAAATTCAGCGTGTCATTTTCGCGTAATTTTTGCATTACAGTGGGTATCGCGAAATTACGTTTGCCTTGCATGCAACCGTTCGTAAGCGTAGTTACATAACGTAATTTCGCGATAGTTCATATTACTGTAAGCGTTAATTTTTGCGTCGTTTTCGCGTTACGGTGGGTATCGCGAAATTACGTTTGCCTTGCATGCAAACGTTTGTAAGCGTAGTTTACACCCTTGAACTGCGCATGCTTAGTTTTTGCATTATTTAACGCGAAAAAGCGTTTATATGCGAAAATTTGTTACCGTTCGTCTGACTACCGCTGATTCGCTTCTGATTGGCTAATGCGAACAAGTAATTTTTTATAGCTAACAAGTAATTACGAAATTCGCGAAATTACAAATAAATGCGAAATTACGGGATGGTTTAACGCGAAATTACGTTATGGTTTAACGCGAAATTATGTTATGAACGAAACGCGAAATTACGCGTTGAAAATTACGCTTACGGTATTTTCAATTATGATTTTAATGGCAATTACGCTACCATAATTTCGCATCGTAATAGCAAATTTCGCATGCGTAATTATAGTAACGCGAAATTTCGGCTCAACCCTACCAGCACGATCACCTTCCTTGACTCCTCCTGGGCTGCCTGCGTCAGACATCGAGTCATCTTCACGTCACCACCGCGTGATGACACCTGGTGTCCTGTAGCGGTACTGCACCACCGCGTGATGACACCTGATGTCCTGTAGCGGTACTGCAGGCTGTCAGTACGAGGAGCCCATGGAGGAGTTGGCTTTCCAGGCACTTCTCCTGTGTGGTTTCCTGCTTCCTCCTGGATGAGCAGCTGGTCACTAGTAGTGTTGGGCGAACAGTGTTCGCCACTGTTCGGGTTCTGCAGAACATCACCCTGTTCGGGTGATGTTCGAGTTCGGCCGAACACCTGACGGTGCTCGGCTAAACCGTTCGGCCACATGGCCGAACTAAGAGCGCATGGCCGAACGTTCGGCTAGCGCTGTGATTGGCCGAACGGGTCACGTGGTTCGGGCCCGAACGCGTTCTGATTGGCCGAACGGTCACGTGGTTCGGGTAAATAAATACCCGAACCACGTCATATCTCCGTCATTTGTCTGTGGGTTTAGCTTTGGGTAGGCAGGCAGGGTAGTTCGCTCTCCAGCCACGCTAGCCAGGGTCCCCCCCAGTCATTGTGTGTCGCTGCTGGGAACAGTAGTACACCGCTCGCTCAGCCACACTATATATAGCATTGTTTACTGCCACTGTGTACCTCGCTCAGCCACGCTATATATATAGCATTGTGTTTTCTGACACTCTGTGTACACGGCTTAGCCTGACTAATATAGCATTGTGTGTACTGCCACTGTGCACCTCGCTCAGCCACGCTATATATAGCATTGTGTGTACTGCCACTGTGCACCTCGCTCAGCCACGCTATATATAGCATTGTGTGTACTGCCACTGTGCACCTCGCTTAGCCACGCTATATATATAGCATTGTGTTTTCTGACACTCTGTGTACACGGCTTAGCCTGACTAATATAGTATTGTGTGTACTGCCACTGTGCACCTCGCTCAGCCACGCTATATATAGCATTGTGTGTACTGCCACTGTGCACCTCGCTCAGCCACGCTATATATAGCATTGTGTGTACTGCCACTGTGCACCTCGCTCAGCCACGCTATATATAGCATTGTGTGTACTGCCACTGTGCACCTCGCTCAGCCACGCTATATATATAGCATTGTGTTTTCTGACACTCTGTGTACACGGCTTAGCCTGACTAATATAGCATTGTGTGTACTGCCACTGTGCACCTTGCTCAGCCACGCTATATATAGCATTGTGTGTACTGCCACTGTGCACCTCGCTCAGCCACGCTATATATAGCATTGTGTGTACTGCCACTGTGCACCTCGCTCAGCCACGCTATATATAGCATTGTGTGTACTGCCACTGTGCACCTCGCTCAGCCACGCTATATATATAGCATTGTGTTTTCTGACACTCTGTGTACACGGCTTAGCCTGACTAATATAGCATTGTGTGTACTGCCACTGTGCACCTCGCTCAGCCACGCTATATATAGCATTGTGTGTACTGCCACTGTGCACCTCGCTCAGCCACGCTGTATATAGCATTGTGTGTACTGCCACTGTGCACCTCGCTCAGCCACGCTATATATAGCATTGTGTTTTCTGACACTCTGTGTACACGGCTTAGCCTGACTAATATAGCATTGTGTGTACTGCCACTGTGCACCTCGCTCAGCCACGCTATATATAGCATTGTGTGTACTGCCACTGTGCACCTCGCTCAGCCACGCTATATATAGCATTGTGTTTTCTGACACTCTGTGTACACGGCTCAGCCTGACTATAAAGCATTGTGTGTACTGCCACTGTGCACCTCGCTCAGCCACGCTATATATAGCATTGTGTTTTCTGACACTCTGTGTACACGGCTTAGCCTGACTATATAGCATTGTGTGTACTGCCACTGTGCACCTCGCTCAGCCACGCTATATATAGCATTGTGTTTACTGCTACTCTGTGTACACCGCTCAGCCAGACTATATACCGTTGTTTACTGACACTCTGTGTACACCGCTCAGCCAGACTATATACCATTGTTTACTGACACTCTGTGTACACGGCTCAGCCTGACTATAAAGCATTGTGTGTACTGCCACTGTGCACCTCGCTCAGCCACGCTATATATAGCATTGTGTTTTCTGACACTCTGTGTACACGGCTTAGCCTGACTATATAGCATTGTGTGTACTGCCACTGTGCACCTCGCTCAGCCACGCTATATATAGCATTGTGCTTTCTGACACTCTGTGTACACGGCTTAGCCTGACTAATATAGCATTGTGTGTACTGCCACTGTGCACCTCGCTCAGCCACGCTATATATAGCATTGTGTTTTCTGACACTCTGTGTACACGGCTTAGCCAGACTATATAGCATTGTGTGTACTGCCACTCTGTGTACACCGCTCAGCCAGACTATATAGCATTGTGTTTACTTCCACTCTGTGTCTGCTGGGCCTGGGAACAGTAGTACACCGCTCACCCGCCACTGTATAGCATTGTGCTCTGTGTCGCTGCTGGGAATAGTGGTACTGTATAGCATTTCTGTGCTGCCACTGTACTGCTGCCAGTCAGCGTGTACTGTAAGGATAAGTGAAATGAGGAAGAAATCCGGTGAAAGAGGAAGGGGCAAGGGAAGAGGTGTTTCCCCTGACGGTTCACGTACAGGCCACAGGGGAGCACCCAAGAAAACCCACTCAATACCGCCCATGTTGTCCAGGACAACAACCCTCACAAATCCAAAAGAACAGGACCAGATAATTACTTGGATGACCTCTCAAGCGTCCAGCAGTGGGTTAAGCAGCACCAGCACATCACGCACGAGGTCCGAGTCCTCAGCCAGTTACAAGGAGCCAGTGGGCACAAAGCTGACACAACCGGCAGCGACACCACGCACACAACTGCCAGATAACCAGTCCTATGAATTACCTCAGGACACAATGGGGTATTCGCAGGAGCTATTCCCAGCCCAACAAACTTCCACCTATGAAAGGTCAATGGAGGAACAGCCAGAAATGTTGTGCCCGGATTCACAACCATTAACTGTGGGAAATGCACCGCGCACTGAAATACAAGGCGAGTCCGAGGAGGACTCGGAAACCCAAATCCCAGAGCAAGTTGGGCAGGAGGGGTTGCAATTGCAGGAGGTCGGCCGACAAGATCTGGAAGACGACGTTGGAGTGAGCTGCGCAGAGGTTGTTCTGGGGAGCTCTACTCCACGGCGGCGGCCCCCACAATGACATATGACGAGTTTGAGGAGATGGAAGAGGAGGGTATGGACAATGTGGACAGAGACCCAGATTTTATTTGTGAACGAGAACATCGCCGTCGTAGCAGCAGCACAGATGAGTCTGTTGAAGAACCCACTGCTGCACGAGTTCGCCTTGTGCCACAAGGTAGGCGGCGCGCAATTTCAGGCACCACAAGCGTGGAAGTTAGAGTGAGAGGCAAAAGAGGAGGAAACAGAAATCGCCAGCAAGGAGGCAGGTGCTCCAAAGTCTGGGCTTTCTTTGAAGACTGCACTGAGGATGTTACCATGGCGATTTGCAAGGTGTGCAAGACTCGCCTGAGCAGGGGGAAAAGTATTAACAACCTCTCCACCACCAGCATGAGCCGCCACATGCTATCCAAACATCCCACTCTGTGGGCAAACGCGGCAGGACAGGGTACCAGCAACACTGCCTCCCTTGGGTTCACCAGACTCACCACCAGACCCGCCTCAGCAGCAGCAGTAGCCCAGCCATTGCGTGGTTCACAACATTCACAAACATCAGACGACGCTGACACTGTCACTTTCCGGAGTAGTGCTCTTGAGGTCTCCCAGTGTTCATCAAACACAACAACCAACAGCCCTTCAGTGTGCAGCCCTACGGTTCAGTTGTTTGTCTCGGAGATGTTTGAGCGCAAGAGGAAATTGCCAGCAAATGACCCCCGGGCCGTGGCAGTAACAGCCAGCATAGCCAAGCTTCTGGCCTGCGAAATGCTGCCATATCGAGTGGTGGAGACAAACAGCTTCAAGGGCATGATGTCAGTGGCCATCCCACGTTACGTGGTTCCCAGCCGCTACCACTTTGCGCGCTCTGCAGTGCCTGAGTTGCATGAGCACGTGGTCAGCAAAATAACCCGAAGCTTGAAGAATGCCGTTGCCTGCAAGGTTCACCTCACCACTGACACCTGGACGAGTGCGTTCGGCCAGGGTCGATACATCTCCCTTACCGCGCACTGGGTGAACCTTGTGGAGCCTGGCAGCGATTCCTCACCTGCTATGGCGCGGGTGTTGCCCACGCCGCAAACAGCTGCACCGCCGTCCCTCCCACTGGATAACAACAGCAGCACCTACCTCTCTGACTCCTTCTCCTCCAACGCATCTCAAAGCTGTACCTCTTTCGGAAACGCTAACCCAGCAGCAGTAGGATCGTGGAAGCAGTGCAGCACAGCTGTTGGCATGCGTCAGCAAGCGTTGCTGAAGCTGATCTGCGTTGGGGATAAGCAGCACACAGGGGAGGAAATTTGGAGGGGAATAAAGGAACAGACGGATTTGTGGCTGGCACCGCTGGACCTGAAACCGGGCATGGTTGTGTGTGATAATGGGAGTAATCTCATTTGCGCTTTAAGGTTGGCTAAGCTGACACACATCCCTTGCCTGGCGCACGTGATGAACCTAGTAGTTCAGCGGTTCCTGAGGACATACCCAGGCGTGGCCGATCTTCTGTTGAAGGTGCGTCGAGTGGCCAAACATTGTAGAAATTCCAGTACTGCTTCGGGGGCACTTGCCAAGATGCAGGAGCGCTTCAATCTCCCCCACCATCGCTTGCTGTGTGATGTCCCTACGCGCTGGAATTCTACGCTGCACATGCTAGCACGCTTTTGTGAGCAGAAGAGTGCAGTGGTCCAGTACATGACGGCGCAGTACCGAGGCGCATCCGGACAGCTGCCAAGCTTCTGTGGATCCGATTGGGCCAACATGTTGGACCTCTGCCAAGTCCTCCAAAATTTTGAGCAATCCACGTTGCTTGTGAGCAGTGACAACTCTTCAGTCAGCATTACCATACCACTGCTGTGTTTACTGAAGAGGTCGATGTTAAAAATCAAGGAAACAGCTGTCATGATGCAACTGGGGGAATCTGAAGGAGAAAACGATCAGCGTGATGGTACCAACATCAGGCCATCCGCCTCAGGGAACGCTGGCCCCAGCAGCTATGACAAAGAAGAGGAGGAGGAACAGCTGGAGTTGGAGCAGGAATTTCATGCCACCACTGACGAGGGCCAGAGCGGTGCACGTTGGACTTCCACAATTCAACGCGAATGGTCAGCAGAAGCAGACCAGAAGGAAGGTGACGACTATGATGCATCACAACAACTATCACAACGCTCACAAGAGGATGATGAGGATTCTGGTAGGACTCTGGCACACATGGCTCAATTCATGCTAGACTGCATTGAACGTGACCCACGCATTGTGCGCATTCTGGACAACACCAATTACTGGGTTTATACCCTTCTGGATCCACGGTACAAACACAATGTTCCAAAACTGCTTGAAGAAAGAGTCAGACAGGTCAAAATGGAAGAATACCAGCAGGCCCTTGTGGAGACTTTAGAGAGGAGATTGACATCCTCCCCCTCCTCTAGCCAGTTGTACGCAGACAGACTGACTTCCGCAAACCCAGGACGACCAGGAGGGCAGCAAACAACGCAAGCCGCAGCTAGTACCCAAAAGGGAACGGTATCGGCAGTGTCCTTGGAGTGGGAAAATTTTCTGACACCCATGCAGCAGCAGCCCACTGAACAGCAAGCGTGCAGATCCACCTCCAACACCGATCGCCTGGAGAAGATGGTCAAGGACTACATGTCAGATGACGTAGCTGTGTCGAACAATCCATCTGCACCCTTCAACTATTGGGTATCGAAGCTAGACACCTGGCACGAACTGGCAATGTACGCAATAGAGGTGCTGGCTTGCCCGGCAGCCAGCGTTATGTCGGAACGCTGTTTCAGTGCTGCCGGAGGCATCGTCACAGATCGGCGTATCCGCCTCTCTACAGAAAATGCAGACCGTCTGACTCAAATTAAAATGAATCAATCCTGGATTGGAAATGACTACGCAACACTCCAGGACCCCAACCAAGTAACATGACCAATGAACATCTGGGATGGTGTAGCGTTTCCGGTCCCTGTTTATTGAACCTCTCATCTGTATTACATTTATGACTGCATGGCGGCAAAAAGCATTGCTGCTATATCCGCATGCTTTTTGTCCTCATGCAAGGCCTGGGTTGTTGTGTCTCAAAAACCGTGGCCTTCTCCTCCTGCGCCTGCTCCTGTTTCATCACGTCTGCTGCTGCTGGGTTAGCGTTGCCGCGTGGTCCCTGTTTATTGAACCACTTATCTTTATTACATTTATGACTGCATGGCGGTACAAAGCATGCTATCCGCACGCTTCTTGCCCTCATGCAAGGCCTGGGTTGTTGTGTCTCACATAGCGTGGCCTTCTCCTCCTGCGCCTCCTCCTGTTCCATCACGTCTGCTGCTGCTGGGTTAGCGTTGCCGCGTGGTCCCTGTTTATTGAACCACTTATCTTTATTACATTTATGACTGCATGGCGGTACAAAGCATGCTATCCGCACGCTTCTTGCCCTCATGCAAGGCCTGGGTTGTTGTGTCTCACAAAGCGTGGCCTTCTCCTCCTGCGCCTCCTCCTGTTCCATCACGTGTGCTGCTGCTGCTGCTGCTGCTGCTGGGTTAGCGTTGCCGGTCCTTGTTTATGGAACCTCTTATCTTTATTACATTTATGACTGCATGGCGGTACAAAGCATGCTATCCGCACGCTTCTTGCCCTCATGCAAGGCCGGGGTTGTTGTGTCTCACAAAGCGTGGCCTTCTCCTCCTGCGCCTCCTCCTGTTCCATCACGTGTGCTTAGAGATGAGCCGAAATTTTCGAAATTTCGAACTGCTTTTATTACGAATGCGAAATTTAACATTACGACCCAAATTCGTAATTAATTTTCAAATCGTAATTTACAATTTCGTAATCGAAATTTCACTCCCGTAATGACGAATTTCGTGTCTCCAACCGAAATTTTACTTTTTCAGGTTTGTAAGGGTTTCTATCCCTCTAGATGCCTAAAATGAATAGCACAGCCAGCCCCCCTCCTCCTCCTCCTCCTCCTCCTCCTCCTCCTCCTCCTCCTCCCTCTCTCTCTCTAGAGATCTGTAGTATTTCAAAACCATACTCACATTCATGACATGTCCAGGGATCAAACCCAGGCCAACCACATGGAAGACAGCTATGCTCACCACCATACCACCAAACACACACTAAATAAACTGCTAACCTAAATCTTACTTGTAGACAGTCATATGAGACACATGCTGGGTGCAGGGCTTTGTGATTGGACCATGGACCATGCGATAGAGTGAGGTGCAAAAATGAAATCATGCCTAGCAGAGGATGGTTTCACAATGCTAAATGCTAGGCTGGCTGTGGTGCAATTGGTTAGTGTGTCTGGCTGGTAACAGCAAGGTTACAGGTTCGATTCCATCCAGGCATGTCTTTTCCTTTTGAGTTCAACAGTTGTCCAAACACCGAGCACAAAGTTTTGCATGCGTAAAGTTTTACGCACGCAAAATACCCCATGGGGTTCAATGGCGCAGCGCGCGCACGCAAAAGGAAAAGACATGCCTGGATGGAATCAAACCTGTAACCTTGCTGTTACCAGCCAGACACACTAACCAATTGCACCACAGCCAGGCTAGCTGTGACCTAACTCTACATGGCTATCTGGGGCTCTGTTGGCTCTGTTTGGACAACTGTTGAACGCAAAAGACATGCCTGGATGGAATCGAACCTGTAACCTTGCTGTTACCAGCCAGACACACTAACCAATTGCACCACAGCCAGGCTAGCTGTGACCTAACTCTACATGGCTATCTGGGGCTCTGTTGGCTCTGTTTGGACAACTGTTGAACGCAAAAGGAAAAGACATGCCTGGATGGAATCGAACCTGTAACCTTGCTGTTACCAGCCAGACACACTAACCAATTGCACCACAGCCAGGCTAGCTGTGACCTAACTCTACATGGCTATCTGGGGCTCTGTTGGCTCTGTTTGGACAACTGTTGAACGCAAAAGGAAAAGACATGCCTGGATGGAATTGAACCTGTAACCTTGCTGTTACCAGCCAGACACACTAACCAATTGCACCACAGCCAGCCTAGCATTTAGCACTGTGAAACCATCCTCTGCTAGGCATGATTTCATTTTTGCACCTCACTCTATCGCATGGTCCAATCACAAAGCCCTGCACCCAGCATGTGTCTCATATGACTGTCTACAAGTAAGATTTAGGTTAGCAGTTTATTTAGTGTGTGTTTGGTGGTATGGTGGTGAGCATAGCTGTCTTCCATGTGGTTGGCCTGGGTTTGATCCCTGGACATGTCATGAATGTGAGTATGGTTTTGAAATACTACAGATCTCTGGAGAGAGAGAGAGAGAGAGAGAGAGAGAGAGAGAGAGAGAGAGAGAGAGAGAGAGAGAGAGAGAGAGAGAGGAGGATTGGTTGGTTATTCATTTTAGGCATCTAGAGGGATAGAAACCTTTGCAAACTTTAAAATACTAAATTTCGTAATCGTAATTACGAAAATTTGCGTAATTTGCGAAAATTACGAAATTTCGATTACTGCTAAAATCGTAATTGTAGTAATTTCGCGAAATTTCGGAAATTCGTAATTAGGTCATTACGCTCATCTCTAGGTGTGCTGCTGCTGGGTTAGCGTTACCGGTCCCTTTTCCTGGAACCTCTTATATGTATTACATTTATGACTGCATGCCGAGAAGAAACATGTTACCTGTGCAAAGAAAACAGACATTTCCCGCATTTAAAAGACAGTTTTCCCTTTGAAACTTTAAAATCGATTTTCTCAAAAACTATAAGCTCTTTTTGCTAATTTTTTTTTCCTCTTGTACCCACTCCCAAGGTGCACATACCCTGTAAATTTGGGGTATGTAGCATGTAAGGAGGCTTTACAAACCACAAAAGTTCGGGTCCCCATTGACTTCCATTATGTTCGGAGTTCGGGTCGAACACCCGAACATCGCGGCCATGTTCGGCCTGTTCGGCCCGAACCCGAACATCTAGATGTTCGCCCAACACTAGTCACTAGTAAGTAGGCAGATCTACTTGTGACCTGTGGCTGGGTGACTGTCCCTAAAGAGTAAGGGTTTGTGAGTTCACGGGTGTGGGGGGGGAGGGGGCGCAATTTTTACAGCCTCGCCCTGGGTGCAATTTAACCTAGAAACTGCCCTGTATCTACTATGGGGTTACTTTAGACATGAAGTGTTTTGTTATAGTGGTGCTTTAAGTTATAAAACAAAGCAGAAATAATGAACCTTTGAACTTTCCTGCAGTAGAACCTTATCTATATATATTAACAGTGTCGACAGGTTTTGGACTAGGCCATCTCCTTGTGGGTGATTTTAAGGGTTTTGTATTTTTTCAAATGCACTTAGTGAATGGCAGTTGCTTCGTCCAACTGCCAAAAAAGTGTGCAGTGTGCAGGGAGGCTGGCCAGCATTTTTATATAAATCCTTTCAAGGGGTGCCTTTAATAAAGAAAAAAAGGCCATGCTGAGAAGAGATGCCATGTAGAAGAAGGACCGCACTCCAGTGCGTGTGGATGCTGGTGCTGGGCTTCAGGGCTGTCCAACAGAAAGTTATGAAGAAGAAGTCCGCACACAGGCTAAGGGAACAACCAGTGCTGACTTTATTGTCCCATCACATACACGTGAAAAATGTCAGACCTGCAAGGCCGTTTGGGGCCACTTTGGGTCCCCTTTGTCAAGGCACACACACACACGCACGCACACGCACACGCACACGCACACGCACACGCACACACACATACACACATACACACATACACACACACACACACACATATACACACACACATACACACACACATACACACACACACACACACACACACACACATACACACACACACACACATACACACACACACACACACACATACACACACACACACACATACACACACACATACACACACACATACACACACACATACACACACACATACACACATACACACATACACACATACACACATACACACATATACACATACACACATATACACATACACACATATACACATACACACATATACACATATACACATATACACATATACACACATACACTTCTGCCAAAGTGGCCCCGAAACGTACGTCGGCCTTGCAGGTCTGACCTCAATTTTCACGTGTATGTGATGGGACATTAAATTCAGCACTGGTTGTTCCCTAAGTCTTTGTGCGGACTTCTTCATATCTTTCCCATGAAGAGATGGACTAGACCAAAACCTGTTGGTTCTGTCAGATTTCTACTACCTACTGTAAGTGACAGCAGCAACAAACAAGCTCTCAAGACTCACCTCTTCATGCTCGCATACCCCCCTACACCAGCACCATAATATGTTCTGTTAGACCCCCTCTCAATGTTGTCTCCACCCCACCCTTTAGATTGTAAGCCTCTGGCAGGGCCATCCTCCCTAATGTATCCAGCTTGATTATGCAATCTTACTCGCAACCACCCCTCTTGTAGACTCGAACAGTCTCTATTTTGACCTATGACACTGTATTGTTATCAAATCATTTGCATGATCTTGTTTTGTTGTGAGTTTCTGTATGTTCTACCTGTATGTTACTCCATTTATCTATTGTGCAGCGCTGCGTAATATGTTGGCGCTTTATAAATACAATAAATAATAATAATAATAATAGGAGAAAAGTCATTTATGACTCATTTTAATCTGGAAGGAACATACTTCTTATTTGTCTGTTTAAATGTATTTTAAATTTACCATTTTTCACACGATAGTGGTTTCTTTAAACTAATGCATTATTATTAGCGTTACTCATAATTCCATATGGAAACTTTGTTCTCCCTTTTTAATGTACTGTTGCCTGACTAATTCCTTTCGTTATCATATATATATATATATATATATATATATATATATATATATATATTTTTTTTTTATGTAGTTTTCACCTTCCCTTAAAGGGATACTGTAGGGGGGTTGGGGGAAAATGAGCTGAACTTACCCGGGGCTTCTAATGGTCCCCCTCAGACATCCTGTGTTGGCGCAGCCACTCCCCAATGCTCCGGCCCCGCCTCTGGTTCACTTCTGGAATTTCTGACTTTAAAGTTAGAAAACCACTGCGCCTGCACGCCCGTGTCCTCGCTCCCGCTGATGTCACCAGGAGTGTACTGCGCAGACACAGACCATACTGGGCCAGCGATGTGCGCTCTTGATGACATCAGCGGGATCGAGGACACGGCATCGCAGGCGCAGTGGTTTTCAGACTTTAAAGTCTGAAATTCCAGAAGTGAACCAGAGGCGGGGCCGGAGCATTGGGGAGTGGCTGCGCCAACACAGGATGTCTGCGGGGGACCGTTAGAAGCCCCAGGTAAGTTCAACTCATTTTCCCCCGACCCCCTACAGTATCCCTTTAAGCATTTTATAACTACACACGGACGTTCCATAGAGGTAATCCTGTTGAATGTTCTTAAATAAGATCAACTAATGTAAAGCTGCATGTGATGGAGACAGCTAAGACATTCAGAGAATAAGACAAGATTTGATATTTTTTTTCCCTCTTTTGCGTTTGTGTTTTTTTGTTCTTGTGGATTGTAATGAATTACTTATGACTCTATGTTGTCACATTCTTTCTTTTTTCCCTGGCTGCCTTGTGCCGTGTTCATCTGCTGAATTCTGACAGGCTGACATTTGTGTCTCCCAAGTACATTCGCACAGCGATCGCCTCTGACGTGCCCTGATGTTTTCCTGCACGCCGCAAAATATCACAAAAAGGATTTCCTCTACAGCTTCCTGAGAATAAAACAAAGATAAGATAAAGCTCTGTGTTCCGAAGTGACAGCATGAAATAAAATGATGTCATTTACTTTAAGAGCGTCGCTCCATCCGAAACCATCTCCATGTCAGATTCCTGCTGCGTTTGTACCTTTATTACCATGATAAACATGTTGTCACCCAAGGGGGTTTCTCCATGACTCTAGAATTTCAAGGGCCCTTTTGGGCCCCGTAGGGACAGTACTGTGTGGCACATACAATGTACAAAACGATGGGCGTGGACGTCATGACAAGCTGTAGGTGTATGAAGCAAAATCATACCTCCCAACTTTTTGAGGTAAGAAAGAGGGACACTTAAGCCACGCCCCTGTCACACCCGTGATCACGCCCCGTCACAACCCTAGTCACACATACCATAAAGATGTCATAAGAAAAATATGTTGTTTTATAATTCAAACCCTACTGGTCCTTTCTATCCTGCTTCATTTTCCTTCATAGTAACATTTTAAAATTAGTAATATATCAATTTAAAGAGAACCCGAGGTGGATGTGAAGAATGTTATCTGCATACAGAGGCTGGATCTGCCTATACAGCCCAGCCTCTGTTGCTATCCCAAACCTCACTAAGGTCCCCCTGCACTCTGCAATCCCTCATAAATCACAGCCACGCTGCTGACAAACAGCTTGTCAGAGCTGGCTGTGTTTATCTCTATAGTGTCAGTCTGCTGCTCTCCCCGCCTCCTGCAGAACTCCAGTCCCCGCCTGCATCCCTTCCCTCCCTGCTGATTGGAGGGAAGGGACGGGGGCAGGGACCGGAGCTATGCAGGAGGCGGGGGAGCAGCTGAGACTGACACTACAGATGTAAACACAGCCTCACAGCTAGGCTGTGATTTATGAGGGATTGCAGAGTGCAGGGGAACCTTAGGGGGGTTTGGGATAGCAACAGAGGCTGGGCTGTATAGGCAGATCCAGCCTCTGTATGCAGATAACATTATTTAAACACACCTCGGGTTCTCTTTAAAGGATAGGAATAAAGTTTAGAGTCAATCAAACACATTTTTAGTAGAGAAATATCCCTCTTCCGTGTCCAGCCGCCCCTTCACCAGCTGCCGCCCAAGGCATGGGCCTCTGTAGCCTTTCCAGAAATCCTGCCCTGATAATACAGGAGAAAAACTATCAGGACCTACAATAACTCTTCAGCACATTACAAGCAAAACATTCACTATTTATTACCACTTTTCTTGCATTCTTTTCAGCACTGTTTTCCCAGGTAAATTTATATTATAGATACTTTGAGAAGAGTATACGTCTAGATTACACAGATGAAGTTGTGTGGAATGTCATCTTTTTGTTTTTGGGAGCTGCGCTATGTTTTTGTTGGCCCTTAAAAGACATATCATTTTAAGAATGTTGCCCTTCTCCTCCCGCTGCGCTTCTCTTGGCTAAAAAGGTACAAAGCAATTTTCTGTGTGTTTGACTAGCAATTTTGGAGAACACAGCTGTCTGCATGCTGAAATGTAAAGGTCACTTGGAAAGGCTGAACTCGGCACACAGCTACTAGTCTGTCCCCCCCCTCCTCCCCCTCACCCACCACCGCCGGGCAATTCCAAGGGGAATGTAGAGAAATACTGTAAATACTGTTCTTTTACAACCAGTGCATAGTGTTAGTTGAATTTGTTGAATTTGCTGCTATTTTGGTTTGTACTCCATCTAAAATAATTCCCATGGTTTGGGTTAATTCAAAAGGCAACTTTTAATTCCATTGAAGGGTTTCCATTTGACATTATGATTTGTTAGTATTAAAACTAGTGATGAGTGTAGTGACCTAATTACGATTACGCAAAATTTCGTGTTGATGGGGATTTTGTAATTACGATCGTTGTTCATAATTACGATCGTTTACGTAACACAAACAAATCAGAATTTCACAAATTCGTCCGTTCTCGAAATTGTGTTTCAGTCCAGAGCCTCCCGATACATTTAAAGCGACAGCACTTGCAGGGACCTTTGCATTATCAGATATTGCAAGGCCCAAAACCAAGTGTCTCAGCATGCATGACTGCTAAGTGCATCTTGACAAACAGCACCTGTCTTAGAAGTGGCTGCAGATAGAGCCTCCTGATACATTTAAAACGACAGCAAGTGCAGGAACCTTTGCATTATCAGATATTGCAAGGCCCAAAACCAAGTGTCTCAGCATGACCGCTAAGTAAACCATGGCAAAGAGCACCTGTCTTAGAAGTGGCTGCAGATAGAGCCTTCTGATACATTTAAAGCGACAGCATGTGCAGGGACCTTTGCATTATCAGTTATTGCAATCAATGAGTGACTTTCCTGAGTTTAGTCATTACCTTAATGTGCATAATTACCATTAGAAATTAAATTACGTCCATTTTCATAACTAACTTTGTTTCTATAGAAAACATGAATTTACGAAATTTCACGTTAAACACAAATTTGTGCCGGAACGCAAAATTACGAAACCAAAATTTTGCTTACGGAATTCCGAATTATGGTTG
This sequence comes from Hyperolius riggenbachi, assembly GCF_040937935.1. Classification (NCBI taxonomy): domain Eukaryota; kingdom Metazoa; phylum Chordata; class Amphibia; order Anura; family Hyperoliidae; genus Hyperolius; species Hyperolius riggenbachi. The sequence continues at coordinate 11,696,143 of NC_090653.1, forward strand.
CAATTACAAGATTACGAATTTGTGTTGAAGTGGCAAAATTCACGCCCGTAATTAAGGAAACACAAAATTACGAAAATGTTGTCTCAACACTAATTAAAACAGCCCTGACCTTCCACAGCACTGTGCAGCGTATATTTAGTCTCGTCCCTTACCGTCTCTGAGAGGAGGTCACCATCTAATCCCCACATATGCATACGTCCACTATAGTCTATGGACACTTTGGGGGAGGCCAATTAACTTCTCTGTTTTTTGGGGATGTGGGAGGAAACCAGAGTACGTGGGAAAACCCGAAAAAACACAATGAGAACATACAAACTCCGAATGTGTCCTGGCTGGGATTTGAACCGGGGACCCAGTGCTGCAAGGCGAGAGCGCTAACCACTACGCCTCCGTGCTGCTTATTCTCCACTGTTTTCTATGTTTTATCCAATCCAGTGAAATGCAGGTAATTTAACAGCCACCCAAATGCAGAAACTCAAATGCCAGCAGCAATATTTAGATGTCTTCAGTTTGGCTCAAGTGGTCCTGGTTGGATTTTGGTAGCATCCTAAATCTGAAGACCAACCCTACTGGTGTAAATGGATCCCATCTTACTTTCAGTCTAAGTTTGACTTTTCCAGCTCTACTAGCGAAAGAGAAGTTTGGATCAGGCTGAAAGGCAAGCTGGTCATCAACTTACATTGAACTGATTTTAAAAGACAACTGGGGTGAGAGGGGAATGGGGATGACATAGTTTCCTTGCAAACAATGCGATTGCCGGGTTGTTCTGCTGATCCTCTGCCTCTAATACTTTTAGCCATAGACCCGGAAGCCGGAACAAGCATGCAGATCGCACTAATGCCTCCTCCTCCTAGACTCTTTGTTTTTTTTGTTTGTTTGTTTGATTGCTCCCCCCCACCCCCCAGTGTTCTTGGAAGATTATCTGGTCCCTATCTCACATAATCACTAATAACTTTGTGAGCTTGGTAAATTGTAATCTGTTTCCAGTATCCACCATTCAGGTATGTTCCTCTTTCTGCATGAGTCAGTAGGTGCACAGAGGAGGCGGTCTTGTTACTTCTTTTCCACATCTGCTCTGAGTGTCAGCAGCATGGGCACACTCAATCTAGCAACCCTTTGTTAGCATGCTTAAGCTATATACACGTCAGATACATTTTTGTTTAAATCGTCAAATGACAGATATCACCATACTGGAGGACAATCATTATATATATATAATATATAGCCAAGGGGCATTAAACGTCGAGTGACCGATATCAGGTACTCTGTCCGATTTAACAGGTTGATCAACTTCGACATCTATTTAGCAGACGGCCGGTGTGTATAAGTCGATCAAATGACATTGTTCCAGAATAGGGATGTCGCGTATTTCCGCCGGAATGAGAAATCCGTGTTCTGAGCAGAAAATCGGAAATCACCTTTCTGTGATCGGATTACCACAGAAATCTTATTTACCGCACTTTTAGGCCAATCACAGCCCTTGAGAGCATTTTAACCAATCAGAGAATGCAGAATGTTTAAAACAGAAATCTGATTGCCGCGGTAATTATAGGCCTATCCCAAGATTCACATTCTACAGAGTATTTTCAAGCTTTCTGATTGGCCTAACATTTTTGTGTTTTTTTTTATTTTTTTATTTTTTTGCGCCAAATGAATGCATTCTCTGATAGAGATGTTGTGAACCTCCGATTTTCAGTTCGCAAACCCTGTACGCGAACTTCCGCAAAAGGTTCGGTTCACGGAAAAGTTCGCGAACCGCAATGGACTTCAATGGGGAGGCGAACTTAAAACTTTAGAAAAATTTCTAGCCTACAAATCTTTAAGCAAGCTCATTTTTCTCTAGGATATATCATAATGGTACATGCTAGGCTGCCTTCAGCATGTAGTGTTGGTGGTGGTATAGTGGTTAAGAGAGCTATCTACCAAGCACTCAGACCTGGGTTTAATTTCCGGCCAAGACCTGGGTTCAATTCCCGGCCAAGGTATATAAGCTGGCTTTTGAAATTCTACAATTCCCTGGAAGATGAGACCCTCCTCCCTCTGGGAGGAGGGAGGGAGGGAGAGAGGGAGAGAGGGAGGAGGGAGTGAGGGAGGAAAGTAATAACAATTAGCTAGGAACAAGCCTATAAGAGCCTAACTAAACTCTCCCTAGCAGAGTCTGTCAGCAGCTGTCCCTTAACTAATTAGTGCAGGCAGACGAGTGAGTAAAACGACACAAGGACCTTGCCTTGTATAAGGGAGGGCGGGGCTCCAGGCGTGAGTGCAGTCTGATTGGCAACAATGGACCTGCTGACTGTGATGTAGAGGGTCAAAGTTCTGCTCAATAGAGCATTATGGGGCAAATCGAAGTTCCGGGAAAGTTCGCCTTCGCAGGCGAACGCGAACCACCAGAAGTTCGCCGGCGAACCGTTCGCGACATCTCTATTCTCTGATTGGGGCAGCACTGAGTATTTCCATATTTTGAATTTTTATGGTATAATAGAAAACGGAAAATCAGAAATACTTGGCAGTATTGGACCAATTAGAGAATGCAGTGATTTACTGCTAAAATCAGAAAAACATATAAAGCTTAGACCAATCAGAAGACCTGAAAATACTCTCAAATCACTAGCGCTTAGAAAGGCTGCTAGTGGGTTTGAGCCCTTAGGCTGTGATTAGACTAAAAGGACCAAGTTGTGGTAAATCAGCACTGCGTAATATGTTGGCGCTTTATAAATACAATAAATAAATCAGATTTCCGCGGAAAACAGAAATCGCATTACCGTCAGTATTTTATTTGGAAATAAATGTTCATTTTTTTTTCAGTCTGTTGTCCATCACTAATTACAAGCCCATAATTTCACAAATAACATTAATATACCCTTTTGACACGCATATTAAAAAAAGTTCAGTCCCTAAGGTAACAATTGTATTATATATTATTATGTATTTTTTTTATTTGCCATTTTTTATATGCATATAATTTATTTGGGTAACTGCGGGAGAGGGAGGGAGGTAAGGGGTCAATTTTAAATGTATAAATTGGTCTTTATACTAAAATAAATTAATGTAGGAGTAATTTTACTATTTGGCCACAAGATGTCATGCATTATTTCCTATTAGTATACTATAGATAAATGAACTGCAAGTAATGCGTGGATGTGTTACTTTGGAACAGGCTTTCTCAACCAGGGTTCCGTGGAACCCCAGGGTTCCTTGAGGACTCTGCAGGGGTTCCTTGGCATTTTACCCCATCGTGGGGGAAGTATAATAGAGCACACTATAATAGGTGGTACTGTAACAAAAAGCACTAAATTGGGGGTCAGGAGACAATATAATGAGTGGCAGTGTAATAGGAGATAGTGAAATTAGCAGCCTACCCTATTTAAAGACCATGCCTCCTGAAAAATAAATGTAGGGGTTCCTCGAGACCAAAAAATTGTTTGCAGGGGTTCCTTGAGATCCAAAAGTTATTTACGGGGTTCCTCCAAGGTAAAAAGGTTGAGAAAGGCTGCTTTGGAAGTTAAAATGACGTAGACATCTCATTGATGCAGGTGATCATTGACACGGGGACTAAGATTAATGACTGGGAACTGTGTTCCCATTCATTCATTTCCCCTCTAATGGGCGGAGACATGAACGAGCGCGGAAAGCGGTGATACGGAGGGAGGTGTATATCTGCACCCTTGGAACAGGAACAGACATTTTTCGGGGCGTAGATATACTGCCTCAAATACTTGTGATCGTAATCCGCTAATTACGTTTACGCAAAATTTTGCGTATATTTTCACAATTACACCTACGCGTAAATATGATTTGTAAATTCAATTGATTTCTCATAGTCACTTGTAATTTTGCGTACAATGTCACGTAATTTTTGTGTCATTTCATGCCAATTTTAGCAGTGAACAGCAAAGCCCACATGCATGCTGTTGACACCAAAATTACTACTTTTGTTAAGGACTAGTGGGTACAAAAAATAATTTTCCAAAAAGACCTTTTAGTTTTTGAGAAAATTGATTTTAAATAATGCAAAGAAAAACGGTTTTTAAACTGAAAAATGGCATCAATTTTCTCAAACACTACAAGGTTCTTTTTTAACTTGTACCCAATATTCTCCAAAACCAGTGATCTGCAAACTTGTCTCTCCAGCTGTTAAAGCGGACCCAAACCAAACATTTTTTTTTAATTCAAAATATTTAGTTGCACCACCCTGACACAAACAAAGATAAATAAACACTCCTTCAAGCCTATGAGCATTTCAGTGCATGCTTTTCACCCTTCTCTTTCCATAACTAGGGTTATACAGGTTGCAGCCATTACTTCTGAGCTTAGTAGGAGGTTTTAGATCATGGGTGTGTTTGTCATCAGCTACCCTCCCTCACAGGGGCGTCGTCTGTGTGAAATCTCACACAAGCTGAGATCACCTCCCCTGTGACATCATCAGTAGCAGCCTGTGTTTTGTTTATCTGATCCACCAGTCTGCCAGAAAAATCCCGGCAATATGAGAGGAAGGGAGGGGTTCCTCCAATAAATGTAAAATATCTTATATTTGTCATCATGCAGCTGAAAAAAGGCTGTTATTTATTATTATAATTTAGAAAATAGATTGTATTTCTGAAATCTTGTATTTTTAATTTGGGTCCACTTTAAGGAACTACTAGTCCCACAATGCATTTTGCCTTTATGAATCATGACTGTGGCTGTCAGACTCCTGCAATGCATTGTGGGACTTGTAGTTCCTTAACAGCTGGAGGGCCGAGATTGCAGATCACTGGCCTAAACATATGTAGCAATTTTGGTGGCAATAGCATGTATGGGGACTTTGCTATTCACCGCCAAAATCGGCACAAAATGATGCGAAATTACGTGAAAAATGATGTGAAATTATTAAATATTACTATTACATACGGAATTAATTACAATTTTCTTTGAAATTTCACATTACAATGCAAAATTTTGCATATGCAAAATTTTGCCCCACTACTGGGTCTCACACCTCGGGTTCCTTTGAATCTAGTGCGTGTACAGAGCTGTAGTAATGGCCATGCCTTGGTGCACACAACATCCAGGCAAGCCAGTGGAAGTGACATTGGCCATGCACGGTAGAGATGTACGGGGCTGATCTGAAGAGTTTGCTTATTCCTCAACGTCAGAGTCTCATTTTTTTAAAACTCCTTTTAAATGTGATCTCTCTTTGAAATCAGCGTTATGATAGATGGTAACAGGAGGCCACTGATATATCTTGCTGGATCCGCTGCGTCCCTTTGATAATACTGTATGAGTGATGGTGTGAAATATGTAGTGATATTTATAATAGACTGCGGATCATCATTATGCGCTGCTATAGGACAGGCATGATGGATGCTTCCTGTTGACAGAGAAATACAAAGAAGCCTTTTGTGAGTCCTCACACATTACCCATTAAGTTGATTTATGTATTTTTACCATTTCGGTGTCGCAGGATGCGTCTAATTAGCATGATCCGTGTGCGGCGGCGGACTACCGGCAGGTACGGGAAAAGTGGCTCTTGTGATGATTAATTGTATCAGCCGTATTGATAGAATAAACAAAACATGTTTATAGCCGGATTCATGTGACGCGACGTGTGAAAATCGCTCTGCGGTGCGGCGGTGACGAGGTCCCGCTGTGAAAGAGTATTCATCATGCGATGAAGATGTAACATTGATTGTGGAACATGACGCAGTTCCTCGAATACCCAACAAAAAAACTGGCACAGCTTACATACAAGTTCACACAAAAGTTTTTTTTATTTTTTTAATGTTTGAAAAGTTGACTTTCTACATTTATCTTTCAAGTGCATTGTAGCAGGGGCGTCATTAGCCCCAAAGATCAGTGGCACGTGCCCCATATCTCTTAGGATCCTAGCAACGCCCCTGCATTGTAGCCTATTGTAGATGAGTGTCCTTAACCCCCTACCGGCCTCCTAATGCCGATCGACGGTGGTAGGGTGGAAGCTACAGGACCGCCTAATGCCATCAGGCCCTGTAGGGTGGAGATTAGCAGGGAATGCGCATGATCGGAGCTGGCAGACTGTTAGGCCTGGAACCCACTGCACAACGCAATCGCTAATCGCAAGCGCTAGCGTTTGGTATGTGCGTTTTACCAGCGATAACTGAAGCGTTTTCCGGCGTTTTTTGGAGCGTTTTTTGCAAAATGATGAGCGTTTTGTCAGCGTTTGCGATTAGCGATTGTAGCAAAGCGTTTTGCTATTTCATTGGTTGTTTCAAATGATGTCAGGTTTGGTCAAGATTTAAAGAAAAACACAGACCAAGAATAGTACTTTATCCCAATCAGTAGCTGATACCTCCCTTTACATGTGAAATCTATTCCTTTTATCAAACAGACCATCAGGGGGAGCTGTATGGCTGATATTGTGGCTGATATTGTGGCTGATATTGTGGTGAAACCCCTCCCTCAAGAAGCAAGAAAAGTAGCTACTTTGTGAAGTTTACTGTATGTCAACCTTGCTGTATTGTGGGCAATAGCTGTTTAATGTTCTTTGCAATGTGCAAACAAAAAAGGATTAGGAACATCACCTACCAGCAGTGAAACTGTCACCATGTGAGAAATGACATAATGTAACTAATGGAATAAACACACTTGACAATGGTTACTCAATATATGTCATCAATATATCGTATAATTTAGCTGGAAATACACTCAAAAAATAAAACAGGCCAATATGTTATTCTTCTTTTTAATGTCATGTCAACTAACACAATCACTAAAACAGGAGTTCAGTTTACTGTAACAACTGTACAAGAAACGTTGTAAACAAACCAGCAGTCTGTGGCCTTACAGGAAGTATAACATGCATGCTTACTTGCATGCTTGCATAAAGTAGTAATTGTTGTTCATATCGATTGTTCATGCATAATAGAAAGAAAGATATCTGTTTAACATTGCAACAGTAATAAAGTTGAAGTTACGTGAGAGGTATACAGAGGCTGCCATATTTATTTTGTTGTAATCAATACCAGTTGCCTGGCAGCCCTGCTGCAGTAGTATCTGAATAACACAATAAACAACCATGCAGCTACTGTACTGAAGTCTGATATTAAGGTCATCAACCCCTGATATGCTGTTTGTGTGTTTATGGGCTATGGTTAATAGTGTTACAGGCAGATTATTAGCAACTGGCATTGATTCGTTTACAATAAAAATGGCAGCCTCCATATCCCCCTCACTTCAGTTGTCCTTCCATGTCAAACATTGTTTTGTGTACCAATATGTACTTCAACATATGTTATTTTTTTATAACCATGGCTTTCAAGACACTAATTATTGTGCCCGATGTCATATATACAGTATTGATTGGTATTACAATGTTATATTAATAAATAATAGAACAGTAACATCCAAAAAAAAAAAAGTCATGGGCGTCATATGTACGCCCATGAAGGCCAAAGCAATAACATTGTAAACACATAGCGATTGTGTCAAACTCCTTACACATAACTAATTTTCATCTCGTGATAGCAAATCCATAAAACATGGTGCTTTTGGGCCAGTATTGTCACTTGTTGGTTGAGGCCTTCTTGGTGCAATATCTGTATATAACAGTGGTTCTTGGGTTGGCTCATTATTGGTTGGTTGTCCCTGGTAAGGGGGGAAATAGCCCATGTTGCTTTGGGGCCTATATGGATAATTTTGGTAGGCATACTCATTTTCAGCCGGATAATAGCTGTGATGGTATGGAAAGGTGCCATATGGTGCTTGCTTGTGATATGGTGGAATTGCCACTGGAGGGGATGGTGAGGGTGTTGAGGATGAAGAAGAGCTCTGTGATTGTTCAGCAGAGGTAGAGGGTGTATTTTTGATAGCTTTTTTAACTAGATCTATGATCGCCTGTCTGAGATCTAAAATTCTATCCTCTGGTACTTTTTTCATGTATGGGACAAGACTTACAGCAAAATTGTAGTGATCGCAGCTAGCATGATGTAAAACACCTACAGCTTCCTGCATAGAACTTAATACACCACTTTCAAAACTGCTTTGTGATCTGCCACCTCCACCTTGTCGCCTTCCTCTGCTTATTTGTTTTGTCTGTTTTGTAGTGGAGGTAGTAGGAGGCGCAGTAGACAATACAGTAGCACTGCTACTATGAGACATATCATCACTTGGTGTGTCTGAGGTTCTTAATAAAGATACAGTAGTATTTCCCCTGTCGTCTTCTGCATCTTCGTCATCAACTGTCACCACAGGATCAGCCGGCATGTTATCTTGTGTCCTATGGAAGGACAAAGGTTGTTAAGTATTGCAAGTGTGAACAAGAAATGTGTTGAGAGATGTGTGTGTTGGCCTGTACAGAAAGTGAATGGATGTTAAGAATAGTCAAAAATAATTATACACTTACTCGTCCAATTCCATACATGGTCTTAAGAATGCTAGTTCTGCAGTGAAGCTATATTTTGTCCTATTGGATGCCCCCGAACCACTTTTGCTTTCCACTTTCTCTTCCAGCAGCTCCCTTCTAAAGTTATCCTTTATGGACTTCCAGCGAGTTTTCACTTGTTGTACTGTAAAATAATATAAAAACAGTATTAAAATATGTTATTTTGTGACAGGTTTCGCGCTATTGTACATACATATGTGTCATTGCACTACCAGTATCAACCGGGCAGGACAACCATTATAACACTGCAAATGCTGTGACAATTGTAAAGGCTGCATGTGTCCTACATAATTGTGTGCGGGATAAATAGGACATCATTGTGCATGAATAACTTCCACCTGCTCCATTACAACCTCACACACTATCCAAAAAGAAGGCAATGTAACATCATCAATCGATTGTGTGTGTGTGTGTGTGTATATATTTATATATATACAAACAGACAGAGAGAGAGGGACTCTTGACATCATTTATACATACAAAAGGTACTCACTTTTTGTATCCTGAAGTTTGGGTGACAGCATATTCCATGTCAATCCAGCCTCCTCATACAGCTCCTTTGCTATTTTTGCCCATAATTCGTTGGCTAGCTGGTTCACTTTGTAGTCTCTGCTCGTTTTCTTGTACAGAACTTCATGTGGCTGCACTTTGGAGATGACATCCTTCGTTGTAAACCATTTTTTTTCGAGACATTGCCCTGAAGAAGTCACTTTCCACACAGCCTGCAGCTCTGTCGCACTTCCGTTGTACCACAAGCCGTCAACAGGAAACAGAAACCTTATCTTATAGCATTCTGGGAAGCTGTAAGCCTTCTGGGTACTTTCTGAATTTTGAAAACGCTCACAAAACGCGCGCCATTGCGTTTGCACAGCGATTGCGCAGCGCTTACATACTTAACATTGAAGCGCTAACGCTCCAAAAATGCTGCATGTCCTGTGTTTGCGATTTTGGGAAACGCAAACGCTCCTGTGGAAGTTGCCCCATCCATTAGCATTAGCTGAGCGTTTTGGCAAAACTCTAGCGTATCGCAGCGCTGCCAAAATGCTCACAAAACCGCTCTTGTGGGTTCCAGCCCTTAGGGGATGATCTAACACATCACTGTATTCGGGACAGCCCTGTCACCTGGCTGTCCCCTGGAGTGGCTCACAATCGGACCCCTCTCATAGGCTGATGCCTATGAGAGGTGATCATAATGGTGGATCTCTGGGGGAAGGGAAGTCGATAAAAAAAGTGTTTTTATATAAAAAAAAAAAATACAATAAAATTGATAAAATAAATAAAAACTGCAGCAGCAATCAGATCCCACCAACAGAAAGCTCTGCCAGTGGGCAGAAAAGGAGGCAAGATTCATGTGTGTGCAAAGTTGGATGGCCCTGCTATATACTGTTAAAGCTGCAGAGTTCTGAATTGTAAAAAAAATAGCCTGGTCACTGGGGGGGGGGGGGGGGGGGGGGGTGTAAGTCCGTGGTCCTTAAGTGGTTAACTGCTTTTTTTTTCTTTGTACACTCCCTGATCACTGTGATTGGCTCACTGTGATTGGCCAATGAAAACTGCTCCAGACCGATTTGGGGCTCTCTGCTGTCTTTAGACTGCAGAGATCTGTGCCGGTGGGGTCGTGCTATTTGGTCCCATGCTCAGGATCAGGCGGCATTAAAACTATGCTGCATCAGGCTTAGGCAGCCACAAGGGCGGCGACACGGTCCCAAACCGGTTAATAAAAACTAGAGTCAATCAAAAAGTAGTTGAGTTCCAGATGACCCTGCCAGTGACAATGTGGCTGAAATATCATCCTAATAAAATCCTACTCCTTCATGGAGAAAACCCGTTTGTTACATACTTTCATGTGATATCAGATAGCCTGGTAAACATAATGCCCAATTCTCACCTTCTTTTTTCCTTCTCCAGCTACTAATCTTGTGTCCAGTCGTGGGTGTGACTTTCAGCAGCCCAGCAGAAGAAGGTAAGGGATCAGTTGGGTGGGCGGGGCTGCTGCTTGATTGACGCTGACATAGAGATGGAAAGTGGGTGGGGCACAGAGCAGGGGCGTTGCTAGCCCCAAAGATCAGTGGCACATGCCCCGGATCTATTCTAAGGTGCCCCGGATGTCCCCCAGGAAAAGTCAGGCAGCTGGCAGCAGAACTCAGCTCCGGCCGCTTGGTCTCCAGATTCTGCAGACATCTTCTCTTCCGGGCTTCTCCCCTAGTGTCTGAGAATGAATCAGATGCTAGAGCTTCTAACATCTGATACTCAAAGAGGCACTACAGCTCCCAGCATACCCCCATAAAGCTGCAGAGCCTCTATGCAGGGAGCTGTGGTTCTTCTATGGGGGCATGCTGGGAGTTGTGGCACCTCAATAGGAGGCCCATGAGAACATGGGATGGGGGCCACTAGAAGGTCAGGGAATGCTATGGGTGGACTGCCAGATAAGCTGGTGGCAGGCCAGCCCACTCAGCAGCAGCAAGCCAGACCAGCCAGTACAGAAGCCAGGTAACTCTGCCTAGTTATGTTTAAGTGACACTGTCTGGTTATGTGGTACTAATGGACCTAAGCTTGTTTAAAAACAGGCTAGGTCTGTCTCTAATGCGCCGCGCAGATGCCAGCCCCTTCTGACCCTGTCCTCCTCTGGCTCTCAGCAGTGTCTCTGCATCCCTGCACATGCGCAGTGCACAAAAAGCACTGACGGAAGGACATGGGACGCAACGACACTTGCCTTTTATTAGGTAGGATGCTGCAATTTTGAATTACAGTAATAGAGAGGGGGCTTCATCCAATATTTTGCTGGGCCTACTTACACCGCTGTTAAGTTCATGTAAATTTGGCTCCACTCCTGACCACACCCACATTGTGATGCATGGCCACACCCATTTTTCGCTTAAATGCCCAAAAGTGGCCCGGATCTCTTAAAGGGACTCAGAGATGAGTCTTCCTTCTTTTTTTTTTTTTTTCTACATGCGCAGAAGGCCCCGGCTGGCGTCACTGAGACACTTCCCGGGGCTCACTGCGGCTGAACGGGACATCGCAGGAGGACAGCGAGGGACACATCCATGCTTATGGGCCTGGAGTAGGCCCCGGGTAAGTAAAAAAAAAAAAAAAAAAAAAGCAAGAAAACTCATCTCTGAGTCTCTTTAACCTCCCTGGCAGTACGCGGTTTATGAGGCTGCGCCCGTGGGAGGGATTTTTAGAATAAAACTCGTTTTAAGGCTTGTAGCTAGCACTAGGCTAGCTACCTGTGTCCCCCAAGTCCCCCGGCACCTATCTGATCCCCCCGATTGCCGCCGGCAATATTTACCCAGCCGCGATCCCCCTAGAACCACAGCTTCCCAGTTACCTTCACTCGTCGCTATGGCGACGATGGGACATGATGTCATGACGTCATGCGCAGTCCCAATCCCCCCCATAGCGAAGCCTGGAGCTGATTGGGAGGCTGCGCCATTGCGGGATCCCAGGGGGAGAGCGGAGGCACTTGGGGGGCATAGTTAGCTAGCCAAATGCTAGCTGAAGAATGTTGAACAAATTTTATTTTAAAAAATTCTCCCGGGGCCATGCTATCCCCTGTATCGGCTAGCCCGACACTGTGTAGGGCTTACCACCAGGAAGGTTAAGACTCTTGCAACGCCCCGGCACAGAGACAGCTGTGTGATTAAATCTCAGCCTGCAGCTCTGGAAGTCTGCTCTGCAGTGAAAGGCTGATATAGCGGACCATCTTCAGAAGTTTTAAAGTGGATCCAAGATAAACTTTTATTCATTGCATAATTGTGTTCATTACATATAGTTTACAGGGCATTCCTCAAGCCAAATCCTTTTTTTTTTTGTTTAAATACTCTAATTCCCTATAAACTAAACAAGCCTCGCCCACAGCTTAAAGTGCCTAGGCACTCCAGGTAGCAAGGGCTTATGGGAGCTCAGTCTGGGCAGGAGGAGTAGGAGGTTACTAGCCAGAGATTTCAGAGGCAGAGGGGAGGAGGGAGGAGGGAGCAGGAGAGGGGAGTGAGCTGAGGGCTGGAGATTCAGAGCAGCTTGCCTGTGTGTAATGTGACAAACAAAACATGGCCGCTGTCGTATCACAGGAATAAATAAACCTGAAACTGTTGACGGTGTTTGCAGCTACATATGCTGTGTAAACAATCTAAACTTTAGATAAGATATACGGTATATAGACAAGTTACTTGCCATAGTTAGTTTTTCATCTCAGATCCGCTTTAAAAGTTATTGATTTACATACATGGAGTTTCGCCACCTGGTGACTTTGGCACAGGGTGAGACTAATGACGGCACACCCTGCTGACGCTCAAGTTCCAGGCTGCGTTAATTACTATTTCCCCTCCGTAATGCACACACATAGGTGTCCTTACTAGAGAAATTCTCTCTCTCCATACCTAAATTAATGTTCAGCGCTGCGTAATATGTTGGCGCTTTATAAATTCAATAAATAATAATAATAATAGCACTGGACAGTAGGGCGCAAATCAGGTCATTTGTGCACTCAGCACCAAGCACCAGAGCTGGGCGCCGCTATAGCACTAGCGCTATGCTACGTGCCCCGCGCAAAGGTGATTTGGGGATCTGCAGTGGCAATTACATTGTAGCAACTCGGAGGGGGAATAGTATTTAAAGTGGACCCAAACCAAACATTTTTTTAATTCAAAATATTTAGTTGCAGCACTCTGACACATACAGAGATAAATAAACACTCCTTCAAGCCTATGAGCATTTCAGTGCATGCTTTTCACCCTTCTCTTTCCATACATAACTAGGGTTATACAAGTGGCAGCCATTAGCAATTCCTCCTTTGCTGGACACCACCTACTCCACCAGTCTGCCGGATTCTGTCCCGGCAATATTTACTAATATGAAAGGAAGGGAGGGGTTTCTCCAATAAATGTAAAATATTTTATATTTGTTATCATGCAGCTGAAAAAAGACTGCTATTTATTATTATAAGTTAGAAAATAGATTTTATTTCAGAAATCTTGTTTTTTTAATTTGGGTCCACTTTAACCACTTGAGGACCCACCCTTTACCCCCCCCCCCCTTAAGGACCAGCGCTGTGTTGAGTGATCTGTGCTGGGTGGGCTCTGCAGCCCCCAGCACAGATCATGTAGCAGGCAGAGAGATCAGATCACCCCCCTTTTTTCCCCACTAGGGGGATGATGTGCTGGGGGGGTCCGATCTCTCCTGCCTGCATGTGGCTGGCGGGGGAGGGGGGGCACCTCAAAGCCCCTCCCTCTCCTACCTGCTCCCCCTCCCCGGTGATTGGGGCTGCACAGGACGCTATCCGTCCTGTGCAGCCACTGACAGGCTGCCCCCTGTCACATGGCGGCGATCCCCGGCCGCTGATTGGCCGGGGATCGCCGATCTGCCTTACGGCGCTGCTGCGCAGCAGCGCCGTACAATGTAAACAAAGCAGATTATTTCCGCTTGTGTTTACATTTAGCCTGCGAGCCGCCATCGGCGGCCCGCAGGCTATTCACGGAGCCCCCCGCCGTGATTTGACAGGAAGCAGCCGCTCGCGCGAGCGGCTGCTTCCTGATTAATCAGCCTGCAGCTGGCGACGCAGATCTGTGTCGCTGGTCCTGCAGCTGCCACTTTGCCGACGCACGGTATAAGCGTGCGGTCGGCAAGTGGTTAATGCCGTTAGGATTTGAGTATCAGCAGGGTGATTTGTCTTCCGGCTCACCCTTCGCCCAGCTCACCGGCGGCGGGACAATAGTAGGTACGCATAGGGAGAGTGTCTGTACAACCGTCATTACCAAAAAGCCTACAAAAGCAATCGCAAAGTTGTTGATCTGCATACTTACCTCAGGAGTGGAATCTGCCAAGGCTCCCCCCATCCCCCTCCACCTCCCTGGTCCAGCACTGGGACCCCAAAGCTTGCGGTTGTGCTCATGCTGCAATACATCTACAGTGTTTCTACTTCCTGCTTTCATGGAAACAGACATATTGTTAACATCCTGGGCTTTCAAACTAGCCTCTCTGCCATGGCAGTCAGCTGACACAGCTGAGGAATCAAATTACAACTAGTGATTAGACACAGATGAGAGGTAATTAGACAGGCTAAACTCTCTAAATACACACAGGGTGCATTTCTCTCTGTTTTCCTTCTGTCCTGTGCAAGAGTTCAGCTCCACTTTAAGATAGCTAAGAACATTTATTTACGTTTGCAAAAGAATGTTTTTCCTTCGAATGTGCAGTGTATATAATCTGTGTGCTCTAACATCTTGTCAGTATACAGGAACTAAGTCTGAGGCCTCTTTCACAGTAGAACGTTGCGGTTTGATGCGATGTTAAAGTCGCAACGCCAAATACAACGCAATGTCCCCAAAAGTCGCACAGCAATACTAAGTCTGTGCGACATTCACAGTGCACACGTTGAGTTTGTGTGTAAGTTGTAACGTGTAGCGTTATTAGAGAGTGCTGCATGCTGTGCATTATACACGTTATTAGCTGCGTTGGGCTGTTTGCACATGCTCAGTAATGACCTGGAAGCATACTTTACATTGCCTGTATGCCCTACTGTATGCGACCATAACAGGGCATAGAGTTGTGTTGTGTGTAACGTGTAGTGTTATTAGAGAGTGCTGCATGCTGTGTGTTATACACGTTATTAGCTGCGTTGGACTGTTTGCACATGCTCAGTAATGACCTGGAAGCATACTTTACATTGCCTGTATGCCTACTGTATGCGACCATAACAGGGCATAGAGTTGTGTTGTGTGTAACGTGTAGTGTTATTAGAAAGTGCTGCATGCAGTGCGTTATACACGTTATTAGCTGTGGTGGACTGTTTGCACATGCTCAGTAATGACCTGGAAGCATACTTTACATTGCCTGTATGCCCTACTGTATGCGACCATAACAGGGCATAGAGTTGTGTTGTGTGTAACGTGTAGCGTTATTAGAAAGTGCAGCATGCTGTGCGTTATACACGTTATTAGCTGCGTTGGACTGTTTGCACATGCTCAGTAATGACCTGGAAGCATACTTGTCATTGCCTGTATGCTGTACTGTATGCGACCATAACGGGGCATAGAGTTGTGTTGTGTGTAACATGTAGCGTTATTAGAAAGTGCTGCATGCTGTGCGTTATACACGTTATTAGCTGCGGTGGGCTGTCTGCACATGCTCAGTAATGACCTGGAAGCATACTTTACATTGCCTGTATGCCCTACTGTATGCGACCATAACAGGGCATAGAGTTGTGTTGTGTGTAACATGTAGCGTTATTAGAGAGTGCTGCATGCTGTGCGTTATACACGTTATTAGCTGTGGTGGACTGTTTGCACATGCTCAGTAATGACCTGGAAGCATACTTGTCATTGCCTGTATGCCTACTGTATGCGACCATAACGGGGCATAGAGTTGTGTTGTGTGTAACGTGTAGCGTTATTAGAGAGTGCTGCATGCTGTGCGTTATACACGTTATTAGCTGCGGTGGACTGTTTGCACATGCTCAGTAATGACCTGGAAGCATACTTTACATTGCCTGTATGCTCTACTGTATGCGACCATAACAGGGCATAGAGTTGTGTTGTGTGTAACATGTAGCGTTATTAGAAAGTGCTGCATGCTGTGCGTTATACACGTTATTAGCTGCGGTGGGCTGTCTGCACATGCTCAGTAATGACCTGGAAGCATACTTTACATTGCCTGTATGCCCTACTGTATGCGACCATAACAGGGCATAGAGTTGTGTTGTGTGTAACATGTAGCGTTATTAGAAAGTGCTGCATGCTGTGCGTTATACACGTTATTAGCTGCGGTGGGCTGTCTGCACATGCTCAGTAATGACCTGGAAGCATACTTTACATTGCCTGTATGCCCTACTGTATGCGACCATAACAGGGCATAGAGTTGTGTTGTGTGTAACGTGTAGCGTTATTAGAAAGTGCAGCATGCTGGGCGTTATACACGTTATTAGCTGCGATAGGACTGTTTGCACATGCTCAGTAATGACCTGGAAGCATACTTGTCATTGCCTGTATGCTCTACTGTATGCTCAATCACAAGAAAATGTATGCGTGCTCTACGCCAAGCTTAACCCTTTCAAGTCTAGCTGTGCAAATCTGGCTAAAATGGCTTATCATGAGACATGCTCATGCAGAAATGCATCTGCTTTCGCATGCCAAACTTTGCAGGGTCAAAAACCAATACCGCGAAGCGGTTGCCCTGCGGGAATTAGTTCATGCTATACAGCACTATCCAGGAGCGCCTCGGGGAGGCTTCCCATTGCCCCCATACAACCGGGGGGGCTGTGGGGCCCCAGGCTCTCTCACTGCCTAGGGACCACAGCAACACCCCGGAGGTGGAGGCTGGGTAGCGCAGACGACCCCCCCAAGCGTGGCCGGCGCCCGGGGGGGGGCCCATCCGCACCCATCTCCCAAAAATTTAAAAACAGGCACTTACCTGAACGTCCATTGCGTTCTGCTGCTGCGCATCGACTCGGGGCACTGCATGGGAAAGGAGTGACGCATGGGTCACCCCGAGCTGTGGGGCTCAGGGCTGGCTCACACACATCACTCCAGAAGGGGGGGGAGGACAGGCACAGACAGCCCACTTATAGAGCAAACCATCCACCACCTGCCTCCAAAGGACAGAATGCAAATATGCTCAATCACAAGAAAATGTATGCGTGCTCTACGCCAAGCTTAACCCTTTCAAGTCTAGCTGTGCAAATCTGGCTAAAATGGCTTATCATGGGGGCAATGGGAAGCCTCCCCGAGGCGCTCCTGGATAGTGCTGTATAGCATGAACTAATTCCCGCAGGGCAACCGCTTCGCGGTATTGGTTTTTGACCCTGCAAAGTTTGGCATGCGAAAGCAGATGCATTTCTGCATGAGCATGTCTCCTGATAAGCCATTTTAGCCAGATTTGCACAGCTATACTTGAAAGGGTTAAGCTTGGCGTAGAGCACGCATACATTTTCTTGTGATTGTGCTCTACTGTATGCGACCATAACGGGGCATAGAGTTGTGTTGTGTGTAACATGTAGCGTTATTAGAAAGTGCTGAACGCTGTGTGTTATACACGTTATTAGCTGCGTTGGACTGTTTGCACATGCTCAGTAATGACCTGGAAGCATACTTTACATTGCCTGTATGCCCTACTGTATGCGACCATAACAGGGCATAGAGTTGTGTTGTGTGTAACGTGTAGAGTTATTAGAAAGTGCTGCATGCTGTGCGTTATACACGTTATTAGCTGCGTTGGACTGTTTGCACATGCTCAGTAATGACCTGGAAGCATACTTGTCATTGCCTGTATGCTCTACTGTATGCGACCATAACGGGGCATAGAGTTGTGTTGTGTGTAACATGTAGCGTTATTAGAAAGTGCTGAATGCTGTGTGTTATACACGTTATTAGCTGCGTTGGACTGTTTGCACATGCTCAGTAATGACCTGGAAGCATACTTTACATTGCCTGTATGCCCTACTGTATGCGACCATAACAGGGCATAGAGTTGTGTTGTGTGTAACGTGTAGAGTTATTAGAAAGTGCTGAATGCTGTGTGTTATACACGTTATTAGCTGCGTTGGACTGTTTGCACATGCTCAGTAATGACCTGGAAGCATACTTGTCATTGCCTGTATGCCTACTGTATGCGACCATAACGGGGTATAGAGTTGCATTGCGACTTTTTTTGGGGCATTGCGTAGTAATTTGCGTTGCAACTTTAACGTTGCATCAAAACGCAACGTCCTACTGTGAAAGAGGCCTGAAGGAGGCTTATTAGCTGAAAGATTGCCTTTTCTTATTACCTCTAAGTTAGCCAGTAAATTGTATCATCCTGATTCAAAACGTCTTGCTTTCACTCCTCCGATATCTGCCTTTTGGAGCACTCGGGTTTTCTGCGTTCTTCCCCTACACGTTGTCAAAAATCACTGACATGATAAAAAAACAGAATAGAATAAAAAAGTACAGTTAGTTGTCTGGAAGGGTAAAATTTGTCGACAAGTGTTTCTAGACTTTGACTGCTGCTTATTCTTCCCCTTCCATTGAGCAGAACGCATCTCGCTTCCAGTGTTATTACTCCCCCAGGCAAACGTTTCAGTTCAAAGACGGCAAAACTTTTTTTTTACTTGGTTTATCAGCTTTCATATTATCTCATATATTCATAACTAGTTATTGGGGAAGGAGAAAAGTGATAAAGAAAAAGTTATGTAGAAAGTTATGAAAGGCAAAATGAAAGTAGCAGGGACATCCTTACTATCCCAGGAAAAAATAACCAAAACTCATCTTTATGTACATACATACTTGTTCTGTTTACATAACATATTCATTGTACTGTCCACATTTTGATTTCAGTCAATTCTTAATAGTAAGTTAAGAGAAAACTGTTTCAGGCATTTTCCATCTTTACTGCCTCAGGCTGAAGCCAATCCTTATGTAATTTCCTTCCTTACTATTTGTTTTCTCCTAGAACCGCCCTGTCATATCTAGCTTGCTTTGTAAACACATGAGAGCACAGCATGGATCATATTTCAGCAGCTTCTGCAGAGGGTTGAGGTGTATTTCCCTTTTCAGCCTCGTGTCACACTGAACTGCCCTCAGCCAATCAGAGAGGAGCAGGGATGTGGGGGGGGGGGGGGAGATAACAAGCGTCCCTCTCCCTGGCAATGTACCAGAATAGAGCCAGGCTGAGATAACATTTACTACAGCAGACACTTTATGATTATATTGGAATGCTTGCAATGCAGGGTCAGTTTGTAGACTGCATAATAAACACAAAGCAGGGGTAAATGGAATTTGATTTTGTGACCGACAAAAAAAATTGAAGAATAATGCTTAATCCACAGTATTCTCTTGTTTTACCCAAAGAGCCAACACAATGACATATTATGTAATACATTATTCAAAATACCAAACTTTCCATGAATGATCCTGGTTTCATCTTCATAAACACTTTCTATTTGTGTATTGGTATGTAAATGTAACCCCACCCTCCCAGTGATGTTTAGCCTAGGCTATTTATTTATGCAGCCATCTGCCCCAGAGCATTCTGGGAGACTAGGCGTTGCTTCTGCTCTCTGTGGATCACACAACAAGGAAACAATCCTCAGAGATGGACCTGCCAGTAGTAAAGTTGCTGTCACCTTAGATCAGAATATAAAATGGAATCTCCAGCTTCATATTTGTGGGTGTGCATGTTGGCTAGCTGCTGGGGCCCATTTGGGTGATCAAAATCAATGTTTATATGGCGAGCTTTAGATATTTTTTGACTTACTCAGGTGATAAAATTAAAGTAAACCAGAGACGAAGCACCTTCATGTATTTTACCATATAGATCAGTGGGAACATTAGAGAAAACACCTGCCATGCTTTCTGTTTCATTCTGCACTGTTCAGATTGTTTCTAATCAGCCCTGATAAAATTCCCGACTGAGCATTCAGTCTGGCTTTGCTATAATGACTCAGCTATAATGATTCCTGATCAGAGCCAGCAGGGGGCAGGCTTGGGCTTGAAAAGACATGAGAGAACACAGACTGAGCTATAATTGATTCCTGAGCAAAGCCAGACTGAATGCTCTGTCAGGGATTTTATCAGGGCTGATAACAAGTAGTGTTGGGCGAACAGTGTTCGCCACTGTTCGGGTTCTGCAGAACATCACCCTGTTCGGGTGATGTTCGAGTTCGGCTGAACACCTGACGGTGCTCGGCCAAACCGTTCGGCCACATGGCCGAACTAAGAGCGCATGGCCGAACGTTCCCCGAACGTTCGGCTAGCGCTGTGATTGGCCGAACGGGTCACGTGGTTCGGGCCCGAACGCGCTCTGATTGGCCGAACGGTCACGTGGTTCGGGTAAATAAATACCCGAACCACGTCATATCTCCGCCATTTGTCTGTGGGTTTAGCTTTGGGTAGGCAGGCAGGGTAGTTCGCTCTCCAGCCACGCTAGCCAGGGTCCCCCCCAGTCATTGTGTGTCGCTGCTGGGAACAGTAGTACACCGCTCGCTCAGCCACACTATATATAGCATTGTTTACTGCCACTGTGTACCTCGCTCAGCCACGCTATATATATAGCATTGTGTTTTCTGACACTCTGTGTACACGGCTTAGGCTAGCCTGACTAATATAGCATTGTGTGTACTGCCACTGTGCACCTCGCTCAGCCACGCTATATATAGCATTGTGTGTACTGCCACTGTGCACCTCGCTCAGCCACGCTATATATAGCATTGTGTGTACTGCCACTGTGCACCTCGCTTAGCCACGCTATATATATAGCATTGTGTTTTCTGACACTCTGTGTACACGGCTTAGCCTGACTAATATAGCATTGTGTGTACTGCCACTGTGCACCTCGCTCAGCCACGCTATATATAGCATTGTGTGTACTGCCACTGTGCACCTCGCTCAGCCACGCTATATATAGCATTGTGTGTACTGCCACTGTGCACCTCGCTCAGCCACGCTATATATAGCATTGTGTGTACTGCCACTGTGCACCTCGCTCAGCCACGCTATATATAGCATTGTGTGTACTGCCACTGTGCACCTCGCTCAGCCACGCTATATATATAGCATTGTGTTTTCTGACACTCTGTGTACACGGCTTAGCCTGACTAATATAGCATTGTGTGTACTGCCACTGTGCACCTCGCTCAGCCACGCTATATATAGCATTGTGTGTACTGCCACTGTGCACCTCGCTCAGCCACGCTATATATAGCATTGTGTGTACTGCCACTGTGCACCTCGCTCAGCCACGCTATATATAGCATTGTGTGTACTGCCACTGTGCACCTCGCTCAGCCACGCTATATATAGCATTGTGTGTACTGCCACTGTGCACCTCGCTCAGCCACGCTATATATATAGCATTGTGTTTTCTGACACTCTGTGTACACGGCTTAGCCTGACTAATATAGCATTGTGTGTACTGCCACTGTGCACCTCGCTCAGCCACGCTATATATAGCATTGTGTGTACTGCCACTGTGCACGTCGCTCAGCCACGCTATATATAGCATTGTGTGTACTGCCACTGTGCACCTCGCTCAGCCACGCTATATATATAGCATTGTGTCTACTGCCACTGTGCACCTCGCTCAGCCACGCTATATATATAGCATTGTGTTTTCTGACACTCTGTGTACACGGCTTAGCCTGACTAATATAGCATCGTGTGTACTGCCACTGTGCACCTCGCTCAGCCACGCTATATATAGCATTGTGTGTACTGCCACTGTGCACCTCGCTCAGCCACGCTGTATATAGCATTGTGTGTACTGCCACTGTGCACCTCGCTCAGCCACGCTATATATAGCATTGTGTTTTCTGACACTCTGTGTACACAGCTTAGCCTGACTAATATAGCATTGTGTGTACTGCCACTGTGCACCTCGCTCAGCCACGCTATATATAGCATTGTGTTTACTGCCACTCTGTGTACACCGCTCAGCCAGACTATATACCGTTGTTTACTGACACTCTGTGTACACCGCTCAGCCAGACTATATACCATTGTTTACTGACACTCTGTGTACACGGCTCAGCCTGACTATAAAGCATTGTGTGTACTGCCACTGTGCACCTCGCTCAGCCACGCTATATATAGCATTGTGTTTTCTGACACTCTGTGTACACGGCTTAGCCTGACTATATAGCATTGTGTGTACTGCCACTGTGCACCTCGCTCAGCCACGCTATATATAGCATTGTGCTTTCTGACACTCTGTGTACACGGCTTAGCCTGACTAATATAGCATTGTGTGTACTGCCACTGTGCACCTCGCTCAGCCACGCTATATATAGCATTGTGTTTTCTGACACTCTGTGTACACGGCTTAGCCAGACTATATAGCATTGTGTGTACTGCCACTCTGTGTACACCACTCAGCCAGACTATATAGCATTGTGTTTACTTCCACTCTGTGTCTGCTGGGCCTGGGAACAGTAGTACACCGCTCACCCGCCACTGTATAGCATTGTGCTCTGTGTCGCTGCTGGGAATAGTGGTACTGTATAGCATTTCTGTGCTGCCACTGTACTGCTGCCAGTCAGCGTGTACTGTAAGGATAAGTGAAATGAGGAAGAAATCCGGTGAAAGAGGAAGGGGCAAGGGAAGAGGTGTTTCCCCTGACGGTTCACGTACAGGCCACAGGGGAGCACCCAAGAAAACCCACTCAATACCGCCCATGTTGTCCAGGACAACAACCCTCACAAATCCAAAAGAACAGGACCAGATAATTACTTGGATGACCTCTCAAGCGTCCAGCAGTGGGTTAAGCAGCACCAGCACATCACGCACGAGGTCCGAGTCCTCAGCCAGTTACAAGGAGCCAGTGGGCACAAAGCTGACACAACCGGCAGCGACACCACGCACACAACTGCCAGATAACCAGTCCTATGAATTACCTCAGGACACAATGGGGTATTCGCAGGAGCTATTCCCAGCCCAACAAACTTCCACCTATGAAAGGTCAATGGAGGAACAGCCAGAAATGTTGTGCCCGGATTCACAACCATTAACTGTGGGAAATGCACCGCGCACTGAAATACAAGGCGAGTCCGAGGAGGACTCGGAAACCCAAATCCCAGAGCAAGTTGGGCAGGAGGGGTTGCAATTGCAGGAGGTCGGCCGACAAGATCTGGAAGACGACGTTGGAGTGAGCTGCGCAGAGGTTGTTCTGGGGAGCTCTACTCCACGGCGGCGGCCCCCCACAATGACATATGACGAGTTTGAGGAGATGGAAGAGGAGGGTATGGACAATGTGGACAGAGACCCAGATTTTATTTGTGAACGAGAACATCGCCGTCGTAGCAGCAGCACAGATGAGTCTGTTGAAGAACCCACTGCTGCACGAGTTCGCCTTGTGCCACAAGGTAGGCGGCGCGCAATTTCAGGCACCACAAGCGTGGAAGTTAGAGTGAGAGGCAAAAGAGGAGGAAACAGAAATCGCCAGCAAGGAGGCAGGTGCTCCAAAGTCTGGGCTTTCTTTGAAGACTGCACTGAGGATGTTACCATGGCGATTTGCAAGGTGTGCAAGACTCGCCTGAGCAGGGGGCAAAGTATTAACAATCTCTCCACCACCAGCATGAGCCGCCACATGCTATCCAAACATCCCACTCTGTGGGCAAACGCGGCAGGACAGGGTACCAGCAACACTGCCTCCCTTGGGTTCACCAGACTCGCCACCAGACCCGCCTCAGCAGCAGTAGTAGCCCAGCCATTGCGTGGTTCACAACATTCACAAACATCAGACGACGCTGACACTGTCACTTTCCGGAGTAGTGCTCTTGAGGTCTCCCAGTGTTCATCAAACACAACAACCAACAGCCCTTCCGTGTGCAGCGCTACGGTTCAGTTGTCTGTGTCGGAGATGTTTGAGCGCAAGAGGAAATTGCCAGCAAATGACCCCCGGGCCGTGGCAGTAACAGCCAGCATAGCCAAGCTTCTGGCCTGCGAAATGCTGCCATATCGAGTGGTGGAGACAAACAGCTTCAAGGGCATGATGTCAGTGGCCATCCCACGTTACGTGGTTCCCAGCCGCTACCACTTTGCGCGCTCTGCAGTGCCTGAGTTGCATGAGCACGTGGTCAGCAAAATAACCCGAAGCTTGAAGAATGCCGTTGCCTGCAAGGTTCACCTCACCACTGACACCTGGACGAGTGCGTTCGGCCAGGGTCGATACATCTCCCTTACCGCGCACTGGGTGAACCTTGTGGAGCCTGGCAGCGATTCCTCACCTGCTACGGCGCGGGTGTTGCCCACGCCGCAAACAGCTGCACCGCCGTCCCTCCCACTGGATAACAACAGCAGCACCTACCTCTCTGACTCCTTCTCCTCCAACGCATCTCAAAGCTGTACCTCTTTCGGAAACGCTAACCCAGCAGCAGTAGGATCGTGGAAGCAGTGCAGCACAGCTGTTGGCATGCGTCAGCAAGCGTTGCTGAAGCTGATCTGCCTTGGGGATAAGCAGCACACAGGGGAGGAAATTTGGAGGGGAATAAAGGAACAGACGGATTTGTGGCTGGCACCGCTGGACCTGAAACCGGGCATGGTTGTGTGTGATAATGGGAGTAATCTCATTCGCGCTTTAAGGTTGGCTAAGCTGACACACATCCCTTGCCTGGCGCACGTGATGAACCTAGTAGTTCAGCGGTTCCTGAGGACATACCCAGGCGTGGCCGATCTTCTGTTGAAGGTGCGTCGAGTGGCCAAACATTGTAGAAATTCCAGTACTGCTTCGGGGGCACTCGCCAAGATGCAGGAGCGCTTCAATCTCCCCCACCATCGCTTGCTGTGTGATGTCCCTACGCGCTGGAATTCTACGCTGCACATGCTAGCACGCTTTTGTGAGCAGAAGAGTGCAGTGGTCCAGTACATGACGGCGCAGTACCGAGGCGCATCCGGACAGCTGCCAAGCTTCTGTGGATCCGATTGGGCCAACATGTTGGACCTCTGCCAAGTCCTCCAAAATTTTGAGCAATCCACGTTGCTTGTGAGCAGTGACAACTCTTCAGTCAGCATTACCATACCACTGCTGTGTTTACTGAAGAGGTCGATGTTAAGAATCAAGGAAACAGCTGTCATGATGCAACTGGGGGAATCTGAAGGAGAAAACGATCAGCGTGATGGTACCAACATCAGGCCATCCGCCTCAGGGAACGCTGGCCCCAGCAGCTATGACGAAGAAGAGGAGGAGGAACAGCTGGAGTTGGAGCAGGAATTTCATGCCACCACTGACGAGGGCCAGAGCGGTGCACGTTGGACTTCCACAATTCAACGCGAATGGTCAGCAGAAGCAGACCAGGAGGAAGGTGACGACTATGATGCATCACAACAACTATCACAACGCTCACAAGAGGATGATGAGGATTCTGGTAGGACTCTGGCACACATGGCTCAATTCATGCTAGACTGCATTGAACGTGACCCACGCATTGTGCGCATTCTGGACAACACCAATTACTGGGTTTATACCCTTCTGGATCAACGGTGCAAACACAATGTTCCAAAACTGCTTGAAGAAAGAGTCAGACAGGTCAAAATGGAAGAATACCAGCAGGCCCTTGTGGAGACTTTAGAGAGGAGATTGACATCCTCCCCCTCCTCTAGCCAGTTGTACGCAGACAGACTGACTTCCGCAAACCCAGGACGACCAGGAGGGCAGCAAACAACGCAAGCCGCAGCTAGTACCCAAAAGGGAACGGTATCGGCAGTGTCCTTGGAGTGGGAAAATTTTCTGACACCCATGCAGCAGCAGCCCACTGAACAGCAAGCGTGCAGATCCACCTCCAACACCGATCGCCTGGAGAAGATGGTCAAGGACTACATGTCAGATGACGTAGCTGTGTCGAACAATCCATCTGCACCCTTCAACTATTGGGTATCGAAGCTAGACACCTGGCACGAACTGGCAATGTACGCAATAGAGGTGCTGGCTTGTCCGGCAGCCAGCGTTATGTCGGAACGCTGTTTCAGTGCTGCCGGAGGCATCGTCACAGATCGGCGTATCCGCCTCTCTACAGAAAATGCAGACCGTCTGACTCAAATTAAAATGAATCAATCCTGGATTGGAAATGACTACGCAACACTCCAGGACCCCAACCAAGTAACATGACCAATGAACATCTGGGATGGTGTAGCGTTTCCGGTCCCTGTTTATTGAACCTCTCATCTGTATTACATTTATGACTGCATGGCGGCAAAAAGCATTGCTGCTATATCCGCACGCTTTTTGTCCTCATGCAAGGCCTGGGTTGTTGTGTCTCAAAAACCGTGGCCTTCTCCTCCTGCGCCTGCTCCTGTTCCATCACGTCTGCTGCTGCTGGGTTAGCGTTGCCGCGTGGTCCCTGTTTATTGAACCACTTATCTTTATTACATTTATGACTGCATGGCGGTACAAAGCATGCTATCCGCACGCTTCTTGCCCTCATGCAAGGCCTGGGTTGTTGTGTCTCACAAAGCGTGGCCTTCTCCTCCTGCGCCTCCTCCTGTTCCATCACGTCTGCTGCTGCTGGGTTAGCGTTGCCGCGTGGTCCCTGTTTATTGAACCACTTATCTTTATTACATTTATGACTGCATGGCGGTACAAAGCATGCTATCCGCACGCTTCTTGCCCTCATGCAAGGCCTGGGTTGTTGTGTCTCACAAAGCGTGGCCTTCTCCTCCTGCGCCTCCTCCTGTTCCATCACGTCTGCTGCTGCTGGGTTAGCGTTGCCGCGTGGTCCCTGTTTATTGAACCACTTATCTTTATTACATTTATGACTGCATGGCGGTACAAAGCATGCTATCCGCACGCTTCTTGCCCTCATGCAAGGCCTGGGTTGTTGTGTCTCACAAAGCGTGGCCTTCTCCTCCTGCGCCTCCTCCTGTTCCATCACGTCTGCTGCTGCTGGGTTAGCGTTGCCGCGTGGTCCCTGTTTATTGAACCACTTATCTTTATTACATTTATGACTGCATGGCGGTAAAAAGCATGCTATCCGCACGCTTTTTGTCCTCATGCAAGGCCTGGGTTGTTGTGTCTCACAAAGCGTGGCCTTCTCCTCCTGCGCCTCCTCCTGTTCCATCACGTCTGCTGCTGCTGCTGCTGCTGGGTTAGCGTTGCCGGTCCTTGTTTATGGAACCTCTTATCTTTATTACATTTATGACTGCATGGCGGTACAAAGCATGCTATCCGCACGCTTCTTGCCCTCATGCAAGGCCGGGGTTGTTGTGTCTCACAAAGCGTGGCCTTCTCCTCCTGCGCCTCCTCCTGTTCCATCACGTGTGCTGCTGCTGGGTTAGCGTTACCGGTCCCTTTTCCTGGAACCTCTTATATGTATTACATTTATGACTGCATGCCGACAAAAAACATGTTACCTGTGCAAAGAAAACAGACATTTCCCGCATTTAAAAGACAGTTTTCCCTTTGAAACTTTAAAATCAATTTTCTCAAAAACTATAAGCTCTTTTTGCTAATGTTTTTTTTCCTCTTGTACCCACTCCCAAGGTGCACATACCCTGTAAATTTGGGGTATGTAGCATGTAAGGAGGCTTCACAAACCACAAAAGTTCGGGTCCCCATTGACTTCCATTATGTTCGGAGTTCGGGTCGAACACCCGAACATCGCGGCCATGTTCGGCCTGTTCGGCCCGAACCCGAACATCTAGATGTTCGCCCAACACTAATAACAAGCAGGCTGAGCAGTATAGAATGAAACAGAGAGCAGGGTAGGTGTTTTCTCTAATGTTCCCACAGATATATATGGTAAAATACATGAGTGCTTTGTCTCTGGTTCCCTTTAAGGCTTACTAGTTCACTAATGATTAGAAACCAAATGTAAACATCCCAAACAGAACTCAGAGGCTTTTCAGTAGAGCAGAGGAGATTGTCCAAATGATGGTGTTATTATTGAAGGAAAGTACTTTGCTAGTTTGCTGGCATTCTTTAATCCTTGTTCTTTTTGCAATATCTAGCGCTCAACACAGCAGTATTTTCTATATGATAACAGTCCCAAAAGGAATGCTTCTCTGATGCACTAATATACATCCAGTCAATTTGCAAAACAGTCCATATATTATACAATCAGGTTGAGCTCACCATATCTGCAGGCTAACCGTATTACAGATTAGCATATGCGCGTTTGGCCCAGCCAGTAATACTCCTTCTGTTCCACTATCCTACCCAATCTTCATGGGCCCCGGTAAACAAAACACATATGGATATATGGTGTATTACGTTCACATAAATTAGAATTACCACTCGTGCTCCTCACCAACTTAGTGAACCTCCACCACTAGAAAACACAAGCCTCTTACCAGATACTCTGGCTGACCCGACACAGACCAGCAGGAAGCACTTTTCCTTTTCAATCCTAGTTCTGTATCCTCCAGTTTTCCTCAGCATAAAATATATCTCAAGATTATTCACACAGGGTAACACTGTTTTATCAATATCAAAGTTAAAAAAGTAGTGCACTTACAAACTCCATATAAAAATGCGCATATCCTAAAACTCCACATGTAACCAGCATCTCCTGTCGTGCTAGGCTCCGCCCAATCAGTTTAGTCAATTATGACTCATCAGGGCCTCCGAATTTCGGCTATACCAGCCTGCATGAGAGACAAAGGGTTAAAAATGCTTGGGAGGCAGGACCCAAGGCCTTCCATTTTCTGAAAATACATAAAATGTCTATACAGAACTTGAAACTTGGTATATATTAAGGTGTACCGCAGCAAAACATTTTACTAAGTTAAAAAAAAAAATCTTTCAATTTTTTTTAAAATCAATTTTCTCAAAAACTACAGTACAAGGTCTTTTTTATCAAAAAAATTTACAGCTACTTGTCCCCAAGAAAAATTTTTTTGCGTAATAATGGGTAATTTCAAAATTAATTGTTAATTTGCTGGACATTTTGCATGACGGTTGTGTGGAATTCCAACTTCACTACAACACTCATCAGAACATTGTTAAGTCGTTTGTTGGACGTGCTATGCCGGATATATCATGCGTTGAAAATACATATGTTATTCTGGCCAGTTATGTATTATCTTACCTAAATGAATCTGCTCTATAGAAGAAACCTATTATTAGGTAAATTAATGAGTGCAATATAGATGAGATACAAAGTTCATAGCAATTTCTTCTCGGGATTATAGAGACGACGTGGTAATCAGAGGGAACAGAAGCCCTCTTGTACGATGTTACTGACCCTTCACATGATTCATGGATACCGCAGAAGTGAAGTGTGAGATGTAAATTCTAGAAACAATGTTACCTTCAAGGTCACCTTTATACAAGCCATTAATACAGAACTATTCTGCGCAATTCAGGGGAAAGGGGGAGGGGTGACCCAGCCACACATGTCAGGAAGGATTGAGAGCGGATATTGCGGACTGAACACAGGCCGATGAGATGTTTACATGCTGAGGGATATGAGCTGCAGGGAGACGTATGGCTGTTCTTTCGCTATGTGTGCGTGGCGTTCTCTACCTCTGAGTCAGTCTATAATGGTTGGCAGAGTTATGAAGCTGGTCCGGGATTGCTCCAGACAGACCTAACCTAATGCTGGTGGAGGAACTGGGAAATCTATCTGCTTGTCTGTAGAGAATTTAGACTTAGTTAAAAATCTAGTAAACAAGGCTGAGAAGAGGATAAGCAAAGGTTAAGTCGTTCTGGAAGGTTGGGGTTTTTTTTTTACGTTTAAAGAGAACCCAAAGTGAATCTTGGGTCAAAAATCTAACGCTTATCTAAGGAGAGGGAAAGCTCTTGATCCTCCAGAGGCTTACAGTGCAGGTGTGGCCAGGGGCACTGCTAAGGTTTTTGTGGCCCCAAAGAGCACATTATTTCTGCCCTCCCAGTCAGAGGCTCCCTCTCCTGTGCCAAAAGTAGCCAAAGGTGTCCATGACAAAGAATACATTTAAAAAAAAAGTAGTCCTCAAGTATAGATAGGTGCAATCCCCCCTTTTACCCCAGTGTATGTAGCCGCCCCCAGTATAGGTAGCCAAAGGTGTGCCCCCTTTCCCATACAGGGCATTGGTGTGCGTGTGTAGCCATGACCCCTATACGTATTTCTCCTGGAAAGGGAGTGGGCATCTGGGGGTCCCCTTCTTAAAGGGGACTCCCAGATGCCACCATGACCCCACCCCCCCAGGGAGTCGTTGCTCCCACCTCCTCCTGGGGCATCAGAGGTGGGGAAGAGCCCCTTGTCCATGGATTGGACAAGGACTCGAGGGGGAAAGGGGAAGGCTTGGCCGCCCCCCCCCCCAGAGCCCCCCATACCATGGACCATGCAGGCTCAGGGTGCGAAGCCCCAGTCGGCCGGGCCTCCGCATTCTATCCCAGCCTGCATGGGGGACAAGGGGTTAAATATGCTCAGTAGGGGGGACCCCACATCATTTAAAAAACAAAAATTCCCACTCTCTGAACATGATGATGATGATGATAATAATAATATAAAAACAGTTTTAAAAATCAGGAAAAGATGCCAGGGAACTTTATACAGCCATATTGCGGCTGTGTAGCGATCCCTGACCAAAGCGTTGCGACTCCGGAGGGGTTTCCAGGGGGTCCCCCTGGAAACTCAGTCAGGAAATTCATTGCTCTTTCTTTTGATATATGTAAATGATCTATGTTTACACTACCGTTGGGTTTGCTACATTAACTGTTATTTACCGCATTTAGATGTATACTTTTCTCCTTTAAAACGTTAAAATCGATTTCCTCAAAAACTATAAGGTCTTTTTGAATTTTTTTTTCTCCATATTCCTACTGCTCTTCTTAACATATCTGGCAAATTTGGTTTTCCTAGCATGTAAAGGGGCTTTGCTATTAACCGTTAAAGTCGGCGGGTTTTTAATCACGAATACCGACTCATGATTCGTGATTACATGCGGTTATTCTACTCGAAACTGCACTCATGTCAGATATCACCTTCTTCTCGCGATCGTGATCATGAGTCAAATCGGAAGTGGGGGGAGTCATGCTTGTGATCACTCGAATTTTGTGATCAGGGCCATCCGAGCAACCCTGCCTCTCCGTTCAGGTTCCCTATAAAGGCATTTACACATCGTGGAAGTAAAAATCAACACACAGCTGCATGATTTAACCCCCCCCCCCCCCCAAAAAAAAATCACAAAACACATAAAAGAAAGGCATGGTAAAAACGATGACACTTTAATGCTTTAGATATGCAACAAAAGCAAAATCGTAATGATGTACTTTACTTAGTGTGAAAGGGGTCTACCAGTCAGATGTGGAATAATATTTAAATAACTTCAAATTTCAGGGATGCTCGTCCAGCACTGACACAGGTACATGACAATTTTAATTTAAAAATATAAAAGGGGAACGTAATCCCCAAGTAGATTGAGTATCCGCTCGTACGTTCGGCAGTCAGACGTTTGAGAATGTCGGAGAGACGATGCCGTCAGTTAGAATGCCACGGAGCGGCCGGGACTCATCTTTCACTGCAGGTTTTAAAGTGAACCATCAACGTCAAGAGCGCCCGGCCATTTACAGGATCTAAACAAGCTTCCCTGGCATCTCTTCCATCTAAACGCACCGGCGCGCCAGCTGGCAGCGCTCAATTTTTATGTGAAATTAACAAAGAGCGACTTTCAGACGAGTTTACGCCACGTCTTCTATTACTTTTAAAACCTGCCCGGAAGACAGAAAGGTTTGTCATTGACAGGACAGAGACACGGCGCTAGCCGGCTGCGGAGAAAGGAATAAAAACGAGTGAGAATGAAAGTGAAAAGGGTCTGAAAGTTCACTGCAAATCTGCTGCACCATCTCTCTGAATTCCACTCTCTGTAGCTTACAAATCGGTAAAAAAGAAACAAAAAAAAGCTGATCGCTCTCTGTTGGTTGGCCAATGATTTGAGTCTCTCCTGTTCCTCCTTGTTAATTTGGCTGCCTCAAAAAGATAAAAACAAAAACAAAAATGGGGTTGAAAAACCAGAGCAGTTTGGGAAGTGCAGATAAAACATCGACAGCTTTAGTTGCCGGCAGTAAAATGGGATTTTGTCTCCGGTACAAAGACGACGATTTGTTGTGTTGTAGCCTTCTGGGGGTTTTTTCTTAATGTTGTAGGGCGGTCTGCTCTTTAGAACTTTGCTGGTAGCTGTAAAATCTGGGTAATAACTAAATGACATTGTGGTCTTAAAAACTACTGTAACAATACTTCATGTTTTAGAAGCTTTCGGCCTTTGGAACATGGCACACTCAAAGTGTCAGTCTGGGCACTGAACCGAAAATGGGAACCGTTACGGTTGGTGCCGCAGCAAACCATATAGCGGAGATTAGCAATGTCCTACTCTTTACTGGATAGTTGTGATTCCAAAGTTTTTGTGCTTAAGGTTTGGTGGGTACATTACGTTTAACTTCCTGGAGGTATTGGGTGGAGATGGGGAGAATCATAGATCAGGAAGTAGATTGGGGTCAAAGGACAACTGTAACGAGAGGGATATGGAGGCTGACATATTTATTACCTTTTAAGCAATACCAGTTGCCTGGCAGTCCTGCTGATCCTCTGCCTCCAATACTTTTAGGGCATAAACCCTGAACAAGCATGAAGCAGATCAGGTGATCCTGACATTATTGTCAGATCTGACAAGATTAGCTGCATGCTTGTTTTTGGTGTTATTCAGACTCTACTGAAGCCAAATAGACCAAGAAGGTTTTGTTTCAAAGAAAATAAATATGGTAGCCCCCATATCCCTCTTCCTACAGGGTGACTTTTGAAGTGCATCTAAACTCTTGATTTTTTTCATTCAATAAAGGATGTGTGTGTCAGGCTTGTCTGGTCAATGACTATAGGTCAGGCTGTATGCCCATATGACTGACTGACATATGACCTGCGCAAGCTCCTACCTAACAATACTACAATACACCCTGCAGGTAGATGTAGCATACAGTCTGATAGGTAGTAATGCACCAAACAGAACCTGGTAATATTTAGTAAGCAATGGCACAGTAGATATATAATAGTCATCTGAGACCTGGAGGATGAGGCTATCCAGACAAGGGAGTCAGTGGACAGTAGTGTCAGGAGATCCAGGTGAGTAGTAAGGCAGTCCAGGTATTACTTTCCAGAGATAGCGTAGTCAAGCAATCCGAGGTCAGTCCAGGTAGAGTTCATGCAAACCCGTGTCCAAGTAGAAGGTCAAACCAGGCAGCAAGCAAGCGTAGTCCAGGTATAAGAGCAAGGTCGGCAACAGGAGATCCCGCAGAGATAAGAGTGGTCAGGATACAAGGCAATAATTGGCAACAGGAAATCAAGGTAGTGAGCGCATACACAGCAACAAGCCACAGCTAATGCTATCACAGGCGATGACTGGGGGCGTTCACTAGGTTTAAATACAAGAACTAACCAATCAACACAAATAGAATTGAAATCAACCAATAATCATTTAGTGTGTCAGTTGATCATACGTGAGCTACTGTTTACATCTGCGGAGTGCGTACTGGGAACGCGTCTTCCGCTTATCCAATGGCCTCTGAGAACCACCCTGCATTCCACTGATGTCAGCGGCTCGTTGAGACTCGGAAATCCGAGCTGCAGCCCGGGTCTCGGCATTACGCCGCCGTACAAACACCGTAGACCTTACAATGTGTAGGTTCTCACCTGTCTTCCTTTCCAATCAAGTCAGCACCATCCGTAAATATAGCTCTTTATTGGTTTAAAACAGCAGCATGACAGTCATCCTGTTCAGCGACAGCCTCGCTGTTTCGGTCCTCAGACCTTTATCAAGCTGTGCAGAATCGTATCACAGCTTGATAAAGGTCTGAGGACCGAAACAGCGAGGCTGTCGCTGAACAGGATGACTGTCATGCTGCTGTTTTAAACCAATAAAGAGCTATATTTACGGATGGTGCTGACTTGACTGGAAAGGAAGTTGGGAGTGTGTCCATTGGTGCAAGGACGCTGCAAGTCATAGCACATCGCAATTCCATTCCGTGGGTGCTTTGCTTGCTTTACATTGAGATTACTACTAGGTTCTCACCTGTAGCGTCAGTAGCTATATACTTTTACTTTGTCTCTGTGAAGCCCTGTTCCTATCTGAGCTTTTACTTGGAAGACTCTCAGAGCTCTCAGGCACATTTTATTGGGAACCAGTTTTACCTGCACTGCAGCCTTGTTTAAGTCCCGAGAGAGTCAGACCACTGAATGTGCTTGCTTACTCAGTGAGTAAAGCGTAAATGATTTAAGAGGTTTATTTATTGGTAGAAATGGCTTGAACGGTTCGCTGGCGGACATTTCCTGGTGAATTTCTGCTGTTAGCGCTCTTGGCGAACTGTGAACATATGACGTGTTTGACCCTCCCCTATACATCATCATGGAGCCAAACGTTGACCCCTTACCTCACAACTAGCAGACACATGGAAGCCAATCAGCTAGCACCCCTTCCTGGACCCCCCACCCCCATTTAAAAAGCAGTTGCTGTGGCCATATTGGATTAATTCTCTGCTGGCTGCAATCATAGTGAGAGCAGGGTCAGACATGCAGCAGATAGGTATGAAAAGCATTAGCTAGGCCTGTGTTCTTGTTCCTCACTTGCTGTGAAAGCACCCCAAACAGCCCTTTTGAGGGCTAGCACATCAGTCTCCTGTGTTTGTTTTTTGTGTGTGTGAGACACTCCACAGCCCACTGACACCCAGAGCTGTGGGCACCCTGCTGCTGTTGCCTCATTAAGTTGCAGACGCAGAACCACTCCAGTGCATTATTATTTTACTGTATTCTGATAGTACTATTGCATTCCTCTGCACACAGCTCTGGGTGTCAGTGGGCTGTGGAGTGTCACACACAAAAACCACAGGAGACCGATGTGCTAGCAAGACAAGACAAATACCATTTACATCGCGCTCTTCTCCTGGCGGACTCAAAGCGCTAGAGCTGCAGCCACTAGGGCACGCTCTATAGGCAGTAGCAGTGTTAGGGAGACTTGCCTACGGTCTCCTACTGAATATGTGCTGGCTTACTGAACAGGCAGAGCCAAGATTCGAACCCTGGTCTCCTGTGTCAGAGGCAGAGCCCGTAACCATTACACCATCCAGCCATCCTTACACCATCCAGCCATCCGAAGGCCTAGCTAATGCTTTCCCTACCTATCTGCAGCAAGTTTGACCCTGCTCTCACTAACAACAGCCAGCAGAGAATTAATCCAAGATGGCCATCGTAACCGCTTTTTCACAGAGGGGTGGGGGGTCCAGGAAGGGGTGCTAGCTGATTGGCTGCCATGTGTCTGCTGACTGTGAGGTAAGGAGTCAAAGTTTAGCTCAATGATAATGTATAGGGGGTGTATTGAACCAGCCAAATGTTTGCGGTTCACCACAAATACACACAGCCGATGGTTCGCAGAATACTGCTCGCCGGTGAACAGTTCGGGCATCTCTACTATTCAGCTGGCGTGCCTTGCAGATGCCCATGTGGGAATCCGTCTTGAGCCTTCTTGAGCTGCTGCACGATCCCGACAATG
The DNA here is from genome assembly GCF_040937935.1 of Hyperolius riggenbachi. Classification (NCBI taxonomy): domain Eukaryota; kingdom Metazoa; phylum Chordata; class Amphibia; order Anura; family Hyperoliidae; genus Hyperolius; species Hyperolius riggenbachi. The sequence goes on from NC_090653.1 coordinate 11,731,447, forward strand.
GGCTTCTCGGTGCGGGCCATGGTGTGACTCCCCGGAGGCGGTGGGCACAACATGAGCAGCATAGTAGCAGCCGCTGTAATGACTCCTTCAAGCCCTCCATACTGCCATGTTTATTGGCACCCTCTCACAAGATGCACTACCCCCCTCCCCCCAAACACACATACACACTTTTGGGGGAGAAAAAATAGTGTGAAAATGTATGTTCCGCCATATACACAATAACAGAAGGGCGCATACTTTTTAACCTTACACAATTGAATCTGAATACAAATGGATGTTGGACAATGTATGTAATGTCTACTTGGTAACATTATGATAGAATTTGCTGTCTATGTACCACTAAACCAAGGTTACTTTAGTGGAATGGTTTATGCCTCCCCAGTTGCTCCCTTTATTCCCTGAAGAAGCGGGTTGTACCTGCGAAATGCATCACAAAGTGACATGTACTCCAATAAATATTGTATCGTTTTCAGACCAACGGGGCTTGATTCACTAAACCATGATAACTCATCACGGCCGTTTTTGTGTGAATTTGCGCACGGAATCGTTAATTTGCGCACGCAATTGCGCATTTTCGCATGAAAATGGCCGTGATCTGAGCTTTCACAGTTTAGTGGATCAAGCCCATTGTGTCTTCTGCTGGGAGGTAAGTCCACCACTACCTCCCGTTTTGAACAGTTTTTTTTTTTTATCAGTGGTGAAGCAAAAGGGGATATAGACGTTGCAACTGCACCGGGGCAAGAGGGGCCCACTAGGAGCCCTCCTTCGTCCATCTCATTAGCTTTTCATTAGTGCTGTGCTGGTAATGAACACCTCTATATGTGCAATGCATAGTGGTAATCCTTAAAGTGAACCAGAGATGAAGCACCCTCATGTATATCACCATATATATCAGTGGGAACATTAGAGAAAACACTTACCCTGCTCTCTGTTTCATCCTTCACTGCTTAGCCTGCTTGTTAGCAGCACTGATAAAATCCCCGACTGAGCATTCAGTCTGGCTTTGCTCAGAGATCATTATAGCTGAGTCATTATAGCAGAGCCACAAGGGGGCAGGCTTGGACTTGAAAAGACAGCACAGAAGACAGACTCTAAGCTATAATGATTCCTGAGCTGGGAATTTTATCTGGCTGATAATAAGGCTGAGCAGTGAAGGATAAAACAGAGAGCAGCAAGGTAGGTGTTTTCTCTAATGTTCCCACTGATAGATATGGTAAACTACCTGAGGGTGTTTCGTCTCTGGTTCACTTTAAAGTGAACCGGAGTTGAGACTGATATGGAAGCTGACATATTTATTTCCTTATAAACAATACCAGTTGCCTGGCAGCCCTGCTGGTCTATTTGGCTGCAGTACATCCGAATCGCACACCAGTAACAAGCATGCAGCTAATCTAGTCAGATCTGACAAGAATGTCAGAAACACCTGATCTGCTGCATGCTTGTTCAGGGTTTATGGCTAAAAGTATTAGAGGCAGAGGATCAGCAGGACTGCCAGGCAACTGGTATTGCTTAAAAGGAAATCAATATGGCTGCCTCCATATCACTCGCACCTTGGGTTCACTTTAACAAACTGTTTCCTTACTCTAAATGCACCTCTCTGACACTGCAGCTGTCCTTGGTTCATTTTGGGGGATCTATATCAGTACAGTGCTCGGGGCCCCATGTAACACTTGCACTGCGGCCCCAAGCTCTTTAATTACGCAACAAGTTTCTAGTGTATTTTATCCTTTTGGCGCCTCTGTTGTTATCCTATTTCTGCGCTATCCTCTTGCAATGATGATCCACACATGGTATTATCTCAGTGGCTCTGAGTAGTACCGGCAGCTTTTTGAGGGATGGATATCTTTTTTTTCCCTGGATTGATTTGCGAGATGGAAATCGCAGCCCTGCGTTGCGTTCAGGTACTTTGCACGTGTACGAGGCATCAGGCAGGATCTAATCTATCGGTGGCTGGATGGCAAACGGCTCATAATACAGTAATATTTCCTGCAGATGGAGCTGAAACTAATTCATCCCCAAAGAATATTCTTCCGTCTCTGCAATTTGGAAAAACGGCCTCCACGAAATTGCTATCACTGCACATGTCAAAATATTGTTTTGGATTCGGCGGCGGCAGAGAAATGACCATTAACATCGGTAATGTCGCTGAAAAGCTAATTAAGATGTTATGAAAAAGACTTGTTAACGGGATCAAGAAAATTGCGTTTACTTCCCAGGGAAAAGAAGAGCATTGTCATTTTTCTAATTTCACAGGGTCCTTTGTGTGGCAGACGCTGGCGTTCAGGCAGACTCACAATGCGTAGACTTTACGCCCGCCTCGTCGTGAAGCAACCAGATAAAGAATGGAGGATGGTGGGCAGTGCAGTGGCTAAAGTTAGACTTTTATTGTTAGGCTGTTTTTATAGATTACAACGTGAGTTCAGCCTCCCTTTTTTTCTTAATGCATTTGATGGGAAATCCGCATTAATTGGCAATGCACTTAGTTTTACGCATTGTACATCTGTACGTTTTACAATGCATGTACTGGCTGGCTGCCTCCAGTAGCTCCTTATTGTCAAGAGAATAGGAGTTCCTTCCCCAGCGCAAAGCAGATCACCTAAACCCCACCCACCTCCTGCCACTGCTAATGGCGATTAATTAAGATCAGTAGTGAGATTTTTTTTTTCACTTCCCTTTAGCTTAGAATTGGGCCAGTCCAGGGCAGGTTCTAGACTTTTTGCCGCCTGAGGCAATTGTTGTGGGGATGAACAATCCCCCCCCCCCCCAACCCCCAACCCATGCTCCCACTAAGAAAGAGCAAAAATGTGTTGTTTCAGTGTTTGTGTTACAAAGTGGGATACAAATCCCGTAACTTTACTGAGTGGCAGTCACCCGACATATTAAGTGCGGCAGTCACCCGACATATTAAGTGCGGCGGTCAACCCCACATATGAAGCGTGGCGGTCAACCCCACATATGAAGCGCGGCGGTCAACCCCACATGTGAAGCGCGGCGGTCAACCCCACATATGAAGCGGGGCGGTCAACCCCACATATGAAGCGGGGCGGTCAACCCCACATATGAAGCGGGGCGGTCAACCCCACATATGAAGCGCGGCGGTCAACCCCACATATGAAGCGCGGCAGTCAACCCCACATATGAAGCGTGGCAGTCAACCCCACATATGAAGTGCGGCGGTCAACCCCACATATGAAGCGTGGCAGTCAACCCCACATATGAAGCGCGGCGGTCAACCCCACATATGAAGCGTGGCAGTCAACCCCACATATGAAGCATGGCAGTCAACCCCACATATGAAGCGGGGAGGTCAACCCCACATATGAAGCGGGGCGGTCAACCCCACATATGAAGCGGGGCGGTCAACCCCACATATGAAGCGCGGCAGTCAACCCCACATATGAAGCATGGCAGTCAACCCCACATATGAAGTGCGGCGGTCAACCCCACATATGAAGCGTGGCAGTCAACCCCACATATGAAGCACGGCGGTCACCCCCACATTTGAAGTGCGGCGGTCAACCCCACATATGAGTTGAGGCAGTCATCCCCACATATGAAGCGTGGCAGTCAACCCCACATATGAAGCGCGGTGGTCAATCCCACATATGAAGCGTGGCAGTCAACCCCACATATGAAGCGTGGCAGTCAACCCCACATATGAAGCGTGGCAGTCAACCCCATATATGAAGCGTGGCAGTCAACCCCACATATGAAGCGTGGCAGTCAACCCCACATATGAAGCGTGGCAGTCAACCCCACATATGAAGCGCGGTGGTCAACCCCACATATGAAGCGTGGCAGTCAACCCCACATATGAAGCGTGGCAGTCAACCCTACATATGAAGCACGGTGGTCAACCCCACATATGAAGCGTGGCAGTCAACCCCACATATGAAGCGTGGCAGTCAACCCCACATATGAAGCGTGGCAGTCAATCCCACATATGAAGCGTGGCAGTCAACCCCACATATGAAGCGTGGCAGTCAACCCCATATATGAAGCGTGGCAGTCAACCCCACATATGAAGCGTGGCAGTCAACCCCACATATGAAGCGTGGCAGTCAACCCCACATATGAAGCGTGGCGGTCAACCCCACATATGAAGCGTGGCGGTCAACCCCACATATGAAGCGTGGCAGTCAACCCCACATATGAAGCGTGGCGGTCAACCCCACATATGAAGCGCGGCGGTCAACCCACATATGCAGCGTGGCGGGCAACCCAACATATGAATTGCACCAGTCAACCCCACATATGAGTTGCGGCAGTCATCCCCACATATGAGTTGCGGCAGTCATCCCACATAGAAAATGCAGCAATCACTCCCAAATATTGTTTAAAATAACTTTTCAGCACTTTGCAATTGAAAAGGTACCAAAAAGTAAGTGAAAGAGTACTAGCAACATTATTCAGAGCACTTTCTTGCTTCCTAATAGCTTAAATGGCATTTTATTGATAAGGTGTGAAAATATTACCTAGGAGAAAATGTTCACTGCATATGGGCTAATGTCTTTGATGGCTAAAGGTACCTATTAATGATACAACTTTTATGAACGACTCTTTATTTTGATCAATTTAGTAAAATGGAACTACCGTAATTGCTTGAAATCCTATTCCTCCAAAGACAGTACAATATTGATCTCAGATAAGATCAGATACAATAATTTAAATCTGCCGGGTGGATTGATAAACAAGCTAGTTAGGATCAAGTATATGGACCCTGGCGAACCAGAGAGTGTTTTGTGGGTTATTTTCATTTTTTTAACCTCCCTGGCGCTAAGCCGCCGCGAAGGATTGATCAGGCCCTGTTGGGCCGATTTGTACACTTTTTTTTTTTTGCACGCTTTTTTTTGCTAGCTGCATGCATAACTCGATCGCCGCCGATTCGCCGCGTTAGAGGGGACCCCCCCCAGACCCCGTACGCAGCCTGGCCAATCAGTGCCAGGCAGTGCTGTGGGGTGGATCGGGACTCTCTCTGATGTGATGACGTCACCGATGTCGGGACATCAGAGGGAGCACGCTTTGCTAGCTGCATGCATAACTCGATCGCCGCCGATTCGCCGCGTTAGAGGGGACCCCCCCCCCAGACCTCGTACGCAGCCTGGCCAATCAGTGCCAGGCAGTGCTGTGGGGTGGATCGGGACTCTCTCTGATGTGATGACGTCACCGATGTCGGGACATCAGAGGGAGCACGCTTTGCTAGCTGCATGCATAACTCGATCGCCGCCGATTCGCGGCGTTAAAGTGCCAGGCAGTGCTGTGGGGTGGATCGGGATTCCCTCTGACGTCCCGACATCGGTGACGTCATCCCGATTTGTCGCCATGGCGACAGGGGAAGCCAAACAAGAAATCCCATTCTGAACTGGATTTCCTGTTTGCTCTGATCGCCGGAGGCGATCGGAGGGGGGTAGGGGGATGCCGCTGCACAGCGGCTATCATGTATCTAGCGCTAGGCTAGCTACATGATTTAAGAAAAAAAAAATTTCAAGAGCTACACTGCCCCCTGGCGGTTTTAATAGACCGCCAGGGAGGTTAAAGAACAATTCCATTGACTTGCATATATGCCGCAGTAAAATCACAGCAAAACGGTTGGAATTGCGTTTTTTATAGCAATTTTGCCTCAATTTTAATGCAAGTTAATGGAAGCTTATTTTTTTTTTTTTTTTTTTTTTTATAAAGAAAAACGAAAACGACCCACAAAATGCTTTCTGATGTGCCAGAGCCCTTAGATTGTTTTATTATTGATCATTTGCTACTGCTGACTCTTTTCATTTCAGTTTGAGAAGATTTGTATGATTGAAATAAAGAACTCTTCATAAAGATTGTACCAGTGATTGGCTGTATAATTGTACATATACACATTCTAACTTGATTAGCCAATTTGACCATGTCCGTAGTATGAGGGCTTACATATTCCAGACGCTATGGACAGATTGTTTAGGTAGCCTCTCATACTACACTAAAGTGGTAATATTAGCCAATCATCGACCAATGAAAATTGGATGTGTATGCACTCTAAAGCCTGGTACATATTTTCAATTATAATTGGCCAATCGTAGACCAATTTTACCCCCTCCATGTAGTATGAGTGATATCTACACAATGTGCTCATAGTATTTAATATCTGCTGACCCTCCTACGACATGGAGGTGGTAAAATTGGTCAGTGATTGGCCAATCATAAATAAAAGGTGTGTACCAGGCTTAAAGGGGCCCATACTACTAACGATTTTCCCGCCGATATACGGCCGATTCGATCACAGTGATCAAATCGGCTGTGAAACCGCTGCGCACACCGCTGACAGATTTCCGTCAGAAATCGATCGTTCCCGTCGATTCCCGTTGATCCGTCCATGCAGAAGATTTTTCTCGATCGCCGGCAGGTCGGGAGTGCATCGATTGCGGCGTTCGAATGCCCGACGACCGACGCAATACAGCGGGTATACATTACCTGTTCCGGCCGGCGCGAGTCCCCTGGTCCTCGCTGTCTTCTTTCCGCGCTGGGTTCCGGACCGGCTGCAACTACACAGAACTTCCTGTCCCGGCAGGAAGTTTAAACAGTAGAGCGCCCTCTACTGTTTAAACTTCCCCTGGACAGGAAGTTCAGTAGCTGTAGGAATGGTCTGGAGCTCGGAGCGGAGAGGAGGACAGCGAGGACCAGGGGACTCGCGCCGGCCGGAACAGGTAATGTATGCAGAGGGGGGAGGGGGGGGCGGCAGCAGCGGCAGCTCGACAGATTGTGATCAGTTTCAAGCTGAAATCGATTCACAATCTGTTTGCAGTAAAGATGGCCATTCGATCCCTCTCTGATTAGATTCGATCAGAGAGGGATCTATCTGTTGGTCGAATCCGATGGCAAATCGACCAGTGTATGGCCACCTTAACTCTAGTCAGTAGAAAAAGTTGATGAGGTGCTAATAACTGCATCTTGCATGCAAATTTACTGCAAATTATATGTATTCAGGGAACTTTTTGCTGATTTGGATCGGCCCAACTTTACAATGCGCACAACATTCGCATGCAAATTGGATTTATTTGCATCCCATTAACAATCTTACATTTTTAGCAACATTGGTTATTTTAACAAAAGCACATTTCTGGCATATAGCCACCAGTCATGAGCGAAAATGCTGATCTTTTCAAATTCATTTTGGCAAAATCATTTTAAACTCGAATTTCAAGCGAACAATGCCATCCAAATCATTTTGTAATAAGTTTGTAATTTTTCAAATGTTTTGCTCAAAAAATTAAATAACAATTTTTTGCATTTTCACGGTAAAAATGTTTTTTACGGTTTGTTCATTTTTGCCACATTGTAAAAATACAATGTATTTTCTCAAAAATACAAAATGCAATTTCTGATGTGAAATTTTTTTTTAAGTGTCCTAGCTAGCGGCTTGTGGATAACCGGTTCAGTCCTTGTATAATAAATTTTGCAGCTGTCTGTGGGTAATACTACAAGTTTTCCCGTTTTATGAGATGCCTCCGTGCGTAGGCCCGCAGCAATCCTCGCAAACCTACGGAGGGAATTTATAATGGAGAAGTGTGAAGATTTAAACAGCGTGGAAGCAGAGGTTTGTGGGACCGGCAGATCGCGGCGAGAATAAAGAGGCGACGCGCGCGTAATGTGCAATCTCCCTTTTCCGGCGTCGGCACGTTCGTTTGGCCATTTTTCCCCCGCCGGCCTGACAGGATGACATTAATATTTTTGTCACTGGAGGAAATATTACTAAACATTTCAATTCTGATATGTGGCCGGGGCCATAAATACGCTCTTCCTCATCCTCCTGACCAATAATGGATTATAAATAAAACATTAACAACGATCAGGCCCGGCCGCTCGGATAAATGTTTTTTCCATCGCGCTGCAATCTGGCGGCCTGTAACGGATTTTCAAATAGAAACTGGCTCGCCAATTCTTTTTCCTTTTTCTGAAATGAAACTCTGATCAATGATTATCCAGTCGGACTGTCAATAGTTTCTCTGGAATTTTAAAATCTGTATAAATTATCCACGCCCAGCTTATATGTTAAATGACTCCAACACTCGTATCAACTTTCGCTTACTGTAACTTGATTCGTTCTAAAGTGAGCGATCAATGTAACGTGTGACTCCAGCACAACAGCTCTCGTGGACTGGAGAAAAGAGGATAATGAAAATAGTCCAGTAAACTTTTCAAAGTGGAACTCAACTCAAAACTTCCTCTCACAATTTATGGAAATCCTAAAAGTAACCTAAAGTTTTACTTGGCTTCACTTTTGCAGAAGTCACTAAAAGGGTTAAATCTCAGTCTCTACTGTATGGGGAGAGCTGCCTTGGCAGAGCTCTCCTGCAATCTATTCACAGCTGCTGAGAAGAACTAATTGGACAGGTTGATCGGCCTAAAAAACAACCACAGAGAAGTGAATTTCTTCATCCACTATATGTGGAATAAAGTCTCTTCATTGTGTGCTGAGCAAGAGTTTGGGTCCACTTTGAGAGTGATATGAAGGCTGCCTTATTAATTTCCTGTTAAACAATACCAGTTGCCTGGCAGCCCTCCTGATCCGGTGTCTCTAATACTTTTACCCAGTGGTGGGCCGAAATTTTTACATGCGAAATATCACATCGAAATTTGCATTTACACATCGTAATCGTAATGCGAAATTTCATTGCAAATCATAGTTAATTTTGTATGTAATAGTAATTGTCACACTCACCACTCTGGGGTCCTACGACGCTCCCGCAGCCGTCCTGGGGTGCGCACGCACAGGCGCGGCATTGGGCGGTGCGCGCATGCGCGCAAACGGCAGTGCGCGCGCGCGCGCGCAGTCTTGTGTGTGCGCGCACGGTTGCGCGCGACCATGCGCGGCACTGCGCGTGCATGCGCGGTGCATTGTGCACGCACTGCGCATGTGCAGGGCGTTAATTTCGGCACCAAAAATCCTGTATAAAAGCAGCACTGGCCATTACTTCAGTGCTGCTCGTTCTGACAGCTTGGCGTAAGCCCCGTAGGAACTTTGTTACTCTGATCTCTGATTGACTCCTGGATTTGACCCTTGGCTCGTGACCCCGACTCCTGCTGATTGCCGCCTGCCCCGACTCTTGGATTGCGACCTCGTTTCTGCTTGTTCGCCGCCTGCCCTGACCCTTGGCCTGTGACCCGACCACGCTGCTCTCTCCTGCCCTGGACCTCCGGAAACTGCCTGACCATCTGCTTCTCATCACACATTAGCGTCGCTGTTCTCCTGACCACTTGCTGAGGTTATCCCAGTAGTGACCTGGCTGGGCACTAGGCAGCTAAATCCTGCACTCCCCTCAAGGGGGTGTGGGCGAAGACCCGTGGTCGCTTAGATCCACTACTGGGTAACGCCTCTTCCTTCAGTGGAAAGGTCAACCGTGTCCGAAGACTTCAGGAAGAAGTTAACAGTAACGAGCAGCCACTATGGACGCTAGTGATAGTCGCTCACCGGTGGAGATCCTTTACGAACTTGTCACACAGTTACGTTTATCGGTGGATGAAGTACAAAAAGGTTATATGGAGATCCGAGACCAACTACGGCCTCCCGCTACTCCGCCCGCAGGCCCCGCTGGGTTTGTTCCTGCTGCTACTTCTGCCCCTGCTCCTCCCGTCAATCCTGATCCCGTTCCAGCGCAAGGTGCTATGGGGCCCGCACCTGAACCAAGGTTGCCTCTTCCTGAGCGGTTTTCTGGGGACCGCACGAAGTTCCGCTGGTTCCAGAGTGCCTGCCAACTTCACTTCTCTTTACTCCCAAGGACCTATTCCAACGAGGAGATTAAGGTGGGCGCCGTCATCTCTCTGCTGCAGGGAGAACCACAGGCCTGGGCGCTCCGTATGGTGGAACAGCAGCATCCTGCGTTGAGCAACTTGAATACTTTCTTTACTACCATGGCAGAATTATATGATGACCCAGGAAGAGCCTCATCTGCGGAGCTGGCTCTTGAGACCCTACGGCAGGGAAGAAGGCCAGTAGAGGAGTACGTCACGGATTTTAGACGTTGGGAAGCCGATGTCTCATGGAATGACTCTGCATTAAAGTTCCGGTTTTGGCAAGGCCTGTCGGATGCAATCAAGGACGAACTAGCCAGGGTGGGAGTTCCGGACACCCTAAAGGAACTCATCCGACTTGCCATCCAAATAGACAGACGTCTTAGGGAGAGACGAGCGGAGAGGTCTGGAGGTACTCGTCCCTTAGGAAGCCTTCCCACTCCTCCTAGCTCCTTTGGTCCGGTCTTTGACTCAGCTTCCGCGATCGAAGAGCCAGAACCAATGCAATTGGGATTGGCCCGACCCGCTATCTCTCCTGAGGAAAGGCAACGAAGGAGGGCATCCAACTTGTGCCTATACTGTGGAGCATCTGGCCATTTCCGGTTGAACTGCCCTGTTCGTCCTTCGGGTGAGCCTGATTCTACTGTCTGTATCAGCAGAGTTCACTGTCTTCCGCCTGCATCTACTCATGTTCCCCTTATGCTCTCGTTGCAGGGTCCCAAAGGAAGGACAATCGAAGTTAGAGCCATCATTGACTCTGGTGCCTGTTCCTGCTTTCTGGACTTGTCTGTGGCCCAAAGACTCCAGCTCCCTACGCGTCCCAGACGCCAACCACTTACTATTCAACTGGCCGATGGATCCAGTCTTGGGTCTGGTCCTATCATCTCCGAGACCCTACCCTTACTCGTGACCATTCAAGAGGAGCATCAGGAGTATCTAACTTTCGATTTGCTTCCATCACCTCTGTTTCCTGTACTTCTGGGCATGCCCTGGCTACGTACCCATGACCCTGCTATCAATTGGACTACTGGAGAAGTGTCCTTCCTCTCCAAATACTGTCTACAATATTGTTTTCCCCGAGCCGGGGCTCTGTTTTGTTTGAGTTCTCCCAAAAAGGACATTATCCCTGCTGTGTACCATGACTTCTTGGATGTCTTTGATAAAGCTGGGGCTGATTCTCTTCCACCTCATCGGCCATACGATTGCCCCGTTGATCTTCAACCAGGGGCGCCCATTCCTTTTGGGCGGACCTATCCTCTCTCGGAACCAGAGACTCAGGCCCTAAAAGAGTATATTGAGGAGAACCTCCAAAAAGGCTTTATTCGTCCTTCTACTTCTCCTGCGGGAGCAGGGATTTTCTTTGTGGAGAAGGATGGGTCTCTCCGCCCTTGTGTGGACTATCGGGAACTCAACAACATCACCGTGAAGAACCGATATCCCCTTCCTCTCATGCCTGACTTGTTCCGCAGACTCCGTTCGGCCTGTATCTTCTCCAAATTGGATCTGCGAGGAGCTTACAATCTGATCCGGATCCGGAGAGGGGATGAGTGGAAGACTGCCTTTCGTTCCCGGTTTGGCCACTACGAATATCTGGTCATGCCTTTTGGCCTCTGCAACGCCCCTGCCACGTTCCAGCACTTCGTGAACGATATCTTGAGGGATTTCATTGACGACTTCTTAGTAGTGTATCTTGACGATATCCTTATCTTCTCTGCCTCTGAGGAGGAACACCACGGACATGTGAAGAGAGTCCTCGCCCGGCTACGCACTCACAGACTTTATGCTAAACCCGAAAAGTGTGAATTCGATAAGAAGAACATTCAGTTCCTAGGCTTGAAGATCTCTCCAGCTGGTGTGGAGATGGACTCTCAGAAGGTCTCTGCCATTCAGGAATGGCCAGTACCCACTGATCGGAAGGCCGTTCAGTGATTTGTTGGGTTCGCTAACTTTTATAGAAGATTTATAAAGAACTTCTCATTGATTGTGGCTCCCATCACTCGGTTAACGAGTACTCGCACTTCATTCAGATGGACTCCACAGGCTCAAGAGGCTTTCGAGAAACTCAAGACCAGCTTCACTTCTGCACCCATCCTCAAGCATGCTGATCCCTCCAAGGCTTTCATCTTAGAGGTGGATGCTTCCGAGATAGCTATCGGGGCTATCCTTTCCCAGCGTTTCGGCCCCAGCTCCATCCTTCATCCAGTGGCCTTTTTCTCCAGGAAACTGAACTCAGCGGAGAGAAACTATGACGTGGCCGACAGGGAATTATTGGCCATTAAGGCTGCACTGGAGGAATGGCGTTATCTCCTGGAAGGGGTGGAGCATCCCATACTCATACTCACCGATCACAAGAACCTTGAGTACCTTCGTTCAGCAAAGAGACTTAGACCACGACAAGCACGGTGGTCCCTCTTTTTCTCTCGATTTAATTTTCATTTAACCTACCGGCCGGGGTCCAAGAATGTCAAGCCTGATGCTTTGTCCCGGATGTTCCATTCAGAGGGAACTCCTAGCCCCGAAACAGATAACATCCTGTCGCCTCAGCACTTTCTTGTTCTTCAATCTGATCTCTTGAACTCCATAAAGCAGTCTGAGGTACCCCAGGACCTGCTTCCTGATCTAACCGCTAAAGAGGGGCTGTACTATTTCCAAGGCAAACTGTTTGTACCTCCCGAGAAACGCTTCCTCGTCCTTCAGTCTTGTCACGATAATAGGCTGGCAGGTCACTTTGGTGGAGACAGGACCCTTGACCTGCTCCGAAGAAATTTCTGGTGGCCTGAGATCTCAAAGGACTGCAGACAGTTTGTGGCCTCATGTGAGGTGTGTGCCCGCTCTAAGACTCCTCGTACAAGACCTTGGGGGCTCCTGAACCCTTTGCCAACACCTGAGAAGCCCTGGGAAAACATTGCCATGGACTTTGTGGTCGAGTTGCCTGCCTCTCAGGGGTTTACCACTATCCTAGTGGTCGTAGACCGCTTCTCAAAAATGGCTCACTTTCTTCCTTGCAAGGGTGTTCCATCTGCCGCTGAGACTGCTGATCTTTTTCTCAGAGAGGTTGTGAGGCTACACGGCTTACCCTTGGACGTGGTTTCTGCCCGTGGAGTACAATTCACGTCTCGCTTCTGGCAAGAACTTTGCAAGTGTCTCGGAATTCATTCCTCATTATCTTCTGGGTATCACCCTCAATCAAATGGACAGACAGAGAGGACCAACCAGACCCTCGAACAGTACTTAAGGTGTTTCATCTCGGCCTCACAAGATGACTGGGTCCCTCTGTTGGCTACGGCTGAGTTCGCCTATAACAACTCTATCCATTCAGCTACCCACCAATCTCCTTTCTTCGTGAATTATGGATTTCACCCTTCTTTCCTACCTGGCATTAACTGTACGGTCACTGTTCCTGGAGTACAAGAGAGAGTGACGGCGATCAAGGACAACTTCAGCACGGTCCAGAAGATTCTTAAACAGACTTTGGAGAAGGGGAAGAGGGCCGCCGACAGGTTAAGAAGAGAGGGTCCTGAACTACGTCCTGGAGATCTGGTCTGGCTATCTACTGCGAACCTAAGATTACACTGCCCTTCCAAGAAATTAGGGCCCAAATTCATTGGCCCTTTTTCCATACTGACCCGAATTAACCAAGTAGCCTTCAAGCTCTCTCTTCCTACTTCACTGCGAATCCACCCTGTATTTCATATTTCCTGTTTGAAGAAGGTAGTTCCCAGTAACTTCCCTGACTGTACAGTTGCTCCTCCCCCACCAATTGTGGTGGATGGAGCCGAAGAATTTGAAGTTGAAGGAATATTAGACAGCAGAAGAATCAGGAATTCTGTCCAGTACCTGGTCAAATGGAAGGGGTTCGGTATGGAGGAGAACACTTGGGAACCTACCCAGAATGTTCATGCCCCGAGACTGGTCAGACAGTTCCACCAGAGGTTCCCTGAGAAGCCTGCTCCTAGGGGCACCCAGAGGTTGCCCTTAGGGGGGGGCAATGTCACACTCACCACTCTGGGGTCCTACGATGCTCCCGCGGCCGTCCTGGGGTGCGCACGCACAGGGGGTCCTTAGGGCTGGTGTGTAGACTTCCTGGTTGGCGGCGCGCGGCATTGGGCGGTGCGCGCATGCGTGCAAACGGCAGTGCGCGCGCGTGCGCAGAGTCTTGTGCGCGCGCACGGTTGCGCGCGACCATGCGCGGCACTGCGCGGTGCATTGTGCACGCACTGCGCATGCGCAGGGCGTTAATTTCGGCGCCAAAAATCCTGTATAAAAGCAGCACTGGCCATTACTTCAGTGCTGCTCGTTCTGACAGCTTGGCGTAAGCCCCGTAGGAACTTTGTTACTCTGATCTCTGATTGACTCCTGGATTTGACCCTTGGCTCGTGACCCCGACTCCTGCTGATTGCCGCCTGCCCCGACTCTTGGATTGTGACCTCGTTTCTGCTTGTTCGCCGCCTGCCCTGACCCTTGGCCTGTGACCCGACCACGCTGCTCTCTCCTGCCCTGGACCTCCGGAAACTGCCTGACCGTCTGCTTCTCATCACACATTAGCGTCGCTGTTCTCCTGACCACTTGCTGAGGTTATCCCAGTAGTGACCTGGCTGGGCACTAGGCAGCTAAATCCTGCACTCCCCTCAAGGGGGTGTGGGCGAAGACCCTTTGTGGCTTAGATCCACTACTGGGTAACGCCTCTTCCTTCAGTGGAAAGGTCAACAGTGTCCGAAGACTTCAGGAAGAAGTTAACAGTAATATTGCATAATTTGAAATTTTTCGCTTAATTTTCAAGCAATTTCATGAAATTAGCTGTTAATAGGATACATAATATTGGGTACAAGTAAAAAAAGACGTAGATTTTGATAAAATCTATTTCAAATATGCAAAGAAAACGTTTTTTAAACTCATTTTTTTTTAAGGGAAGGTTCACGGTCCCTGAAAAAAAAAATGCTTATCCACTTACATGGGGCTTCCTCCAGCCCGTGGCAGGCAGGACATGCCCTTGGTGCCGCTCCGCAGGCTCCCGGTCTCCTCCGGTGGCGCACCTGACCTGGCCAGGCCAGCTGCCAGGTCGGGCTCTTCTGCGCTCTTCTGGAGGAAGCCCCAGGTAAGTGGATAAGCATTTTTGTTTTGTTTTTTTCAGGGACCGTGAACCTTCCCTTTAAAAACATTTTTCCTTTGCATTTTTAAAATCAATTTTCTCAAAAACTACAAGGTGTTTTTGGAAAATTCTTTTTTTGACTTGTACCCACTATTCTCTTTAACATATGTAGTAATGTTGGTGTCACTACCATGTATGGGGGCTGTGCTATTTACTGCCAAAGTCGGCACAAAACTGCGTGAAAATGACGTGGAATTTTAGGCGAAATTACGACCCACTATATGGAATCAATTGAATTTACAAATCATAATTACGTATAGGCGTTAATGTGAAAATGTGTGTGAAATTTTGCGTAATAGTAATTAGGTGATTATGATCACCAATGCTTTTAGCCATTGACCCTAAACAAGCATGCAGCAGATCAGGTGCTCTGACTCGCGGTTTTACTGGATTAGCCTCAGGCTTGTTTGAAGGGTTTTGACTCAGACACTACTTCAGCCAGAAGATCAGCAGGGCTGCCAGGCAACTGGCATTTTTGACAAGGAAATAAATATGGCCGCCTCCATATCCCTGTCACCTCGGGTTCTCTTTAAAGAGAAACTGTAACGGGAAAAAAAACCCGGGGGATACTTACCTTGGGATGGGGGAGCCTCTTGATGCTTTTAAAACTTCCTCCATCATCCTAAGCCTCAGGGATCCAGTGCTGTCTCCCCAGAAATACAGCCCACAAGCATGTCTGCAGTAGAGATGGGCCGAACCTCTGATTTTCGGTTCGCAAACTTTCACGGACGGTTCGGTTCGCGCAAACTGCAATAGACTTCAATGGGGAGGCGAACTTCAAAATTTTAAAAAAATTCTGCTGACTGGAAAAATGATAGAAAAGACGTTTCACGGGGTCTAATACCTGGAGGAAGAAATGGTTGAGTAAAATACACATCAAAAGTCTCAGAAAAAAATCTGTATTTAATACAAAGCAGTGTTTTAAGGTCAGAAATCTCATTGAATTCAATTGCAGGCCTATACTGCTTTATGACAACAGGAATGTCCCTCTCTCCCTCCTCTAGGAGGGAGGAGGGTCTCATCTTCCAGGGAATTTTAGTATTTCAAGAGGCAGCTTACATTCCGTGGCTGGGAATGGAACCCAGGCTGGGCTGGGAATTGAATCCAGGTCTCAGTGTGCAGTAGCTAACTCATTTAACCACTATACCACCAACCACACTACATGCTGAAGCCAGCCTAACATGTACCATTATGATCAATCCAAAAGAAAAATTAGCTTGCTTAATCCAGGGAATTGTACTATATCAAAAGCCAGCTTACATACCGTGGCTGGGATTTGAACCCAGGCTGGGCTCGGAATTGAACCCAGGTCTCAGTGTACAGTAGGTAACTCATTAACCACTATACCACCAACCACACTACATGCTGAAGCCAGCCTAGCATGTACCATTGTGATATATCCAAGAGAAAAATGAGCTCTCTCTCTCTCTCTCTCTCTAGTAGTGTTGGGCGAACACCTGGATGTTCGGGTTCGGGAAAGTTCGCCGAACATGGCCGCAATGTTCGGCATGTTCGGGCCGAACCCCGAACTCCCCGAACATCCCGCTTTTGGGGGCCCTATGGGGTCGCAGGCATAAGGGGGGAGCATGCCCCGATCGCGGGGGGGGGGGGGGGGGGGGGGCGGAAATTCCCCCCACCCCCTCCGCTAGCGCTCCCCCCTCTGCCCGCTTCCCCGTACAAAAGTTTCAGGAAGTACCGGTCCGGTGGTAGTGGGTGGCTGGCAGTGGGCGGCACTGTGAAGTGAGTGACTGAGGAGGAGGAGTCCGGAGAGTGACGCGTTGAGGGAGGCCGGGCAGCGGGCGGTTCAGCAGTAGTACGGTACTACTGCTGAACCGCCCGCTGCCCGGCCTCCCTCAACGCGTCACTCTCCGGACTCCTCCTCCTCAGTCACTCACTTCACAGTGCCGCCCACTGCCAGCCACCCACTACCACCGGACCGGTACTTCCTGAAACTTTTGTATGGGGAAGCGGGCAGAGGGGGGAGCACTAGCGGAGGGGGTGGGGGGAATTTCCCCCCCCCCCCCCCGCGATCGGGGCATGCTCCCCCCTTGTGCCTGCGACCCCATAGGGGGTCAGTATTCGGCTGAACAGGGCCCTGTTCGGCGGCCAATTAGTAGTCCGGGGCGAACCCGAACTTAAAAGGCCGAACACCATCAGGTGTTCGGCCGAACTCGAACATCACCCGAACAGGGTGATGTTCTGCAGAACCCGAACAGTGGCGAACACTGTTCGCCCAACACTACTCTCTAGGACTTGATCCCATTGAAGTGAATTTTCAGCTTAAAACCATCAACAGATACCGGCAGAATTTCACAGGCAATTTCGGAATTCTGCCAGATTGAAAACGATTCCGTTCCAACCAAATGGAACGGAATGACCAATTTCCGCCTAAAATAGCAGAAAATACAATTCTGCAGAAAGCGGTGACCATCCCTACTAGAGAGAGAGAGAGAGAGAGATGAATCGACCTGGCTATCTGGGGTTCTGTTGAACACAAAAGGCAAGGCCATGCCTGGGTGGGCTTGAACCACCAGCCTTGCAGTTAACAGCCAAACGCACTAACCAATTGTGCCACACAGACTGTGTACCACAAAGACTGTGCATGCAGTTGCTGCTGAATGATTTTATGGGGATGTATTTGTGTCTTTTGGAGGGAGGAAGTAAGTCTGCTCCAAGAAGTTTAAGCATGTAGTGTGGTTGGTGGTATAGTGGTTAAATGAGTTACCTACCACACACTGAGACCTGGGTTCAATTCCCAGCCCAGCCTGGGTTCAATTCCCAGCCACGGTATGTAAGCTGGCTTTTGATATAGTACAATTCTGTCGATTAAGCAAGTTAATTTTTATCTTGGATTGATCATAATGGTACATGCTAGGCTGGCTTCAGCATGTAGTGTGGTTGGTGGTATAGTGGTGAAATGAGTTACCTACCGCACACTGAGACTTGGGTTCAATTCCCAGCCCAGCCTGGGTTTAATTCCCAGCCACGGAATGTAAGCTGGCTTTTAAAATACTACAATTCCCTGGAAGATGAGACAATCCTCCCTCCGTGAGGAAGGGGGTGAGGGAAGAGGGAGGGAGATATAAGGAATAACAATCAGCTAGGAACAAACCTACAAGATCCTAACTAAACTCTCCCTAGCAGAGTCTGTCAGCAGCTGTCCCTTAACTAATTACTGGAGGCAGACGAGTGAGTAAAACGTCTGCAGAACCTTGCCTTTTATAAGGAGGAGGTGGGGCTCCAAGAGTGAGTGCAGTCTGATTGGTGATAATATGCCTGCTGACTCTGATGTAGAGGGTCAAAGTTCTTCTCAATAGAGCATTATGGGGCGAATCGAATTTCCTTTGGTAGGCGAACGTGAACCACCTAATGTTCGCCTGGAACCGTTTGTGGGCGAACCGTTCGGCTCATCTCTAGTCGGCAGTAGCGCATGCAATATTTACCTTCCCTTGGACCAGCGCAGGTGCAGTAGCAGCTTTCCGATCGGGCTCAGGCAGAAATAGCTGAGGTTGTGCTTGGCTATCTCTGCCTGACCCCGCATGGAAAGCAGCTACTGCACCTGTGCTTAACCGGGGAAGGTAAATATTTATCTCACTGGTTCTGGCACTGGATCTCTTAGGCTTAGGAGGATTGGTGAAGCCTCATTAGGGTCCAAAGACTTCCCCTCCCGAAGGAAGTATCCCCGGGGAGGGAGGGGGGGGGCTTTATTACAGTTTTTCTTTAAGGCTAGCAATTTGTCTGTTGTGGACGGGCGGAGGGATAATGACCAGTGCACAATGGCGCTCTTCATGTGGGAGAGGAGAGTGTGGAAATAATACTCTCTGGGGAGGTTAGTGTTAGAAGTAAAAGGAAGGGTTAGTGTTAGGAGTAGGTGGGGACTGGGAGGTTAGTGTTGAGAGTAGGTGGGGAAGTTTAGAGGTTAGTGTGAAGGTTAGAGGTTAGTGTTGGGAGTAAGTGGAAGGCGGTTAGTGTTAGAAGTAGGTGGGAGGTTAGTGTGAGAAGTAGGTGGGGGAAGGTTAGTGTAAGGAGGAGTAGGTGGGAGGAGGTTAGTGTTAGGAATAGGTAAGGGCAGCCTACTGTAAGGAATATGTGTGGGGAGGTTACTGTTAGGTGTAGGAAGGAGGGAAGGTTAGTGTTGGGAGTAAGTGGGCGAGGTTTATGTTAGGTGTAGGTGGAGGTTATTCTTAAAAGTAGGGGGGGGTGAGGTTACTGTAGGAAGTAGGTGGGGGAGGTTTAGGTTTGGGAGTAAGTGGAAGGCGGTTAGTGTTGGGAGTAGGTGGGGGAGGTTAGTGTTGGGAGTAAGTGGAAGGCGGTTAGTGTTGGGAGTAGGCAGGGGGAGGTTAGTGTTGGGAGTAAGTGGGAGGGAGGTTAGTGTTGGGAGTAGGTGGGGGAGGTTAGTGTTGGGAGTAGGTGGGAGGAAGGTTAGTGTTGGGAGTAGGTGGGGGAGGTTAGTGTTGGGAGTAAGTGGAAGGCGGTTAGTGTTGGGAGTAGGTGAGGGAGGTTAGTGTTGGGAGTAAGTGGGAGGCGGTAAGTGTTGGGAGTAGGTGGGGGAGGTTAGTGTTGGGAGTAAGTGGAAGGCGGTTAGTGTTGGGAGTAGGCGGGGGAGGTTAGTGTTGGGAGTAAGTGGGAGGGAGGTTAGTGTTGGGAGTAGGTGGGGGAGGTTACTGTTGGGAGTGGGTGGGAGGGAGGTTAGTGTTGGGAGTAGGTGGGGGAGGTTAGTGTTGGGAGTAGGTGGGGGAGGTTAGTGTTGGGAGTAGGTGGGAGGGAGGTTAGTGTTGGGAGTAGGTGGGAGGGAGGTTAGTGTTGGGAGTAGGTGGGAGGGAGGTTAGTGTTGGGAGTAGGTGGGGGAGGTTAGTGTTGGGAGTAGGTGGGGGAGGTTAGTGTTGGGAGTAAGTGGGAGGCGGTTAGTGTTGGGAGTAGGTGGGGGAGATTGGAGTGGCTGAGGGTGAGCAGTTTATTTGTCACAGCCTCACAGCCAGCCAGTGTGCTATCGTGTTGAGCTGCAGCATGTCATGTGAGAACACTAAACTAAGCAGAGTAAATTGTTGGCTGCTGAGCGATCATTCCAAATCGGGAAGGGGGAGGGTAGCGCATCCTTACAATTTTGCCTCCGGCAGCAAAAAGTATGGAACCGGCCCTGGCTTTACCTCCTACCCATTATACCAGTCGCCCCTATTACTTACGCATATTTTTATTGTCAGTCATGGCTAGATTTACTTGGCTGGTGCAGCCGATAGAGCCTGCCTTGGGCATGCATCTAATGAGAATCTAGCATGTGTGTGTTGCCCTCTGATGCCATCTAAAGGTCTGGAGTGCTGGATCGTTATCGACATCCTCCACCTGAGCACTCTCCAAGTACGTTGAACTTCCACTCACCCCGCCCATGAGGAGCCACTTTGACCCTCATTGGCTGGATATTTTAAGCACCAGGTCCACAAATTGTACTTGTATAACATATTATTTCAGTCCGTGCGGCGCCCAAAGTACCAGCCGTAAGGAGATGCCAAAATCACCCGCTTTCAGCTCTTCAGCAGAATATTTTTGAATTTCTGTATTGGCACATATGGGTTTTTAATCTTTAATTTGAGTGTTTCTTTTCTTATTTTCCCATTTAGCGTTGAGTCTGAACACAGAAACGTCTGAAAGCTTGAAAATGAGTTCGATGAATAGAAAAAGTTTTCAGTGTAAATTCTGTGGTGTTTGCTTAGCTCCGATCAATGACATTCGGAGAAGGGAAGGCAGCACATTAATTCTTGTCAGGAGAGCTGAGCTCTCAAACTGCTGAGCGAGGTATTGTGAAAACACCTTCTGCAGGAAAACGTGTCGGAACCCGCCCGTTCTGCTGACTGGGGCTTTGGCATTTGGAAGCTGCCTCTCAACTTATCCTCCGCAAATTAATTCTAAATAAAATTACCAGGCTTAGTGGATAACGAGGCAGGAATACGGCAGCAGCTGGCTGGTGGGAGGGGGTGCTATTTATACATGGGCGTTTTATCGGGGGAGCAAATTATTTACAAAGACCGATTTTCGGGTTGATTTAATTAATCTGATTGAATTGGTTAGGAGATTTGGCCATTAGTGGTCCCAATTGATCATTTCCAAGGTAGCATGAAAAAAGGGCGCCAGCTGAGGGTGGGCGAAAAAGGGCACCGCCATAGACTTTAATGCAATTATCGTTAATACGGCGAAAAAAGCAGAAAAAAGGGCACCGCGATAAATATCGTTAACAACATTAGAACATTAACGTTTTTGAAGTATGTTATCGTTTTAGAAGCTTGCAACGTTATAGTTTTTATCATATTATTTTGTTTTGTATGTATGGATTTTACGTTAGTAGCGATATTATCATTTCTATGTGGAAAAGGGTGTTTCTGCTGAGGGAGTGGTTAGGGTTAGGCAACGCCAGGGGGAGTGGTTAGGGTTAGGCTCCACCCGAGCATCAGTTAGTTTTAGGCAACACCGGGAGGGTGGTTATGGTTGGGCACCACCAGGGGGGGTTAGGGTTAGACACCACCGGGGGGCTTAAGGTTAGGCGCTACTGGGGGGTGGTGGTTAGGATTAGGCACCACCGGGGGAGGGGTTAGGATTAGGCGCCACCAGGGGAGTGGTTAGTTTTAGGCACCACCAGGGGAGGGTTCTGTGTGAGAGTAGGGTTTGGTTAAGCTGTTTTGTTGAATTACGTAACGATTTTTTAACGTTAATATCTTTTCATTATTATTTCCTGTCTGTTTTAACAACAGTGTTTATCGTTAACCAAGTTTGACAAAGATGTTTCGTTATCAGATTTCGTTAATAACCGGCGCCATTTCGTTATCCAGCCAGGTCCTTTTTCATGCACACATTTCCAATCGTTCTTTCAAAGAATAGTTTGTAAACGATTATGCAGCAAATTGTATCTTTAGTGGCTACCTTTAGATTGAAAGCTCCATTGGTCAGGGCCTCCTCCTCCTCTGCCAAATAGTTCATATTCATTATCTCATGTACATAAAAATAAGAATAAGCTTTTAATGGTTTTTCCTTATTATTTACTGCTCCGAACTGGTGCTGAATAGACGGTTGGCACTTCATAAATAAACAATAATAAAGTGTTTTCTAATTTCCTCTAATGGGGAAACATGAGTCTGATTCTTCCAGGCAATAAATCCCGGGATCTGCATTCTTCTGTTTATTAGGAATTTGTGCAGCTTTTTTTTAAAGGAGTTATCAGGCAAAAAAAATGAGTTTCACTTACCTGGGGCTTCTACCAGCCCCCTGCAGCCATCCTGTGCCCTCGTAGTCACTCACTGCTGCTCCAGTCCCCCGCCGCCAGCTAGTTCTGCTTCTACCAGCTCCATGCAGCCATCCTGTGCCCTCGCAGTCACTCACTGCTGCTCCAGTCCCCCGCCACTAGTGTTGGGCGAACATCTAGATGTTCGGGTTCGGGCCGAACAGGCCGAACATGGCCGCGATGTTCGGGTGTTCGACCCGAACTCCGAACATAATGGAAGTCAATGGGGACCCGAACTTTTGTGCTTTGTAAAGCCTCCTTATATGCTACATACCCCAAATTTACAGGGTATGTGCACCTTGGGAGTGGGTACAAGAGGAAAAAAAAATTTAGCAAAAAGAGCTTATAGTTTTTGAGAAAATCGATTTTAAAGTTTCAAAGGGAAAACTGTCTTTTAAATGCGGGAAATGTCTGTTTTCTTTGCACAGGTAACATGCTTTTTGTCGGCATGCAGTCATAAATGTAATACATATAAGAGGTTCCAGGAAAAGGGACCGGTAATGCTAACCCAGCAGCAGCACACGTGATGGAACAGGAGGAGGGTGGCGCAGGAGGAGAAGGCCACGCTTTGGGACACAACAACCCAGGCCTTGCATGAGGACAAGAAGCGTGCGGATAGCATGCTTTGTACCACCATGCAGTCATAAATGTAATAAAGATAAGTGGTTCAATAAACAGGGACCACGCGGCAACGCTAACCCAGCAGCAGCACACGTGATGGAACAGGAGGAGGCGCAGGAGGAGAAGGCCACGCTTTGTGAGACACAACAACCCAGGCCTTGCATGAGGACAAAAAGCGTGCGGATAGCATGCTTTGTACCGCCATGTAGTCATAAATGTAATAAAGATAAGAGGTTCAATAAACAGGGACCACGCGGCAACGCTAACCCAGCAGCAGCAGCAGCAGCAGCACACGTGATGGAACAGGAGGAGGCGCAGGAGGAGAAGGCCACGCTTTGTGAGACACAACAACCCAGGCCTTGCATGAGGACAAAAAGCGTGCGGATAGCATGCTTTGTACCGCCATGTAGTCATAAATGTAATAAAGATAAGAGGTTCAATAAACAGTGACCACGCGGCAACGGTAACCCAGCAGCAGCAGCAGCACACGTGATGGAACAGGAGGAGGCGCAGGAGGAGAAGGCCACGCTTTGTGAGACACAACAACCCAGGCCTTGCATGAGGACAAAAAGCGTGCGGATAGCATGCTTTGTACCGCCATGTAGTCATAAATGTAATA
The DNA here is from genome assembly GCF_040937935.1 of Hyperolius riggenbachi. NCBI lineage: Eukaryota > Metazoa > Chordata > Amphibia > Anura > Hyperoliidae > Hyperolius > Hyperolius riggenbachi. Next base: position 11,754,871 of record NC_090653.1, read on the forward strand.
AAGATAAGAGGTTCAATAAACAGGGACCACGCGGCAACGGTAACCCAGCAGCAGCAGCAGCAGCAGCAGCACACGTGATGGAACAGGAGGAGGCGCAGGAGGAGAAGGCCACGCTTTGTGAGACACAACAACCCAGGCCTTGCATGAGGACAAAAAGCGTGCGGATAGCATGCTTTGTACCGCCATGTAGTCATAAATGTAATAAAGATAAGAGGTTCAATAAACAGGGACCACGCGGCAACGCTAACCCAGCAGCAGCAGCAGCAGCAGCACACGTGATGGAACAGGAGGAGGCGCAGGAGGAGAAGGCCACGCTTTGTGAGACACAACAACCCAGGCCTTGCATGAGGACAAAAAGCGTGCGGATAGCATGCTTTGTACCGCCATGTAGTCATAAATGTAATAAAGATAAGAGGTTCAATAAACAGGGACCACGCGGCAACGGTAACCCAGCAGCAGCAGCAGCACACGTGATGGAACAGGAGGAGGCGCAGGAGGAGAAGGCCACGCTTTGTGAGACACAACAACCCAGGCCTTGCATGAGGACAAAAAGCGTGCGGATATAGCAGCAATGCTTTTTGCCGCCATGCAGTCATAAATGTAATACAGATGAGAGGTTCAATAAACAGGGACCGGAAACGCTAAACCATCCCAGATGTTCATCGGTCATGTTACTTGGTTGGGGTCCAGGAGTGTTGCGTAGTCGTTTCCAATCCAGGATTGATTCATTTTAATTTGAGTCAGACGGTCTGCATTTTCTGTGGAGAGGCGGATACGCCGATCTGTGATGATGCCTCCGGCAGCACTGAAACAGCGTTCCGACATAACGCTGGCTGCCGGGCAAGCCAGCACCTCTATTGCGTACATTGCCAGTTCGTGCCAGGTGTCTAGCTTCATGCCCGGTTTCAGGTCCAGCGGTGCCAGCCACAAATCCGTCTGTTCCTTTATTCCCCTCCAAATTTCCTCCCCTGTGTGCTGCTTATCCCCAAGGCAGATCAGCTTCAGCAACGCTTGCTGACGCATGCCAACAGCTGTGCTGCACTGCTTCCACGATCCTACTGCTGCTGGTGCTGGGTTAGCATTTCCGGATGAGGTACAGCTTTGAGATGCGTTGGAGGAGAAGGAGTCAGAGAGGTAGGTGCTGCTGTTGTTATCCAGCTGTTTGCGGCGTGGGCAACACCCGCGCCGTAGCAGGTGAGGAATCGCTGCCAGGCTCCACAAGGTTCACCCAGTGCGCGGTAAGGGAGATGTATCGACCCTGGCCGAACGCACTCGTCCAGGTGTCAGTGGTGAGGTGAACCTTGCAGGCAACGGCATTCTTCAAGCTTCGGGTTATTTAGCTGACCACGTGCTCATGCAACTCAGGCACTGCAGAGCGCGCAAAGTGGTAGCGGCTGGGAACCACGTAACGTGGGATGGCCACTGACATCATGCCCTTGAAGCTGTTTGTCTCCACCACTCGATATGGCAGCATTTCGCAGGCCAGAAGCTTGGCTATGCTGGCTGGCTGTTACTGCCACGGCCCGGGGGTCATTTGCTGGCAATTTCCTCTTGTGCTCAAACATCTCAGAAACAGACAACTCAACCGTAGCGCTGCACACCGAAGGGCTGTTGGTTGTTGTGTTTGATGAACACTGGGAGACCTCAAGAGCACTAGTCCGGAAAGTGACAGTGTCAGCATCGTCTGATGTTTGTGAATGTTGTGAACCACGCAATGGCTGGGCTACTGCTGCTGCTGAGGCGGGTCTGGTGGTGAGTCTGGTGAACCCAAGGGAGGCAGTGTTGCTGGTGGTACCCTGTCCTGCCGCGTTTGCCCACAGAGTGGGATGTTTGGATAGAATGTGGCGGCTCATGCTGGTGGTGGAGAGGTTGTTAATACTTTTCCCCCTGCTCAGGCGGGTCTTGCACACCTTGCAAATCGCCATGGTAACATCCTCAGTGCAGTCTTCAAAGAAAGCCCAGACTTTAACTGGCTGAGGACTCGGACCTCGTGCGTGATGTGCTGGTGCTGCTTAACCCACTGCTGGACGCTTGAGAGGTCATCCAAGTAATTATCTGGTCCTGTTCTTTTGGATCTGTGAGGGTTGTTGTCCTGGACAACATGGGCAGTATTGAGTGGGTTTTCTTGGGTGCTCCCCTGTGGCCTGTACGTGAACCGTCAGGGGAAACACCTCTTCCCTTGCCCCTCCCTCTTTCACCGGATTTCTTCCTCATTTCACTTATCCTTAAAGTACACGCTGACTGGCAGCAGTACAGTGGCAGTACAGAAATGCTATACAGTGGTGGGTGAGCGGTGTACCACTATTGTCAGCAGTGACACAGAGCACAATGCTATACAGTGGCGGGTGAGCGGTGTACTACTGTTCCCAGCAGACACAGAGTGGAAGTAAACACAATGCTATATAGTGTGGCTGAGCCGTGTACACAGAGTGGCATTAAACACAATGCTATATAGTCTGCTATATAGTCACCCCGAACAGGGTGATGTTCTGCAGAACCCGAACAGTGGCAAACACTGTTCGCCCAACACTACTGGGAGGGAACGCAGATTTTAGTACCTAAACACACGATACAACATGTTTTCCGGGGTCGGACTCTGAGGCACATACAGATGGTCCCGATCATCATCCTCATCATACAACTCTTCTCCTGAGTCTGACCCACCCACCACCTCTGCCACCCCAACATCCCCAGACACAGACCCCTCATCGTCCTCAACATTAACTTGGGATGCTGGCCTGAGCCAGACCTCCTCCTCCACATCAGGCCCCATCATCTCCTCAATGGCAGCCCTCATTAATCGCTCTGGCGACGGACTGATGGACACAACGTTCTCCTCCGGGGAGGGCTGCTGCTGACCACTGGCTGCTGGGGTGGATGTTATAGCTTGCGTGGGGCGTTGGCTGTTGCTGTTGTTGGGAGTGCTGCTCACAGCGGAGGTCTCTGGGGAACTCATGTTGAGCTCATATAGTGGTTGACGGTGAGTGGAGTATTACTGATCCCAGCAATATACACACTGACTGGCAGAGTACGCAATGCTATATAGTGTGGCTGAGCGGTGTACACAGAGTGGCAGTAAACACAATGCTATATAGTCTGGCTGAGCGAGCGGTGTACTACTGTTCCCAGCAGAATCAGAGTGGCAGTAAACAATGGTATATAGTCTGGCTGAGCGGTGTACATAGAGTGTCAGTAAACAATGGTATATAGTCTGGCTGAGCGAGCGGTGTACTACTGTTCCCAGCAGAATCAGAGTGGCAGTAAACAATGGTATATAGTCTGGCTGAGCGGTGTACATAGAGTGTCAGTAAACAATGGTATATAGTCTGGCTGAGCGAGCGGTGTACTACTGTTCCCAGCAGAATCAGAGTGGCAGTAAACAATGGTATATAGTCTGGCTGAGCGGTGTACACAGAGTGTCAGTAAACAATGGTATATAGTCTGGCTGAGCGGTGTACACACAATGCTATATAGTCTGCTATATAGTGTCAGTAAACAATGGTATATAGTCTGGCTGAGCGGTGTACACAGAGTGTCAGTAAACAATGGTATATAGTCTGGCTGAGCGAGCGGTGTACTACTGTTCCCAGCAGAATCAGAGTGGCAGTAAACAATGGTATATAGTCTGGCTGAGCGGTGTACACAGAGTGTCAGTAAACAATGGTATATAGTCTGGCTGAGCGGTGTACACACAATGCTATATAGTCTGCTATATAGTGTCAGTAAACAATGGTATATAGTCTGGCTGAGCGAGCGGTGTACTACTGTTCCCAGCAGAATCAGAGTGGCAGTAAACAATGGTATATAGTCTGGCTGAGCGGTGTACACAGAGTGTCAGTAAACAATGGTATATAGTGTGGCTGAGTGGTGTACACAGAGTGTCAGTAAACAATGGTATATAGTCTGGCTGAGCGGTGTACACAGAGTGTCAGTAAACAATGGTATATAGTCTGGCTGAGCGAGCGGTGTACTACTGTTCCCAGCAGAATCAGAGTGGCAGTAAACAATGGTATATAGTCTGGCTGAGCGGTGTACACAGAGTGTCAGTAAACAATGGTATATAGTGTGGCTGAGTGGTGTACACAGAGTGTCAGTAAACAATGGTATATAGTCTGGCTGAGCGGTGTACACAGAGTGGCAGTAAACACAATGCTATATACTCTGGCTGAGCGAGCGGTGTACTACTGTTCCCAGCAGACACAGAACAGTAAACAGAATGCTATATAGTGTGGCTGAGCGAGCGGTGTACCACTATTCCCAGCAGACACAGAACAGTGAACAGAATGCTATATAGTGTGGCTGAGCGAGCGGTGTACCACTATTCCCAGCAGACACAGAACAGTAAACAGAATGCTATATAGTGTGGCTGAGCGAGCGGTGTACCACTATTCCAAGCAGACACAGAACAGTGAACAGAATGCTATATAGTGTGGCTGAGCGAGCGGTGTACCACTATTCCCAGCAGACACAGAGTGGCAGTAAACAGAATGCTATATAGTGTGGCTGAGCGAGGTACACAGAGTGGCAGTAAACAGAATGCTATATAGTGTGGCTGAGCGAGCGGTGTACCACTATTCCCAGCAGACACAGAACAGTGAACAGAATGCTATATAGTGTGGCTGAGCGAGCGGTGTACCACTATTCCCAGCAGACACAGAACAGTGAACAGAATGCTATATAGTGTGGATGAGCGAGCGGTGTACCACTATTCCCAGCAGACACAGAACAGTAAACAGAATGCTATATAGTGTGGCTGAGCGAGCGGTGTACCACTATTCCCAGCAGACACAGAACAGTGAACAGAATGCTATATAGTGTGGCTGAGCGAGCGGTGTACCACTATTCCCAGCAGACACAGAACAGTGAACAGAATGCTATATAGTGTGGCTGAGCGAGCGGTGTACTACTGTTCCCAGCAGACACAGAACAGTACACAGAATGCTATATAGTGTGGCTGAACGAGCGGTGTACTACTGTTCCCAGCAGACACAGAACAGTACACAGAATGCTATATAGTGTGGCTGAACGAGCGGTGTACCACTATTCCAAGCAGACACAGAACAGTGAACAGAATGCTATATAGTGTGGCTGAGCGAGCGGTGTACCACTATTCCCAGCAGACACAGAGTGGCAGTAAACAGAATGCTATATAGTGTGGCTGAGCGAGGTACACAGAGTGGCAGTAAACAGAATGCTATATAGTGTGGCTGTGCAAGCGGTGTACTACTATTCCCAGCAGACACAGAGTGGCAGTAAACAGAATGCTATATAGTGTGGCTGAGCGAGGTACACAGAGTGGCAGTAAACAGAATGCTGAGCGAGCGGTGTACTACTATTCCCAGCAGCGACACACAATGACTGGGGGGGACCCTGGCTAGCGTGGCTGGAGCGCGAACTACCCTGCCTGCCTACCCAAAGCTAAACCCACAGACAAATGGCGGAGATATGACGTGGTTCGGGTATTTATTTACCCGAACCACGTGACAGTTCGGCCAATCAGAGCGCGTTCGGGTCCGAACCACGTGACCCGTTCGGCCAATCACAGCGCTAGCCGAACGTTCGGGGAACGTTCGGCCATGCGCTCTTAGTTCGGCCATATGGCCGAACGGTTTGGCCGAGCACCGTCAGGTGTTCGGCCGAACTCGAACATCACCCGAACAGGGTGATGTTCTGCAGAACCCGAACAGTGGCGAACACTGTTCGCCCAACACTACCCGCCACCAGCTAGTTCTGCTTCTACCAGCCCCCTGCAGCCATCCTGTGCCCTCGTAGTCACTCACTGCTGCTCCAGTCCCCCGCCACCAGCTAGTTCTGCTTCTACCAGCCCCATGCAGCCATCCTGTGCCCTCGTAGTCACTCACTGCTGCTCCAGTCCCCCGCCACCAGCTAGTTCTGCTTCTACCAGCCCCCTGCAGCCATCCTGTGCCCTCGTAGTCACTCACTGCTGCTCCAGTCCCCCGCCACCAACTAGTTCTGATTCTACCAGCGCCATGCAGCCATCCTGTGCCCTCGTAGTCACTCACTGCTGCTCCAGTCCCCCGCTGGCAGCTAGTTCTGCTTCTACCAGCCCCATGCAGCCATCCTGTGCCCTCGTAGTCACTCACTGCTGCTCTGGTCCCCTGCCTCTAGCTGGTTCTGCTTCTACCAGCCCCATGCAGTCATCCTGTGCCCTCGTAGTCACTCACTGCTGCTCCAGTCCCCCGCCTCCAGCTAGTTCTGCTTCTACCAGCCCCCTTCAGCCATCCTGTGCTGCCGTAGTCACTCACTGCTGCTCCAGTCCCCCGCTGGCAGCTAGTTCTGCTTCTACCAGCCCCATGCAGCCATCCTGTGCCCTCGTAGTCACTCACTGCTGCTCTGGTCCCCTGCCTCTAGCTGGTTCTGCTTCTACCAGCCCCATGCAGTCATCCTGTGCCCTCGTAGTCACTCACTGCTGCTCCAGTCCCCCGCCTCCAGCTAGTTCTGCTTCTACCAGCCCCCTTCAGCCATCCTGTGCTGCCGTAGTCACTTACTGCTGCTCTGGTCCCCCTCCGTCAGCTAGTTTCCAGCAGGAATGCGTAAAAATGTACGCAATGCGGCCCGCCAACCCCGAGGTCGGCAAAAACTAAACTAGCTGACGGAGGGGGACCAGAGCAGCAGTGAGTGACTAGGAGGGCACAGGATGGCTGCAGGGGGCTGGTAGAAGCCCCAGGTAAGTGAAACTCATTTTTTTTTGCCTGATAACTCCTTTAAGTAACCATTTTGAGGCTAGGTTGACAGTGGGATGTTATTGTCCTGTGTTGTAGTCTAATAACGCAGCTTACCACACTGCAATGATGAGCCTATGCGACGGTCACAGTGCGATGTAAGCTTTGCATTGTAAATTTTGCCTTAAAGTAACTCACTGCAGTGCGTTACCACTAAACGCAAACGTTTAGGCCTCTTTCACATCAAGACGTTTTAGGGGACGTTAAGGTCACATAACGTGCCCCTAATGCAACGCATGATGGTGTTGAAGTTGGACGTCAGATTGAGCCGCGTTATGAGGCTCTTGGTGCTATCCTGGGAAGTCCGGATATTTTCAATGATTCGGATGATTCAAATCGGATCTTTGAAATGAATCTTTGAATCATTTTACTAGGGAAGCAAGAAGCAGGGGTGCAGCAGAGTGAGAGGTGCAGGAGAATGAGGTGCGCTGTAATGTTGGGTTGCGACTTTAACGTCGCATCACAATGCAACATCCCACTGTGAACCTACAGTAGCCTGAAGCATTATGATGGTCAAGCATAACCTGTAAGAAGAAGCAAAGGAGGGTCAGAAACACCTATTTCTGATTCTGTGGAAATTCTGATTTCTTCCAGTTTCTAATTTCTGTTTTTCTGATTTCCAGTTTCCTGATTTTTCCAATTTCCGTGGAGTATTTTTTTTGTCATATTTTGCACCAGAGAATGCCAGCAATGACACAATCAGAAATCAGAAAAACAGAATCTTGTGATTGGTCTAAAATGACCGCAGTAATATGATTCTTACGGAAAAATCTGCGTTCTCTGATTGGCCCAGTTCTGAGCTCTGGGATTGGGCTAAAATTACTGGGTTGGGGAAAATCTGATTTCCACGGAATTAAAAATTTCCTTTTTCAAATTTCCGATATCCGGATTCCGATCCATTTCCAGAAATGCGTAAATTTTAATTTAGTGGAATACAAATGAGCCTCCCTATAAGGAGCTACCTCTGTTCACATTTGGCGTGTTTGATTTGCCCCCTATACATCATCATTGAGCTAAACTTTGACCCCTTACCTCACAGTCAGCAGACACATGGCAGCCAATCAGCTAGCACCCCTCCTGGACCCCCCACCCCTCTATCAAAAAGCAGTTGCGGTGGCCATATTGGATTCATTCTCTGCTGGCTGCTGTTAGTGAGAGCAGGGTCAGACTTGCTGCAGGTAGGTAGGGAAAGCATTAGCTAGGCCTGTCTTCTTGTTCCTCACTTGCTGGGAAAGCATCCAAACAGCCCTTTTCAGGGCTACCTAGCACATCGGTCTCCTGTGTTTTTGTGTATGACACTCCACAGCCCACTGACACCCAGAGCTGTGTGCACACTACTGCTGTTACCTCATTAAGTTACAGGCACAGTACCACTCCAGTGCATTATTATGTCACTGTATTCTGATAGTACTATTGCATCTCTCTGTGTGTGACACTCCACAGCCCACTGACACCCAGAGCTGTGCATCATGTGATTTCTGCCCTTTAGGGGTTATAACCCGACTGTGCGTCAACTCCGTAATTTTTGGTGGGACTTTTGGCAAGGATCCCCCTCCGGCATGCCACAGTCCAGGTGTTCGACCCCTTGTAACAACTTTTTCATCACTTTTGTGGCCAGAAACAGTTTTTGTAGGTTTCAAAATGTGCTTGTCCATTGAAGTCTATGGCGGTTTGCATGTTCGCGAACATTTGCGGAAGTTCACGTTCGCCATTCGTGAACGTAAAATTCTATGTTCCCAACATCATACTTATTAATTATCACTGCATATAAGCCAAACAGAAAAATCAAGTACAGACGATCCCCTACTTACAAACCGGTTACGTTCCTGGAGGTTCTACCACATAGAGCCACATTATTCCATGCCATGCACTGATAAGGGGCAACCAATCTGAAACAGTCTGTATGCATGTTGGATTATTAAGGCTCAGTAATATTAATAAGCTGACACATCATTGCATTCCAGCGGATCTGGAGGTGTGGCTAGCTTGCAGGGACAACAGTGGTTAATTTGCATATATTCAGCAGTGATGCATTGTGGGAAACATCTCGGAGCTCACTCCAACCTGACTTATCGCAAATACCTTCTGTTTTAAAAAAAACAAACTTTTGTTTTCATAGCATTTTAGTCAGGAGGGCGTTTTGGTCCATTGTAGCCCCTCACACACTCCTTGGAGTTCTGTTTCACCATGAGCTTGCTGGTTAGTCTGTAGTTCCGGGAGGTTGTGTTTGTAAGTTGAATTAGTTTGTTGATTCATCTGCTATACATAGTTCAATGTGATAAAGGATTTACTTTCGGACATGTCGGGGGGGGGGGGGGGGACGTGGCCTTCTGCACATGCACGATCCTTCTGAGGCAGAGCAGAAGACCCCGGCTGATGTCACTCAGTCAGACTGAGATGCGTAACGGGGGTTGATTGTATCTTAACGGAGGATTCTGTGAGGACTGCGAGGGACACATCCATGCTTATGGGGCTGAAGGAAGCCCTGGTGGGGTAAAAAAATGACCACTTGACTCTTCTATGGGTCTCTTCAAGAGCCAGAGAGACCACTGGTACTGAAGTCACTTGACTACCAGTGGTCTCTCTGGCCCTTAACGAGACTCATAGAAGAGTCAAGTGGTCGGATTTTTTTACCCTCCTGGGGCTTCCTTCAGCCCCATAAGCATGGAGTGGTAAGTAAGGGACTCTCTGTGTATGTTTTCATTGGCATCCCAGAATCCTCTGTGGTGGAAGTAGCTGCTCCTATCATGATGAGGCAATGGCTATATGTGTGTGTTATCTAAAGTCCCCGAAGCTATAAACAATCCACCAGTAAAGCCCATTATTGCAGAGAGAGTCCAGTATTAGCGGGCTGTCAGAATATCTGGACGGACATCCGCAGCTATTTGTCAGCAACTCTTCCTCGTATAGCAGACATACAGATGATTTGCTGGAACAGATTGCAGGTATGGCCATGAATACAGACTGCATGGTGGTCTCTGTGAATGTTAAATCGCTCTATAGTATCAGAACATGAAAGACGTATAGACCGCAAGCTTTGCTTAATCTTAGGTGTGGCGTTTATTCTAATCATCACTAGTGTGTGTGTCTGTGTCTATATACAGGTATATATAAAATGCCATTTTCCTCAACATTTTTTAACCTTTTGGGGTCGCCCATAGTAGATCCATCACCGCACTTGTGATTGTTCTAGCCTGATGCGCCGTAGGATCTACGCCACCCGCTTTTTCCGCTCCCAACGAAATCCTGCGCACCCGAGAGGGGAGATTAAGCTGTCATATGACCTCAGTGATCAGCAGCCATCGCGTATGGCTGCTGATCACGTGATTACTACAATCGCCGGCGAATCGTAGTGATCACTTACAGAGCTGTGTGGGGGGTGGGGGTGAAGGGGATCCACCGGCCTCCCTGCCGTTCCCACGACGATCGGCTCCCCCTCCGCTCTGGCCGGCATCTCTGCTCCCTCTGTGCCGGGGCCCGGCCGGAACTGAGTGGCAGTAGAACAAGAGATGCCGGCTGGAGCAGAGGAGGCTACTGCAGCTCATTGCTGGAGCCTGGAAGGGGACACCATGCCCAGCACGCAGCATTGGGGATCCGGCTGGCTGACCACCCCCCCAAACATGCGCCCCCCCCCCCCTCCACTCCCATGCAAAAAGGCCTGGTTCTTAACCTCCTTGGCAGTATTGACGAGCCCAGCTCATCCATAACCGCCGGAGGGCACCGCTCAGGCCATGCTGGGCCAATTTTCTTAAAATTTTTTTTTTTTAAAACACGCAGCTAGCACTTTGCTAGCTGCGTGCTGGTGACGATCGCTGCCGATGCGCCGCTACCCGCCGCGTTACAGGCCCCCCCCCCCACCGAGACCCTGTGCGCAGCCTAGCCAATCAGTGCCAGGCAGCGCTGAGGGGTGGATTGGGACTCCCTGTGACGTCACGACGTCATTCCGTTCATCGCCATGGCGACGGGGAAGCCCTAAAAAAGGAAATCCCGTTCAGAATGGGATTTCCTTATGGGCATACGCTCTGGCGGTGATCGGAGGGGTGGGAGGGATGCCGCAGGGAGGGGGGCATCATGTAGCTAGCACTAGGCTTGCTACATGATATAATTTTTTTTTTCAAAAAATAGTGCTGCGCATCCACCCTGGCGCATTTAATAGAGCGCCAGGGTGGTTAAGGGGGGTTAGGCAACTGGTCCCCAATAGGTAAAAATAGATAATTCCATGGATCAACTTTGTTGTGTTAAACTTGCGCCCATTTTGACTTAAAGGACAACTATCAACAATAAACATGTTTTTTAATCTTGGATGGGAATAGCTTGCATACATGTTCCTAAAGGGGCCCATACACTGGGTGATTTCAGCCATCGATAGATCGATTCTATAGAATCTAGCAGAAATTGATACTATCAAATCTATTGATCAATCTGTGGCCAATTTCGATGGATTTGATCTATCTGACAGGATGGAAAATTTAGGTCGATCGGCTGCTGGCCACTGATCTATGGCCCATAGAGTTGCATTGGATCTAATGGTCCAATAATGCATTTAGATCGATTTATTGGAAATCTGTTCCTAGTGTGTGGCACACATCAAGGCACACAACAGATTCCAACTTGACAGGCATCTGAGAGAAATCTATCTGATGGTCGAATCTGCTGCAAATCTATCAGTGTATGGCCACCTTAAGTACTGCTGCATTTCTCCTCCTTCTTATCTCTTCCTATCATGTTTCCTTACTGCAGCAATAGCGATTTGCATCAATCACCAACATGCTGCATACAGTGCTTTGTTGAATGGGAATCAATGCAAACCATGGTGAAATCGCGATTTGACTTCCAAGTGTAAACTATCCTGAAAAACCTCTTGCCGACCACACCATGCCGATGGGTGTGGATGTGGCGGCAGCTCCAGGACCGCCTAACGCCAATTGGTGAAAGGGCCTGCGGGCCTATTTTGCAGGAGATTGCGTGCGCGCGCTAGTGCACACGCATCCCTACTTGGATGGCTCCGCGATCGCCGATAGGAGACTGTTAGATGGCAGAACTGCCATCTATTAACATAGTACAGCGCTGGGACACAGGAGAGCGATCGGCTCTCATAGGCTGAAGCTTATGACAGCTGATCGCCGTGATTGGCTGGCTGGGGGGAGGGAGGTATTTAAAAAAAAAAAAAATAGTAGCATTTATTAAAAAATAAAGAACATAAATATTTATTAACAAAAACAAATTAACACTGGGGGAGCGATCAGACCCCACCAGCAGAAAGCTCTGTTGGTGGGGAGAAAAGGGGGGATCACTTGTGTGCTGAGTTTTGTGGCCCTGTAGCTTGGCCCTTAAAGCTGCAGTGGCCAATTTAGCAAAAACTGGCCTGGGGGGGGGGGGGGGGTTAACACTGCGGTCCTCAAGTGGTTAAAGCCTGGTACACACATTCAATTTTGACTGGCCAATCCCTGACCAATTTTGGCCTCTTCCATGTAGTATGCAAGTTTACCTAAACAATCTGGTCATAGAATTCAAAATCTGTTGGACCGCATACTACATGGCGGTGGTAAAATTGGCCAAAACACTGGCCAATCAAGATGGAAGGTGTGTGCCAGGCATACACAACCACTACCCATGTGTGGGCCACAACGGACTTCTGAAGTTTCGTTATTGCAATATGTGGACGTAGGGGTTTGTAGTAGATAGCGGAGATTACTCAATGGGATGTAAACCATTCTGAGTTTATGCAGGATTATGCAAATAGTGTATGCAAAATTATGCACATTCAAAATTCTACTTAGATGAAATTTGAATAGACTATGATTAAACTGCATAAATGTGAATACAAAATGTGCACAGTCCTGCATCCACTGTTCAAAACGATTTGTATCTCATTGACCATCCCGATGGACAGTGGCTAAATGCTTGGTTTAGCCAATCCATAACCACTTGTGACCTTTGTGTCGCTTTCAGGAGTTTTTAACAACTTTCAGTGCAAATTAATGCTTACTGAGGTTGTTTTCACAGTTCAGCATAGCGCTGATTACTTTGGCAATAACTTTAGCACTAATTATCACATCTAAATGATGTATATTTTGTTTTGTATTTTTTCAGGACAAATTAGGCTTTTTGTATGTGATAATTTTTTGAAAGAAATTACCTAATTTTCTATCCATTTTAAAAGGCAGATAAGGGAAAAATACACTATATTCATTTTCATACATTAGTGTTAATTTAAATAGTTCTATTGTACATTAAACCCACACATTTTATTTGTCTATCTTTCCTGTTTATTTAAACAGTTCATCTGTTTTTATCATGTACTAGGAACAGATTCTATACCTTATTCACTGTTGCCTCTGTCTTCGCCTTCAATTTTTATTTTACACATGTTTACTCTCTAGTCCTGCCACTGAATTCCCTGGGGTAGGGGGGGGGGGGGGGGGTGCTGTCATTCTTTTTCCATTCCTTTTTTATTTACCAGCTCAGAGACAAACACAGGGTTATCTAGCATTCTAGCATTTTGTAGAGAGGAGAGTGCAGGAACTTATTTTCATGTCTTCTGGCAGGGAGTGGCCTAGAGTCTGGGACACACCCTCAATCTCTTACAACCTCCGTGTAGTATAAGGGTCAATAGATTTTGAATACTATGAGCAGATTGTGTAGGTAAGCTCTCATACTATATGGAGGTGGTATAATTTGTCAGTGCTTGACCAATCAAAATTGATGGTGTGCAGCAGGCCTAATTGCACATACACACTTCCAATTTTGATTGGCCAATTTTACCACTTGCATGTAGCATGAGAGCTGACCTATACAATCTGATCATAGTATTTAAAATGTGTCGGCCCCCTTATACTACATGGAGGTGATCAAACTTAGATGTCTGTAGGCACCTTTAAAGAGACACTGAAGCAAAATAAAAAAAATAAAATAATTATGATATGATTGGTATGGAAATAAAACATTGGCAACAGATGAGTCTAATATTGTTTCCAGTACAGGAAGAGTTAAGAATCTCCAGTTATCTATGCAAAAAAGCCATTGAGCTCCATAACTTTTAAAGTCGCAGAGAGCTCTGTCTTCTGAAGCGTGCTATCTCAACTGTCAGTCACTGTATTGTTTTTTCTTCCCCAGAGGACAGTTCAAAAGTTCAGTTGGCTGCTTTGTGAAATCATTTAGAATGCTGAGTAGTGTGTAAACTGCAAATATTAGAGAATGATGCAATGTTATAAAAAAAAACAAAAACTTGATAACTGAAAATAAAAATGAGAATATTTTCTTTTCTTCTAATGTTCTAGTAATTATCCGTACTACGCAACCAATTCATTATATCATAATTTTTTACAGCTACAGTGTCTCTTTAAGCCTGGTACATATTTTCAATTATGATTGACCAATTACCAATTTTACTCCCTCCATGTAGTAGGAGGGTTGACTTACTCAATCTGCTAATAGTATTTAATATCTGTTAGCCCTCCTACTACATGGAGGTGGTAAAATTAGTCAGTGATTGGTCAATAATAATTGAAAGTGTATACTAGGCTTTAGAGATGGTGAATGAGATGTTAAAAAAATCCTGAAACTAGACCAATTAAAATTGGCAGGAAGAGGATTATCCCATTTCCAATCTGCATACCATTTGCATTATTATGAATATCTCATTGACCATCTCTGCTTATTGCTACATACACACTTGAGATAAAAGTCTTTGGAAAAGGCAAGATCACAGGCCAATTTACCCCCTTCCATGTAGTATGAGAGCCATACTCTACACAGTCTATTCTATTGAGCTGCACTCCCCATCAGACAGAAATCTTACCTCCTTCCATGTAGTATGAGAGCCACACCTACACAGTCTATTCTATGGAGCTGAACTCCCCATCAGACAGAAATCTTACCCCCTTCCATGTAGTATGAGAGCCATACCTACACAGTCTATTCTATAGAGCTGCACTCCCCATCAGACAGAAATCTTACCTCCTTCCATGTAGTATGAGAGCCATACCTACACAGTCTAATCTATGGAGCTGCACTCCCCATCAGACAGAAATCTTACCTCCTTCCATGTAGTATGAGAGCCACACCTACACAGTCTATTCTATGGAGCTGAACCATTAGATAAAATCTTTGCAAGATGCTGCACACAAAGATGCTGTACACATGCAACAGATCGGTATCTGCAAAAGATCTCTTCCTGCAAAATACATTCATAGTCTATGATATCTGCAGATCCTCATACACACCTTGTTTAACAAACATTCATCTGCAGATCAGACAATCATCCGCCGATCTGAAGATCCATCCTGGTGGATCTGATCTGCAGATGAATGTCCGTTAAACAAGGTGTGTATGAGGATCTGCAGATATCATAGACTATGAATGCATTTTGGAGGAACAGATCTTTTGTAGATACAGATCTTTTACAGATACTGATCTTTTGATTTGATTTCTATCTGATGGGGAATTCAGCTCCATAGAATAGACTGTGTAGAGTATGGCTCTCGCACTACATGGAATGGGGTAAAATTGGTCTGTGATCTTGCCTTTTCCAAATACTTTTATCTCAAGTGTGTATGTAGCATAAGAGTAGAAACAAAATTAAAGATAAAAAAACACTTTGCTGAGTTGACCTCGTTTTCTCTCTTCATGCCGAAAACAGTCGTCATTTTTATATTGCTTTAAAGGCAACAACTTTACAGAGAAATGCTTAGACCGCCTTCTCTTATATGCATAAGGGATTAAAAAAAAAAGAAAAAGAAAAACAGGAACAGTTTTAAACATTTATTTATTGCTGACATAGAAACACCGTTAAAAAGTTAACATGACATCTGGTGTGAAGAAGACTACAGATAATGTATTCAAGCCCCAGAAGAATTAACATTTATGTCTAGGTAAATACATGCATCTCGGAGCTGTGAGAGCCACAGGAGGATTCCATAGATTTTATATGAAAAGAGATCGGGAAGGGGGGCTGGAGAGGGATTTTACACTTCCAACCACATACCGGTTTCGCCTTCCTCTTGTAGCACTTTCAGACAGGAAAAGTGATGTGATATATATATTTTTTTGTCTCTTTCTGCACATTGAAAAACATTTTATTTATTTATTTTATTAAAGAAAATACATCAGGGACAATATCAAAAATCGCAACTCTACTTATGGGCTCGGCACAGGGAAAAAAAAAATATATATAATTTTTTTTAAGAAAAACAAAAAAAAGCTGTTTTAGCAATCTTTCAGAGTCCTCAACAAGTGGAAAATTCTAAAAGCGTACAAGATAAATACAGCATTTACAGCGGGATAAATTACAGCATTTTACGCAAACATTTCTTTGTAGGCTATCGAAAACTGCTCACGTGTAGAGAGAGAAAGAGAGAGAGAGAGAGCGCGCACACGTACCAACCCCCTGATTTTTCACGATTTCTTTATTTTTTCATGGTACGGTTTTGTGATGGTATATGAGATACACATGTGATATACAAATATATTTATTCAACTGAAAAAATCTCAAAGATCAGCACTAGAACCAGATAACCTTATTTAGGAGTTATTCGGTATCTAGAAATGTATAAATTGTTTTCTTGAAATTATTTTGTATTTTTTTTTAAGAACTCAACAACAATGATTTATTGGTTTGGGGAATAAACTTTTTTACTATTGACAAAACGTCAAAGGGCCAAACATTACAAGAGTTGGACAGTGTTTTTAATTCTGGTCCCTCGTCGAAAATATGTACACTCATTGATTTAAAGCGGAATATAACCCTGCATTTCAACTTTGCTCTAAAATATTATTTACAGCATATTATATGCAAAAAGCATTTTTTTTTTTTTTTACTAGACCAGCATTGGAAGGGTTAAACACAGAGGATTCAAGTTCCGTGGAGAGATATGCAGAAGTTCAGATAGATACATTGTATTTAGTTGAATGTATCTATTGATAAATGTTACACACTCTTTGGCTGTCATCCAGCTCCTTTTCAGTCAGAGAGATGAGTCACATTCAACACTTAGATACATTTATGTAAACAAAATGTATCTATTTCAGCTTCGGATGCGTCTGCAGAAATCTCCAGGAACTTTAAAGCCCTGTGTAACCCTTCCAATGCTGGTCTAGTAAAAAAAAAAAATGCTGGTTGCATATAATATACTGTAAATAATGTTTTAGAGCAAAGTTGAAATGCAGGGTTATATTCCGCTTTAAAAAAAAAAATCGCCTTGAGTGAGAATATAGCATGCATATGAGAGCCCTAAAGTTCCGTACACACGTGCAACAGTGGTTGGCAGAAATGAATGGTGAACAGATGGCCAATAAGCATTAAACAGAAAAAAAAAGTCCCAACGATGGGGAAAAGATGGCGATTACTGCGGCCGCCTATGTAGACTGCGCTATCCGGGTAGGCAATAATCACATTCAGTGATCAACAGATCAGTTCCAAGCAAAAGCATGGGGCAGCCCATTGGATTGCAACGTACCAATGGGAATCCTCAGCAACAGGGAGAATTCTCATTGGTTCATTATTGGCCAATGAAACTCCTCCCTGTTGCTAGGGAGAATTTGTCTGTTTTAATCTAATGGGTAGCCCCGTGCTCTTGCCGAACTCTGGACTGTGAGTTTCAGGACCGGTCGAAAGCATCAGCAGAGGTGTAACCTGGGAATACGTGAGTATCGACAATCCAACACAGTGATCAATGCAGATGGAATGGATGGCGTGAGTTTTCAAAGGATCGCAGCGTATCCACGGAGTGGATGCACTTAACACACCCTTTTGCATTCGCTGCAAGTGGGAACTGAGCCTAATGAACCATCCATGATCAACAAAATGCTTAAAATGACAGCATGCAAGCAAATTGAATGCAAACTGCATGCAATAAGGAACTGACCCATCCTAACCAACAGGAGGTAAATTTGATTGGCCCAGTCCTAAGATGTATGCAAGCTGGAACTATTAGCATCTCATTAATCATTTCTACTTTTTTTGAGTGAGCAATAATATAAATCCAAAATTTGGCAAGTAAAGTGGCAGAGGTTTGACCAACAATACATTGTTGATGCTGATTACAACCGGTATACAGGGCCGGCTCTAGACACTTTGCCGCCTGAGGAAAACATTTTGAGGACGCCTCAACCACTCTATTATAATGTGTGATAGTAATAATGTGAACATTTGTATAGCAGTTTTCTCCTGTCGGACTCAAAGCACTTAACAGCTGCAGCCACTAAGGGCTCTATTCATAAAAAAGATGTGGCGAAAAAACTCCTGGAGGTAAAATACCGCAGCGGTATTTTACACTTCTGGGTGGTCATTCAAAAAAATCTTGAAAGCTGCGATGCAAGAGCGGAGATCTCCCGCTGAAAGCTGGCGGTAAGCTGTCGGAAGGCATGCGGAAACACTTCAGCCAGCAGAGTCCCTCCGTGCACTGCTCTCTCTGGGAGGTCTGTCCCATTCACTTGTATGTAATCCGCAAAATCAGAGGAAGCGGTATTTCCCGTCCACATACCGCTTCCTCTAATCTTTATGAATGGCCATTTTGTTACTTTTTTCTAGATTAATCTAGAAAAACACTGGAGAAGGCGGAAATTTCTCGCTCTGGGGGATTGTAGATTTTCATGCGGGAACAGCTTTTATGAATGCCCACTTTGCTAAATGGACGAGAAAACCCGCTGTTTTGAGCGGAAAACTTGCGGGAAAGTTTTATGAATAGAGCCCTAAGGGTTCACACTGGGCGATTTTTCAGTGATTTGCTGATCACTGGCGATCAGCAAAATGCTGCTGCTAATGCAAGTCAGTGGTAGTGTTCACACTGCAGCGATCGCCAGTGATTAGCGATTTGCTGATGGCACATGCAGCATGTTTGGAGCGATTGCATTTCAATGTTATACAATCACAAAACGCAATCATTCCTAAATCGCTTTCCTGTACAGTGAAAAACACAGCTTTTTGCTGATCACTGGTGATCAGCTAAATGCTACCAAAGTGCCCAGTGTGACCTAGCACTTAGGGAGTCTTGCCTTGAACTCCTTACTGAATAGGTACTGACCCTAGCCAGGATTCAACCCTGCTCTCACATGTAGTAAATGATGGAGGGAAGTGGGGAAAGTGTGAGCACCACCACACCTAAAAGTTTCCCTGCTCTCCTCATCTCCCATTAATGCCAATTCAGCTGCTAATCAGCAGTCTTCTCTCTGACAGTGACATGCCCACTCTCTGTGAAGCTGCTGGCACTGGTGCAGAGACAAACTCTTGTGAGGGGTGGTGCTTCAGAGGTCAGGAGGCTGGGCTGGTGAGCAGGAGGTGGGGCTCTGCATCCTGCACAGAGCTGGGTATCTCTGGGTGGTGCTTAATGGGAGGCTTGGAGGCGGAGCAGGTGAGTGAGCAATGGTGGTTTGTAGCCTTAATGAGAGAGGCGCATCAATCGCAGAAGAGTAAAAGGAAGGGGTGTTTACAGTTTCTATGCTATTGGTCTACACACCACCGAGTTTGCCGCCCTCTCATTTCTGCCACCCTGAGCATGTAGTTCACCTTGTTGCGTAGAAGAACCAGCTCTGACGGCATAAAATTACAGCCCACTTCTGACCCCGCCCTTTCTCATCGCCAAATCACCCATTTGATTGACGGCATCTGAATTTATCTTGGAAACAAGAAATTTGGCAGAGTAAATGGACAGATTTTGACTTGATGCGGATTCTCTAGACTTAAAGTTAAGACACCTGGTTAGACTAACCTTCTCAAACTCACTGCACCATCTTACAACTTTCATTTTGTGTAACATTCTCCTGGAACCGGGGTCCAAAAAGACGCCATTCAGTTACATCCTTTCTTCTAGAAACATGCACGACATTATGCAGAGCAAATTAAAATGTATACAGAGGCATAAAATAAAAAAATCGTGAAAACATTTCCCCCTTTGTAACTCTCTAAAAACCAGTGAACACTTTTACCGTGTCTTTTACTGAATCAGTTGTATGTTCGTTTTTTTGTTGTTGTCATTTTTACATTATATGAAATCTTTGAATCCAGTATGCACTAAATAAAGACGAACAGACTGTGCTATATACAATATACACACTAAATGTAGTGAATGCATTGTGCCCTGTGCTCTATTTAATCCCATACATAAGCTTACTCAAAGCGTCAGTACTGGCAACTGGCTATATTAGGTGTCTAACATAAAAACAAAACTATTCCGAACCATAAAAAAATGGACCATTTCTACTTTGTATTTCTTTTTTAACAAACGGCAATGCTAGTACGGAGATCTAGGAGCCTAGGCTAGAATCCAGGGATCGTTGGTGTGAAATATACATCGATGCGGATATATACAAGAATGGCTATTGCGTGACGTCAGGTTAAGGTTGGATAATGATACGTTTTAATCCATTAAGGGAAAAAAAACACAGTTTGGTGACTTGGCATGAGTGGGAAGGACTGATTGTCGCAATCCTGCTCTGGGTAAAGGGTGGATGTAGATGGAATTCGCAGAGCGTCTGTTCCCCACCTGAGAGATGCTCATTGGTCAATCAGATGCTAATATTTTTGTCTGCTAGTAATGATCATAAATTACAATTATGCAGAATTTTACGTAAAAGTTTGCAATTATGCCCGTCCACAATTACTATTTGAAATTCAGTTCATTTAGTGTACTCTATTGTAATTTTGCGTAATGTTCACAAAATTTTTTGAAAACATTTTAAAGTTCCCCCATACATGCTATTGTCACTCAGAAAAATGACAGTTTAACCACTTCAGCCTTCAGTGTTTTTTCACCTTATGCATCTGAGCAGTTGTCACCTCCCATTCATTCATCAATAACTTTATCAATAATTATCACAATTGATTGCTCTATATCTTTTTTTTTCCACCACCAATCAGGCTTTCTTTGGGTGGTACATTTTGCTAAGAAATATTTTATTCTAAATGCATTTTAACAGGAACATTAAGAGAAAAATTGAAAAAATTCATGATTTGTCAGTTTTTGCTCATTATAGCTTTAAAATAATACATGCTACCATAATTAAAACCATTTTGCCCATTTGTCCCAGTTATTACACCATTTAAATTATGTACCTATCACATTGTATGGCGCCAATATTTTATTTGGAAATAAAGGTGCTTTTTTTTTTTAGTTCAATCACTATTTACAGTACAAGCTTATAATTTAAAGAATATTAGTAATATACTCTCTTGACATGCATATTATAAAAGTTCAGACCCTTAGGTAACTATTTGTTTTTTAATTGTAATTTTTTTCTAATTAAAAATGTTATTTACATATTTTTGGGAGTGTGGGAGGTAAACAGTTAATTTTAAATGTAAAAATGTGTACTCCTTTTAATAAAAATGTGTGTAGATGTAGTTTTACTATTTGGCCACAGTCAAATTTTTTTTTTTGGGCTCCCTGTAAGCGTACACACAGGAAGTGAAGAAGGGATGTGTAACAGAACAATCGTGACTTCTCCATAGAAGCCAGCGATCGTTCTAAGGGACTTAGATCAATGAATGGGAACGGCTTTCCCATTCATTGATCTCCGGGCTAACAGGCGGCCCACACACCCCGGTGGTTGTAGCCCTGCGAACCCCGGCGACTGTTTTCTCATGGATGTAGCATGCGTATTTGGACGTAGGAGCTATGTCCTGGAGGCTAAAGTGGTTAAAAAACATTTTCCTTTGTAGTTTGAGAAAATCTATTTAAAAAATGCAAAGTCTTTTTGAATTTTTTTTTTATTTGTACCCACTGTTCTCCTTAACACGTGTAGCAATTGTTGTGGCACGGTGGCAATAGCTTGTATATGGGCTTTGCTATTTACCACTAAATTCGGCACAAAACTACACGAAATTACAAATGATTACAAATTAAGACAAAATTAATTTAAATTTTTCCCACATTTTCACATTACGATTTTGCATTGTAACTGCTAATTTCGATGCGAAATTACATTGATGCAAAATCTACGATCATCTCTACCGGCTGCAAATTTTATGAAAATTATATGCGCTTGAAATTGGGCCAATCAAATGGCTTTCCTGCCTTTTTTGAATTGCACGTTTTATTGCTGCTCGATTTAAATCTGCAAGTCTAATTGCCTCCAATCAGCAAGCGTAAATCAGGGCTTTTAGCTGTGACACTGTATGCTAAAAAGTAAACACTGAAGGTTAACCCTTTCTGTGCTCCCAGGAATGTCCAGGAAGTAAACACTGCAAATTTATTGTATGACTTCTATAAGTTACAACAAAGAAATGTTTTTCTTTAAAGTTTTTTATGCTGTTGCTTATCTTTTAGAGCAAAGGGGACATTTTGAGTTAAGGTCCACTTTAAATAAAAATGTTAGGTGCAGTTTTACTCAGTATAAGAAAGGGCTAAAACACGGGTACAAAAAGCAATAAAAACAAGCTGGGGGAAGTTCTGCTGTGAAGCAGCACCATTTGACTTGTTTGTCTTCAAGCTGCATGTATTCAGAATATAATTTGCATCCGCTCACAATTATTTGCATCTCTACTAAGCATAGATTGTCAATGAGATCTTAATAATTCTGGCTTGCATGCAAGCGCAGTATAGAAATGGCCCAATTAAAACTGCAAGAAAGTGCCTTTGATTGGCTCAATTCTAAACTGCGCACACATTACAATACATCTGCATGCAAGTCAGAATTACTGACCTCTCATTGGCCCAAACGAAGCAGAATTTGGCCAGATGCTCCGCCCATCTACATCCGCTCTTATACTGACATTTCTCTAGCTTAGCCATTAGGTGGAAAGCGGTGCTGCTCAACTCCGACCCCCTGTGGCCACCAACATTACTGACTGTACAAACCTACAGCCAGGTATTGAAGTGGAACTCTACAAAGTTAGTTCAAACTCTATGTGTAAGGAATAGGCAGTTGGGCACATGCCCATCCTGACTGGATCAGGTCAATTCTTTGTGGAGGGAATAGGCAGTTGGGCACATGCCCGTCCTGACGGGATCAGGTCAATTCTTTGTGGGGAGAATAGGCAGTTGGGCACATGCCCGT
Organism: Hyperolius riggenbachi; assembly: GCF_040937935.1. Lineage (NCBI taxonomy): Eukaryota > Metazoa > Chordata > Amphibia > Anura > Hyperoliidae > Hyperolius > Hyperolius riggenbachi. The sequence goes on from NC_090653.1 coordinate 11,777,607, forward strand.
CCTGACGGGATCAGGTCAATTCTTTGTGGAGGGAATAGGCTGTTGGGCACATGCCGGACGTGACCATATTAGGTAAATTGGATGCTGGATTCAGTGGTCATTTGATAGCCTTCAATGTTAAATTGTGGTAACACAGCGCCAAGGAGATGAGTTGGGTGCCTGATCGGCTAGTAGGACTACCGTGCTTTTAGTTATTACTAGCTGTTTGGCTTTCACTAGCTGAGTGTCTAGTATTACAAATTATAACGTTACCTTAACCCCCTTGCCGTTCCAATTAATTCGGCAAGGTGGCGGCGCAGCACTTTACATTTTTTTTTAATTCATGTAGCTAGCCTAGCGCTAGCTACATGATAGCTGCTGACAAGCGGCATCCCCCTACGTACTTCGATCACCGCCGGAGATCTTTGCAAGCAGGAAATCCCGTTCAGAACGGGATTTCCTGCTCGGCTTCCCCCGTCACCATGGTGACAGGGCGGGATGATGTCACTGACGTCATGGACGTAAGAGGGAATCCCGATCCACCCCTCAGCGCTGCCTGGCATTGATTGGCCAGGCTGCGCAAGGGGTCTGGAGGGGGGGGGCGTCGCGGTGGGTAGAGGCGAATCGGCGGTAAGCAGCGGCGATCGAGATATGCACGCACCTAGCAAAGTGCTAGCTGCAAGCAATAAAAATTTTTTTTTTAAATTCGGCCCAATGGGGCCTGGAAAATCCTACGCAGGTTACCCCGAGCTGAGCTCGGGATACCCAGCAAGGAGGTTAAGTGAACCTGTAGGTCAGAAACTTTCTTCGATTTACATACTTACCCGTGTAGAGTAAAGGCTTTGGATCTCATATAACTGGGGGTGCGGGTCAAACAACTTCAATGAGGGGAGGAGAAAGAGGTGGAATAACAGACAGAGAGAGGATATTTGGCATCCAGAGCCTTTCCTCTACATACAGTAGGTAAGTATACTTTTCTTTTTTTTATCTCTTGACTTTAAGGAGGGAGTTTAGTGTTAGGCTTTGAGGGTGGGGTTAGTGTAAGAATAGGGAACAGGTAAGTAAAATATTGGCACTTTTTTTATTACCAATATTTTACTAGAAGCATGAAAACCGTGTCCGAGTCACCAGGCAGTTTTGCAATATGCACCCTGCTGTGACGGCCTCTGCATTGTGATAGGGCAGTGATCTGCAAACTTGGCCCTCCAGCTGTTAAGGAATTACAAGTCCCACAATGCATTGCAGGGGTCTGGCAGCCACAGTCATGATTTATAAGGGCAAATCCATTGTGGGACTTGTAGTTCCTTAACAGCTGGAGAGCCAAGTTTTCAGATCACTGAGATAGGGTACAAATGGATTTCTGTAAAGCCTGCTGATGGTGGGACCTGAAGGCGGGAAGAGAAACTGGAAGAGTCCATCACTTGTGGTTGTGGGAGGAGACCTGGTAGCAGCACACAGTTGGCGGCCAGCAGGGAAGCGGAGTTGAGACACCCTAGTGGAGACTCCTACTATACATCAAATATTTCATTTCACACCCATCTGTTCATCACATATGCTCTTAATGGATGGCCAAGCTGTGACTATGTACATCTGACACACAACTATACACAGAAAGGGCCTCTAGGTACAGCTCAGAGCTGGTGCTCATGTACGAAGATAGAATTACTCCCTGAACCGGGCGCCGAGCCTGGCGTGAAGTTTGCCAAGGGAATCACTTTGACTGGATCTTCGATGGTACAGTGTCTCTCACAGGTGTTGTAAAACTGGGGCCTGGGAGCCCCTTTGTCAGTATCCTCCTTTGGCCGAGGCCTTCCCAGGGTCTGTACTCCATCTATCCGGCCCCCTCTTCCCCAGCCCTGCTGGAAGCCAAACGTTGGCAAAGGCGGGTTGGATTGCTGGTATTGGGTCAGTGAAGGCGGCATCCAGCAGTTGTCGGAGTGGCCTAAGATGAGGCATTCTTGGGTGCAGGTCTCGGACGCTTCTGCTAAAGCTTTCTGTAGGTTGACTTCAATAGCTGGAAAGGAAACAAATTAAATTGGTCAATCTCCCAAGAAAAATGTCCTCCTTTAAGCATAGGTTAATTATATATTAATAAAGAGTAATTGTACATATGCACAAATATCAGAGGCAGGTTGAAAATGGGAGGGGTGACTGCAGGTCAAGAGAGGGTAACTCTGCAGGTCAGGACTCTGCGGTCTTCCTATAGGAGGGGTAACTCTGCAGGTCAGGACACTGCAGTCTTCCTATAGGAGGGGTAACTCTGCAGTCTTCCTATAGGAGGGATAACTGCAGGTCAGGACTCTACGGTCTTCCTATAGGAGGGGTAACTCTGCAGTCTTTCTATAGGAGGGATAACTGCAGGTCAGAACTCTGCGGTCTTCCTATAGGAGGGATAACTCTGCAGGTCAGGACTCTGCGGTCTTCCTATAGGAGGGGTAACTCTGCAGGTCAGGACTCTGCGGTCTTCCTATAGGAGGGATAACTCTGCAGGTCAGGACTCTGCGGTCTTCCTATAGGAGGGATAAATCTGCAGGTCAGGACTCTGCGGTCTTCCTATAGGAGGGGTAACTCTGCAGGTCAGGACTCTGCGGTCTTCCTATAGGAGAGGTAACTCTGCAGGTCAGGACTCTGCGGTCTTCCTATAGGAGGGGTAACTCTGCAGGTCAGGGCTCTGCTGTCTTCCTATAGAAGGGATAACTCTACAGGTCAGGACTCTGCAGTCTGCCTATAGGAGGGGTAACTCTGCAGGTCAGGACTCTGCAGTCTTCCTATAGGAGGGGTAACTCTGCAGTCTTCCTATAGGAGGGATAACTGCAGGTCAGGACTCTACGGTCTTCCTATAGGAGGGGTAACTCTGCAGTCTTTCTATAGGAGGGATAACTGCAGGCCAGGACTCTGCGGTCTTCCTATAGGAGGGATAACTCTGCAGGTCAGGACTCTGCGGTCTTCCTATAGGAGGGGTAACTCTGCAGGTCAGGACTCTGCGGTCTTCCTATAGGAGGGATAACTCTGCAGGTCAGGACTCTGCGGTCTTCCTATAGGAGGGATAACTCTGCAGGTCAGGACTCTGCAGTCTTCCTATAGGAGGGGTAACTCTGCAGGTCAGGACTCTGCGGTCTTCCTATAGGAGAGGTAACTCTGCAGGTCAGGACTCTGCGGTCTTCCTATAGGAGGGGTAACTCTGCAGGTCAGGACTCTGCGGTCTTCCTATAGGAGGGGTAACTCTGCAGGTCAGGACTCTGTGGTCTTCCTATAGGAGGGATAACTCTGCAGGTCAGGACTCTGCGGTCTTCCTATAGGAGGGATAACTCTGCAGGTCAGGACTCTGCGGTCTTCCTATAGGAGGGATAACTCTGCAGGTCAGGACTCTGCGGTCTTCCTATAGGAGGGGTAACTCTGCAGGTCAGGACTCTGCGGTCTTCCTATAGGAGAGGTAACTCTGCAGGTCAGGACTCTGCGGTCTTCCTATAGGAGGGGTAACTCTGCAGGTCAGGACTCTGCGGTCTTCCTATAGGAGGGGTAACTCTGCAGGTCAGGACTCTGTGGTCTTCCTATAGAAGGGATAACTCTACAGGTCAGGACTCTGCAGTCTGCCTATAGGAGGGGTAACTCTGCAGGTCAGGACTCTGCAGCCTTCCTATAGGAGGGGTAACTCTGCAGGTCAGGGCTCTGCTGTCTTCCTATAGAAGGGATAACTCTACAGGTCAGGACTCTGCAGTCTGCCTATAGGAGGGGTAACTCTGCAGGTCAGGACTCTGCTGTCTTCCTATAGCAGGGGTAATTCTGCAGGTCAGGACTCTGCAGCCTTCCTATAGGAAGGGTAACTCTGCAGGTCAGGGCTCTGCAGTCTTCCTATAGGAGGGGTAACTCTGCAGGTCAGGACTCTGCGGTCTTCCTATAGGAGGGGTAACTCTGCAGGTCATGGCTCTGCGGTCTTCCTATAGGAGGGGTAAATATGAAATGCAATGGACTTTTAATCCTGTTTTAGCATCTACACATATAAAATAACATCAGATTAAAAAAAAAAAAAAAAAAAAAGGGAAAAAAAAACCCAGAAAAACAAGCATACTGAGCGAGGGAATAGGCATGTAGAAAGGTAATTATCCTTTGTTTATCTTTATGAAATGTATACCTATCGTGTTTGCATGAATTAAAACCTGCGATGCATTCTTATCACATATTTTCACTGCCATATTTTGTTATTCATATTTTATTTGTTTTGCATTTTCTATCCATTCAGATCACGCCCCTCCCCCCAGTCTTTAGCGCGAGCGTTGATTCATCTGCTAATGCTGATATAGTCACCAGAATAGCACCATTGTAAACGGTGTGTGTTTAATTAACGTGGACGTGTTTATCACAAAGTTTATCTTCCTTCCTTTCGCCGTCGCCTCTTGTTCAGGAAATGGATACACAAGTCTCGTTACATCCATCTCTAGTCTCCTGTGTTTGCATTATACACTTTCTTTGCATCTTTTAAAAAGTACCAAATTACTTGAAACGCATCAATCGAATAATACATATGACAACTAGGGATGCTCATTCGGATTCCGCGGAAATGCAATTTCCGAAATTCCGATCGGAAATTGCATTTCCGCATCGGAATGCGGAAATCAGTAATGCAAGTGCGTTAGGCGGATTTCCGCCGGAAATTTCAGCCAGAAATCGCGGAAATTCCGCCCGAGTTTAACATTGATTTTCTCAAAAACTATAAGGTATTTTTGAAAAAAAATGTGTGAAACTTGTTAACAAGATTCAGTTTAATAACCCCTGAAAATTTAGTGTTTCTAGGACTTACGGGGGCTTTGCTATTAACCGCTAAAGTCGGAGGATTTTTACTGTAATGTAAAATGCAGAAAATCTGCATCTGCCCATTTTCTGCATTTTACATTACAGGAAAAATCCGCCGACTTTACCGGTTAATAGCAAAGCCCCCGTAAGTCCTAGAAATACCAAATTTTCAGGGTTTATTAAACAGAATCTTCTGAACAAGATGCAAAAACAAGTATTCAAAAAGACCTTATAGTTTTTGAGAAAATCAATGTTAAACTCAGGCGGAATTTCTGCGATTTCCGGCGGAAATTTCGCATTGGAATGTGGAAATTGGTAACGGAAAGCAGAATCGGTATTTGGCAATGGCGGAATGCGGAATTACCGCGGAATCGGAAATTGGCATTTCCAACCATCCCTAATGACAACGTATGGTTAAAAGACACTGGAAGTGAGAGGGATACAGAGGCTGCCATATTGGTTTCCTTTTAAACAATACAGATTGCCTGGCTGTCCTGCTCATCCTCTGCCTCTAATACTTTTAACTGTTTGCCAACAAATTCCTGCAAATGCATTGCAATATCTGTTCATTGTAATGAATGGAAATCACAAATGCATCGGAAAAAGTGGCACAGAAAGGCAAGTGCCGTGCGTTGCAAAAGCACTTGCATTTCCCGATGTGTGGGAATCAATCAGTAGCTGATACCCCCTTTTACATGAGAAATCTTTTCCTTTTCACAAACGGATCATCTGGGGGCGCTGTATGGCTGATATTGTGGTGAAACCCCTCCCACAGGAAACTGTGAGGACCATGGTCTTGACAGTTTCCTGTCTGTGAACCTCATTGCATTGTGGGAAATAGCTGTTTACAGCAGTTTACAACTGCAAAAAAGCAGCATTTCCTTCCACTGAGATCACCTGCCAGCAGTAAAACTGTCACCATGTGATAAATGTCAGAATGTAAATCAGGGAGAGGAAAGATTTTACAATGGGAAAACACTGACTAAATCATTTATACATAATTATTGTAAAAATGAAGCACTTCTTTTATAACATTATTTTCACTGGAGTTCCTCTTTAAAGAGTGAAGCAGGTAACTTTGGCACACAACGCTCAGTGGCGAGTGCCAAAGCTGGGCACCGTCATAGTGGCAATGCTATGATACGCAACCTATGCAAGAGTAAGCAGTTACTACAACTTGGAGGAGGAATAGTATTTAACGCTGCCGGGTAGTTTAACGGCAGCAGGGAGAGATGTCAATCGGATTGCCCTGCGCCCAACTCGCTGTTGGCCATACCATATGTACACAAAGAGAGGGTCTCAACACTGGAACATCGGAGAAGGACTTCGGAAGCCTCTAGACTTTCTGGAGACTTTCCACTATTTAGGTAAGTCTCTATATTTGATACAGTATATGTTTACACTTAGAGGAATTGTTGTGAAAATCTTAAAATTTAAAACACATACAAATAAGAAGCAGGTTTCTTCCAGAGTAAAATGAGCCATAAATTACTTTTCTCCTATGTTGCTGTCACTTACAGTAGGTAGTAGAAATCTGACATTACCAACAGATTTTGGACTAGTTTATCTCTCCATAGGGGAATCGCAGTATAACCTTTTTTCTTTATAAAGACTTTCCCTGAAAAAGATGGGCTAGTCCAAAATCTGTCGGTAATGTCAGATTTCTACTACTCACTGTAAGTGACAGCAACATAGCAGAAAAGTAATTTATGGCTCATTTAACTTCGGAAGAAATGTACTTCTTATTTATATATGTTTACATGTATTTTGAATTTTAAGATTTTCGTGACAGAGGTCCTTTAAGGATGTGGCCCACAGGAAAAAACTAGTGATTTCCCTAATTTTTAGCATCCAAAGAAAAAGGAACACAAATAAGTGCAGGTGTAATACCGAGACAACTCCTTTGCAGCATTGTGTGAGTAATGACACAAACTTCTGTATATGAATTTTTAAGCGCCCCTTCTACAAACCTGCAGAGAACCGTCCTGAACATTCTGATCCGTACGGTTATTAAGTGCGTCCAAAAAAGGCTTACGTTTTCATAACCTAACTTTAGGCCATTTCCCAGTAGAAATTACCCTTTTATTCCGCAGCATAAAACCTGCTCTGTCCAAACAGCTTGTGCTGAAATTTCAATTTTAAATTTTGTATTCCTCTTGCTGTCCAACAAAATATTGATTATTTTTCAACGTTGAGATAAATAATTCATTGAGAAAAGACTTAGTATGTTTTAATGAAGTTAGGAGCCTCAGATCTCGCTGGGTTTGAGAGGCGGCCGTGCTGCCCCCTGCTCAATGCTGGAGGCAGGAGGAGGGGAGAGGAGCAACGCTTCTATGCGCAAACCACTCTTGTCTTCAAATATATCTTTTTGTGCTTTTTAACTTTGTTAAACCCGCTGCTTAAAGTGTAACTGTTAAAAACAAATTGTGGTAAGAACAAATCTCTCTTAAGGCATCTACTTGACAATATATATCAACAAATATTTTGAAAGTAGTGCAACTCTTTGCTTTGTCTATCTTAAGTGTTTACTGAACAGGACTGAACTGGGTGTGGCTGCACACAGGATGTGAGCAGACATTTGGAAGATCCTGATGTCTCTGAACTGTCCTTTCTTAATAATGATTTTCTGATCTGGTTTATCCAAGTAAGCAATCAGATTTTTCTTCCTTCCATAGGAGCTAGGAAATGCTGTACTTTGATGTTAAAGTGGTCTGAAAGTCAGCATTTCTACTTGAAAGCTACTATCCTATTTTTTTTTTTAGCAGAACATCACTGAAATGGTTAAACAAAGCACTTTGTCCTGCTATTCAGCACCAAATCCGCATCCAAACTGGAGATAACAGTATCTTTGTTTGCATTCCAATGTTGATACATGTATGTAAAGATGTTAATATATAATAAAAAGCAGCTGGAATAAAATGCAATGGCAGGTTTCAGGGCACGATAAACTACACTTTGGAAACAAGTAATTTGTAAACAGACAATATTACGTGTGCACAAAAGCAAATATGATAACTTTATGATTAATAAAAAGTAGGAAAACATATTTTTATTGAATGTTATGTCGGAGTTTCAGACCACTTTAAGTCACTATTTGGTCGAGTTTGACTCTTTGTGACTCCTTGGAAGATGTGTACTATTGCCCTAGTTGAAAACTATAGTCAAGAAGCTAAGCTAACTTGCAACACACAGATTTAACTAACAATATTGAGAAAAGCTGACCAAACAGGTACTGCCAGGGATCAGTGAAGAAGAGAGAGGCTTACAGTGAAGCAGGATGGGCAGGTTTCTTGCTGGGTCACAATTAAAAGAAGTGGTAGGGGGAGGTGCAAGGGAAGAAAGTCCTGAGTTAGCACAGCTTTATAAATCAGTGCTGCTGACTTTGGGGTAGTGGTGTAGCAGCAGGGTGCTGAAATCACACAAGCAGACTGCAGACGCTGTCCATGGTGCTGAGATCACACAAGCTGACTGCAGACACTGTCCGTGGTGCTGAAATCACACAAGCTGACTGCAGACACTGTCCATGGTGCTGAAATCACACAAGCTGTCTGAAGACACTGTCCGTGGTGCTGAAATCACACAAGCTGACTGCAGACACTGTCCGTGGTGCTGAAATCACACAAGCAGACTGCAGACACTGTCCATGGTGCTGAAATCACAGAAGCTGACTGCAGACGCTGTCCATGGTGCTGAAATCACAGAAGCTGACTGCAGACACTGTCCATGGTGCTGAAATCACACAAGCTGAGATAGTGAAACAGGATATTTTAGAGCTCAGAGCCGAGCACCAAAGCTGGGCACTACATTAGTAATACTTTAGTGTGCACCCCGCACGGGGGTATTTCAGGGTTCCAGCGATCGCAGGATGCTAAATTACTCCACTCTCTGTTGCTATGACTTGGAGGGGGAATAGTATTTAATACAGCTGGGAATTTGAGCGGCAGCAGGTTGAGCTGCCATTTGGCTCACACTATGCCCAACTCTCTAACAGCTTTATAATACATAGACCAAGAGCGCACACTGCCCGCGATGCTGTAGGTTTCTTGTAGTCAGTGTCATTTCCGCTCATGAATTATTTCTGTATGGTTGTTGTAGGGAGTGAAATTTCCATGCACACATTAAATCTATATATTTTTTTAGGAGGTAACCTATTTCTCTATGCATTATACCTGTACGGCTGAAGAATTTGCTAAGAGAAATCATTCGAAAAATGAGGCTAGTCAGATGCGTGGATCATGCAAATTGCTGCATCGTCTTACAGAGGGAAGCGTAAGATGAAACTCCCTCTGGATATGTAAATGAGCTGACACGGCTGCGAGCCCTCCGTCTGGCATCACCCATTTAGGCTAAATTTTGTGAGCAGTGCGGACGTTCGGAACTCTCTGATCAGCGCTCTGTCGGTTTTCTTAAAAAAAAGAATCTGTCACATCTGATGCAAGATCACAGCACCAAACCACGTATTGGAACTGCACAGAAATCGCTTTCAATTTTCTAAATCTTTGCCATTGTTGTTGAGTAATCAGCTGTGAGTTATTATTTAAATCTCTTGTGCTGCCAACAACGCCATTTGGCAATCCATTGCCGTTACAAACATCTCTGGAGAAACTGGAAGATTTTAGTAGGTAAAGTCACACTATCACAAGCTAGGTACACACATGCAATTATTGTTGTTCCGCAGAGATTGTAAATTGATCCCTTGAAGTGACAGTTCAGGGCCTAGTGAAGGTGGCTTCAGGAGGTGGGGTCCAAGGGATGGAAAGGTACACCCTTGGCAATCTGCACCCAACCCCAATCACCCATGGGGAAAAGGAGGCAATTGCCCCAGGGCCTTCACTTCCATAGGGGCCCCAAGAGTCCCCTTCCCTCTAATAAATCAGATGGCTGTCAGCCAGATGCCCCCAAGCACTCTCCCCACTGTTGCTGCTGGCCCACTCACCCAACAGAGAAGCAGGAAGTGAAGGACAGGGTCACTTCAGGGGAGACAGACGGGCCTTTGACCGGCAACTAACTTAGTGGGATGGGGGCACATCAGGCTAATAAACTGTGGATGGGGGGATCTGGCTATTTTCTGAGGGGAATTAGGAGGGAGCATATCTGGCTGTTGCTGGAGATGTCTGGGCGGATGGGTTAGGTCAGAGGGGCCTCTGAGTTACTTTTTTTCCTGAGGCCCCATTGTAGCTAGAGTCAGCCCTGCTCACTGTTCCTTGTACAGTACTTCATATCAGCTAAGCCTATTTTTAACTTTGAAGCTAGGTTCACAGTGGGACATTGCGGAGCTGCGTTATAGAGTCTTATAATTCAGCTTACTGCACTGCAATGATCCGCCAGGGAAGCATACTTGTCATTGACTGTATGCTTTACTGTACCTACTCTACCTACTTGAGTGTGTGTGTGTGTGTGTGTGTGTGTGTGTGTGTGTGTGTGTGTGTGTGTGTGTGTGTGTGTGTGTGTGTGTGTGTGTGTGTGATATATATATACACACACACACACACACACACACACACACACACACACACAGTACACACACACACAGTACACACACACAGTACACACACACACACACACACACACACACACACACACACACACACACACACACACACACACACACACACACACACACACACACACACACTGTCTTGTTACAGTTAAATTTCATGAAATAAAACCTGGATAATAACAAAGTGTGACAGCTCCAGGATGCTAACCAGTAGCAATTACAATTCCGCACAGTTTTCATTCCATAACAGAGCAAGCAACAATTAGCACACCATTAAGCAAATTACCTCTAATTGTATCATGACTCGGGAAGATTTTGTATTTCCCCAACATGGGCTGCATTGTGCGTACCTACAGAGCCTGGCCAGTCCCAATATTTCACAGATTACAGCATTGTGTGTACCTACAGAGCCGGGCCAGAATCCCCCCCCCCATCCTCCGCTGCATGGACCGCTCCATTCTGATGAGGGATGTCTCATTATCTCACAGATTACAGCATTGTGTGTACCTACAGAGCCTGGCCAGAATCCCCCTGTCCTCAGCTGCATGGACCGCTCCATTCTGATGAGGGATGTCCTATTATCTCACAGATTACAGCATTGTGTGTACCTACAGAGCTGGGCCAGAATCCCCCCATCCTCCGCTGCATGGACCGCTCCATTCTGATGAGGGATGTCCTGTTATCTCACAGATTACAGCATTGTGTGTACCTACAGAGCTGGGTTAGAATCCCCCCATCCTCCGCTGCATGGACCGCTCCATTCTGATGAGGGATGTCCTGTTATCTCACAGATTACAGCATTGTGTGTACCTACAGAGCTGGGTTAGAATCCCCCCATCCTCCGCTGCATGGACCGCTCCATTCTGATGAGGGATGTCCTGTTATCTCACAGATTATGGCTAAGCTGCGCAGCGGGAGGTCAGCAGCAGCGCACACGGTATGGAAGCAGTACGAGCGTCAGCCAAATGGCGGGAAAGCTGCGGGGAGGCAGGGGGTGCCGGGGATTGGATTCAGCCCAAGCAAAGTATGCCAGCCAAAGATTATTGATGGAACTTACCGCGGCGCCCCAAGGAAGCCTCCCGGGTAACATAATTTAGGAGGCGTAACTCTGCAACAAAACCGGTTTGACACGAAGAATGGAAACAAAAGGGAAGCAATGGAGAAGGGTTTGTTAGCATGGAACTGGTAATGTCAATGGAAATGCAAAACACAGACAAGACATTGAAATACAAGATGTACCCTGCAAGTCGGGTGTCACCCCCTTCCATATGACTAAGGAGGATGCACTACAAGCACCAGCAATCACACAGTGCATCGAAACATGTCTCTGCTAATGAGTCCATCATTGGTCAACACTGAAGAGGGTGAGAGTTATCCAGAAAACTTGGACTGCTTTCATCTAATAAATGGAACCTGAAGTGAGAGGGACAAGGAGGCTGTCATCTTTATTTCCTTGTAAACAATGCCAGTTGCCTGGCAGCCCTGTTGATCTTATCACATACGTAGTGTCTGAGTCAAAACCCTGGAACAAGCATATGGTTAATCCAGTAAAAAGAGGAGTCAGCTGAGTCAGAGTACCTGATCTGCTGCATGCTTGTTCAGGGTCAATGGCTAAAAGTATTATATGACATGGGATCAGGAAGACAGCCAGGCAACTAGTATTGTTTAAAAGGAAATAAATATGGCAGCCTCCATATATCTCTCACTTTAAGCTCTCTTTAAATTATGTGCTGCCACTGTGCAAATGTTTTTAACCCCTCCAAGTCATTTCAAACCTTAAGGTGGCCACACAATATGCAATCTGACTGTACAATTTGTATACAATCTGAGCCCTCAGCTTTGTCTCTTTGTAAATAATGTTCGATCATTCAATTCCTGGGAATTATAAAACACTGATAGCCTTAGAATCTCCTACACTTCAACTCTGGAGCAAGAAAATCGATCAGTCTCTTCCTTTACCAACCTCTATGAATTATAACCCCAATAGATTCACTGTGACTCACTGTGGATATATTCTTCAAGTAGTCTCTTAAGGGGCCCATACACTCAGCCGATTAACGGGCGATCGATCGAAATCGATCAATCGATTGCAAATCGTTTGCCGATTCGATCGATTTGCGGCAGAATTTTATCGATTTCAATCAATCGGCCAGGGTGGAAAATCAAAATCGATCTGAAGAGATTGCTTATCAATTTGCATTGGCCCCAATGCAAATCTGATGGCAAAAAAATGTCAAACTGAAATCTATTGGAAATCTGTTCCTAGTAAAAAATGGTCCTAAACACATCAGATAGATCAGAAATCAATCTGACGATCTATCTGCTGCTAATCTGACGAGTGTATGGCCAGCTTTATGCTACGTATAAGTGGTGATTGATTGTACAGTCAGATTGCGCAGTGTGTGACAACCTTTAGATTTCCTGAGGCAGGGTCACACTAGAGTCAGCAGAAGTCGTCAGCATTTTTCTGAATCTGCAGTGTATGCTCAATCTTTGCTGACCCCCAGCAGCTAACAGCAGCTGACTGTCGGCAATAGTAAATCGTACGCAACGTGTGAGAAAATGCGACAGGTCCGGCATTCTTTTTACAAGCTGCAACAAAATGCACATGACTGCCACTGCACTTGCACTCTTCATTGGGAAGCATTATGTGCGTTCTTGCATGCATGTTCCCGGTGCTGGAGAATGGCTGTCATATTGGCAAGTTTGACCGCTGCCTGACAGAGGAAGATGGTCAGTGAGTTACTGATAGTTCCAAGTTGATGCTCTTTTTATGCCAACATGTTTATGCATAATGGAAAAGGAACAATCAGATGCAGAAGTTCCACTAAAGCAGGGATAGGGAACCTGTGGCTCGGGAGCCATATATGGCTCTTTTGATGGCTACATCTGGCTCACAGACAAATCAGTAGGGGTTGATTCACTAATTTACACTACTCAAGCAGCGCAAGTAAAATTTTCAAAGTAGGCATGCTACTGCTGTAAGCATGCACCACTAACTTACTTGCGCTCCCCCCAAAATGAACGGCTGCTCCAATTGTACCACTTTGGACCTTGTCAGGTCAAGTGACTTTGTAGGACAAGATCCCTGCCCTTTGATTGGCCCAGCAGGCTGCCTGTCACTTGACAGGCAGCCTATTGGGCCAAAGTGCGGGGATCTCGTCCTACAAAGTGAATCAACCCCCAAGTCAGCTAGCTAATTGTACAAGCTGTTAGTCCGTATTTCTCCTGTCTGACTCTCTGGGAAATTGCTGATGTTGCTGAAACCCAAGAGAAGCTGTAGACATATTTGACCCATTCGATGCCCGGTGGATCAACTGTATGCATATCACCATGGCAACAGGGACAGCCCTCTGCTGCGCATGTGCACTATCCCAGTTTGAAACATATTGTATGGCTCTTAGGGAAATACATTTTAAAATATGTGGCGTTTATGGCTCTCTCAGACAAAAAGGTTCCTGACCCCTGCACTAAAACATTCCTGAAGCAAGTTAAATTAATAATAATAATAATAATAATAATAATAATAATAATACAAATATATAGTAGAATTCCTTTATAATAAACATCAAGGGACCTGGCCCAATTGTTTACTATATCAGAATTGGTCATATATTGTTTATTTCTACAAGTGCATTTGGCTGGACCTGGGAATACAGTTTACTATAGCCAAAGGTTTACTATATCAGAGTTTATTATAATAGAGATTCTACTGCACATACTAACTTCAGTAGAGCGGTGCCTCCGGATAAGGATGGAGGCTGCCCCGCCCCCCTTCAGACCCTCCATCAGAATTTTATGGGCTCCATACTGGGCAAACCTTCTGGGCCCCCTACTCCTCTGGACCTCCCCTTGTAAAACCACAATCTGATAGGTATCTCATAGTAGCAGGTAGATAGTGATAGGTGTATAGGCTCCTCCCCCTGCCATAATAGACTCACAAAAGGGCAGAGCCATGTGCAGGGGCGGGGCCACAGCATAATGGGGCTGAGCCACAATACATTGTAGTCCTCCCCCTGCAATGCTGTGTATCCTCCAGTCACGTGGCGGGGGAGATGGTCACATAGCAGCTGGGACCAACGTCATTTCACCACACAGCTCATGTGGCTAAAATGGGCCATGCTACGGGAGTAATTGAAAGCTGGGGCCCATGTGGAATTACCACAGTTTGGGCCCCAGATGGTCTTGGGGGCCCCATACAGTAGTACCTCCTTGTACTGCCCTGAAGGCGGCCCTGCCCCTCTTCATTCCAGCTCCGGGATGCTTTTTAAAATATTCAGCATTAGTGTTGAATATTGCTAGGGGTTGCTCTCACATTCATGTGCGAGAGCAGCTGCACTGCTCAGGTGCAAAGTACACCCCCATGACAGTGCCACAGCAGTGGGCTTTTTTTTCTTTCCAAGAGTGGGTCCCTGCTGCTGCACAGGCATGAACCCTACTGGAGCCTGTACAGTGCGGCCGTGCCGGTTCATGGTCAGCCACGAAGAAGAGGGTCCTGTCCAGCACCGGAGAGATCATGGGGGTATTCACTTTTTTTTCCAGTTTCAGGTTTACTTTAAAGTAGTATAAAATACATTTTGAGCCCTTCAATTTACCAAAATAATATTTTATATTGTTTTCTGTTATATTTTAAATATTTATCTCACCTGTGTCTATACTTTTAAGCTAGCCCCCCCCCCCCCCACCTTGCAGTAGCTGGGGACGGGGTATTATAGAGGCTTACTCCTCCTCTTTCTGTAGAGTAGCACAGCAGAGTAGTGTGACAATTACCTGCCCCAGCACTGCATCTGGTCTCCTCTTCCTGGCTGCCGCACGCCCTATGCTGCCATCCTTCAGCTCCTGATGCAGGTCATGTGATCAGGAGCTGAGTATGCAGCATAGAGCGAGCAGCTGCCGGGAGTAAGAGAAGGGTCAGTGCAGGGCTCGAGCAGGTCATTACACTGCTCTGCTGCACTTACTCCGCAAGGCTGAGAGAGGCTGCCCAGGGGAAGGGGTGTGGCTTGGAGGGGGTCATTATTGCACCTCCTCATCAAATATGTTTTCTGATCACTGATTGGCCCTAGCTGCCTACTAGGGGCATTTAATTAGCTGCAAGCATCCTGTTAACCATATCTATAGATATATACTGCAGATCAGGCATGTTGGTTATATCTTATCTCCAGTAAAAGGACATCATTACTTCTCCAGCCTCAGTTCATCAGATGTCAGGCTATTTAAATGTCAAACCGCAACCATTTCCATTCTAAACAATTAAAATAAAAAACTATTTACAAGTTAACAGGCCCCGCAGGCATTGCATTTATTTGATCCGTCAAGTCCATTGCATTAATGCCGTCCACAGATTATTATTATTATGCCGTTTGATTACACTTGATGCCCTTAAGCAGTGAGGAGGGCCTTGACTTTTTACCGCATTTTTCTCTTTTTGTTTTTTTTTCATCTATTCTAATGGATGTTTTTCCTGTTGACGCGGGCATGGTTGATCCAGCGCACTCTTAGTTTAATGTCACCGGCGTAATTACACTTAGGCCTGTCACTCAAAGCCTTTCAAGAGATGGCCGCATTGTTCGCTTTGCCTCAAAACGTTCATTATCACTCTCGCGTCTTTCATACGAATGCTAAAAAGTGCGGTGTTTTGACAGGTGGAGTGATATTCTATACCCAGAGGCCTTGGTGCTGGGGGAAGGATGGAGAGAAATAAGATTCTGTTCCCTTGAATGGTCGGCTACTTACCCCCCCCCCCCCCCCCCCCTATCATGAACCGCAGCATTTAGTTTTAGGCAATCCGCAAGTTGAGCGTTTTACGCTCTGTTTGTTTTTCTTGGACCTCGTCTTATCTTCTACAATTCCGTGTCAACATCAGAAATCCATACATCAGGAGGGGTGTAATCATTCTCAGCGTTATGTGTCAAATATGACTTCTGTGATGATGGCCGAGATTATCCCTCTTTACTGTAAACGTTGAATATTATTGCCTCATGTAGGCGCCATTTTGAAGAAATCATACATTGTGTTACTTTTCTTCTTTTGAAGCCCAATAGAATCAAATGGGGATTTTTACATTTCATTCCAGGAAAGCTTGATCAGGATATGTGGCAGGGCAAAGGCGCAGATAGGGTTTTTAGCACCCGGGGACAAAGACAGTGTTTGCACCCCTTTCCTCCTCCCTCTGGAGTTTTGCCGTGGGAAAAAATGAGCGGGATCTTGTATCAAAATGTGGGCGTGGAGCCCACCATGTAGGTAGCTCATCCTGTAGGTAGCCAGCCCCTGTTTAGGTAGCCAGAAAGCCCCCTATTTAGAAGATATAGAGCTAAAGAACTCTTAGCAAATCCCCCTTCAAGTATAACCATGACTCCAATACACCCCAAAGAATATCCACACTCCCAACAGACCTCCAGTGTAGCCATGTTACCCAAGAAACCCCCCCCCCCCCCCCATCCCTCAAGTATAGAAATGCTCCCAATAGACCTTTCACTGTAGACATGTGGCCCCTATAGACACCCCTCCCCCCCCCCCAGTATAGATGTACTTTCCAGTAGTTCCCATGGTATTGCCCCTGCCTACAAGTGTACCTGGAGTCCCTCCCATGCGAAACAGTGCAGGTGAGCATGTCATGGTGATGTCTATGTGTACCTGTCACTGTGCATGTGGTTGTTCTTTTCTGGTGGGCTGGATTTTCTCTGAGGGGCTTCTGTGATCCCACCAGGAGAAAAGGCCAGCTGAGAAGCGAGTGACTGCAATACAGTGTTAGCGAACTATAAGCTTCCTGTTGCATGCTGCCCATGAGAGGGAGACACTAGGAGCTCCCGCAAAAACCTGAAGTCCGACTCCTAGGCAATCGCCCTTGTGCTTCCTTCAAATACTGTTCCCACCTGATACTTCTCCATGCTGAAATAACATTTTAAGCAGGCCGTGCATGTGAAGGCTTCAAAAATACAACAAAAAAAGAAATAGGCCAGAAAGTTATGTCGAAGTTGAAACGACTTTCACAAAAAGAAACCCCAACCAGAGCTGAAGATCTTGTAACCTTGACCTTGCCTGAAGTGTTTTTTGTTCTTTTATTATTGACGCCGGAACATGAGTGATTACTGAAGGACCTCGTTCTTGCCGTAGATAATACACAATTACGCTTAATTAATGACCTGATTATTCATTTATGTTCAATTATTTATTTAATCAGAATGACTCTCAACATGCAGCATGCTTCTCATAATTATTATTATTATTGTTCCGGTGACTTTTCACAAGTTACAAAATGTGGCGAGACGCTCTGGAAGTCATTTGAAGAGGAAGTTGATGGCATAGCAAAGGAATTACATTCAGCAGCTGCAGCATTTGATTGGACAATTTGCATGCATAACATTTGCATACATTTTGCTTCAGTGAGGGGCAAATATTCAACCACTTTAACCACTTAACGACCACGGTCAGCCGATCGGTGGACCTAGGTGTTAAGTGGTTTTACATGGAAACAGCCGCTCATTCGAGCGCCCTTTCCATGTCGTTCCAGGCGAAATGTAAACACGCGGGGAAGAAATCCCTGCTGTTTACATCATAAGGTGATGCTGTGCAGCAGCGCTGTAAAGGAGATCGGCGATCCCCGGCCTCTGATTGGCTGAAGCCTATTAGAGGCGGTGCAGGGCGGATCTCCGTCCTGCGTCGCCCAGGGGAAAGAGGGGAGGGAGGGAAGGACAGGGAGGCTGAAAATCGCTGCGGAGGGGGGCTTTGAGGAGCCCCCCCCCCCCCCCCCCACCCCCAAGGCGAAAATAGCTGGCGGCGATCAGACCCCCCCAGCAGGACATCCCCCTAGTGGGGAAAAAAGGGGGAAGTCTGGTCGCCCTGGCTCTATCCTGATCTGTGCTGTGGGCTGGAGAGCCCATGCAGCACAGATAAGGTTAAAATGGCCTGGTCCTTAAGTGGTTAAAGGATACCTGAAGTGACATGTGACATGATGAGATAGACATGGTTATGTACAGTGCCTAGCACACAAATAACTATGCTGTGTTCCTTTTTTTCTTTCTCTGCCTGAAAGAGTTAAATATCAGGTATGTAAGTGGCTGACTCAGTCCTGACTCAGACAGGAAGTGACTACAGTGTGACCCTCACTGATAAGAAATTCCAACTATAAAACACTTTCCTAGCAGAAAATGGCTTCTGAGGGCAAGAAAGAACTAAAAGGGGGAAATGTTTTTATCAGTGAGGGTCACACTGTAGTCACTTCCTGTCTGAGTCAGGACTGAGTCAGCCACTTGCATACCTGATATTTAACTCTTTCAGGCAGAGAATGAAAAAAAGGAACACAGCATAGTTATTTGTGTGCCTGGCACTGTACATACCCATGTCTATCTCATTACATCACATGTCACTTCAGGTATCCTTTAACCTCCTTGGCGGTAACCCCGAGTTCGGGGTAAGCCGCGCAGGAGGTTTTCTCCGGCCCTGCTGGGCCGATTTGTTTATTTTTTTTTTTTTTGCTGGACGCAGCTAGCACTTTGCTAGCTGCGTCAGCACACTGATCGCTGCCGCCCCGCGCTCGATCGCCGCTATCCGTCGCGCCGCGCCCCCCCCCCCCCAGACCCCGTGCGCTGCCTGGCCAATCAGTGCCAGGCAGTGCTGAGGGGTGGTTCGGGACTCCCAATGACGTCCTGATCGGAGATCACCGAAGGCGATCGAAGCGGGCGGGGGGATGCCGCTGAGCAGCGACTATCCTGTAGCGAGCCCTGGGCTCACTACATGATATAAGAAAAAATAAAAAAAAACTGCTGCGCTCCCACCTGGCGGAATATTTTATACCGCCAGGGGGGTTAAAGGGAAACTTTAACTGAACGGGGGGTACCGGAGGATTCCAGAGCGGCTCCGAGGGCACAGGACTGCTGCAGGGGGCTGGTAATAGCCCCAGGTAAGTGAAACTCCTTACCCCCCCCCCCCCCCCCCCGTTCAGTTAAGGTTCCCTTTAAAGAGGCCCTGTAGTGAGAGAGAGATATTTTATTTAGAATGTATTCCTGTCCTCCTGTGATGATTAACCTAGGCTGATAATCTATGCAGACCATTTAACCCCACACCCTTAAAACTTGAAAGAGCTCGTTTCCACTACATGAGGTGCGATCTCTGAACACCACGCAAATAGCAGTCAATGTTAATCAATGGAACAGTCTCATAGGGATTGCATTGAGCCACACCGCGATCGGAAGTACATGCGCTTGGGTTCGGTGTGGCAATCGCACTGCATGGTGCCAATGCGGCCAGTGGAAACGGGACCAAACACACACATATCCCTGAGCTCTTTTGGGATGCCAAGTCTATTTTCTACTGCCTTTGGAACTCTCAGTAAACAAACATTCTGCAGAGCTGAACTAAAGATGTCAGTGCCGGTGATAAATGTAAATCAGAGAGAGGAAAGTTTTTACACTGACTAAATAATCTATAAATGAATATTGTAAGAAAAAAAAAAGCAATTTTAATCATGATGTTATTTTTACTACAGTTTCTTGAGGACCAGGCCATTTTGCGCTGATCGGTGCTGCATGGGCTCTCCAGCCCACAGCACAGAATCAGCAGACAGCCAGGGCGACCAGACTTCCCCCTTTTTTCCCCACTAGGGGGATGTCCTGCTGGGGGGGTCTGATCGCCGCCGGCTATTTTCGTTCAGCGGGGGGGGGGGGGGGGGCTCCTAAAAGCCCACCTCCGCAGTGATTTCCGCCCTCCTTGTGCTTCCCTCCCTCCCCTGGGCGGCGCAGGAAGGAGATCCATCCTGCACTGCCTCTAATAGGCTTCAGCCTATCAGACTGCGGCGATCCCTGGCCAATCAGAGGCCGGGGATCGCCGATCTCCTTTAAGGCGCTGCTGCGCAGCAACGCCGTATGATGTAAACAGCAGGGATTTCTTCCCCGTGCGTTTACAATTAGCCTGCGAGCCGCGATCAGAGGCTCGCAGGCTGTTCACGGAGACACACTCCGTGAACTGACATGGAAAGGCCACTTCCATGTAAAACCACTAACAACCTGTCGCCGCCTGTCGGCGTTAGGCGGTCGTTAAGTGGTTAAAGCAAACTAAATGTATATAAGGAGATGTAACTAGAAATGATGGTATTCTACAGAGAAATTGTGATCCCCCCCAACAAGAGCTGGAACTCTAAATCTCTCTCACAATCCCCACAACAGATGGAGTTACTCCTCACATGTCATCCTTGAAGGAGGGGGGGGGGGGGGGTCAGGTCCCTTTTAGCAGTCCTTACACTGTGAGACCCCTCCGCGGGGAGAGGTGACTTCACATACTTGTCACTTTGGCGGATATATCCTGAGAGATGCGTGATGGACTCCCCCGGCTCATTGTCATTACACAGCCATCCTTGTGCAATGTTTATAATCACATCTCGCTGCGGGAGATCAGCCCTCATTAGAAGATCACAGCTCGCTGCGGAAGCCGCACAGCATCTGATGGATGCACAATACAAGATGGAGGAGATGGCCGCACTGCATGATGGGTAGCCTGGGCTTGCCATGCTCATTAATGTTCCCATCAGGCTTTATTTACCTTATGAAGGCAAATCTCTTGCTTACTCCGGGGATCTTGTGGAGAGCTGTGTTTTCTTGCTCTAGTAGGGGGCTATCTACAAAGACTATGCGCTAACTGTATGACAGAAGTCAGTGTTTGGTTTATAGAACCAGAGGCCCGCCAATGGTAGACTTGCTACAGCTGTGACACTTTATACAAGGAGACACGTTAGACTGAAAATGAAGGTCGTGTTATCTGTGCTCCCATCATCCACTTTGGTCTTTAAGGGGCCAGAGACCACTGGTACAAAAAAACGGGGCCTAATGGCGTCATATTGCATAGAATCACTGCTACCATCAAACGCTCCCGTCACTGAAGCTCGCCTTTTAAGGATCCAGAGCACCCCCCTTAAAGAGAACCAGAGATGAAGCACCCTCTTGTATTTTACCTTATAAATCAGTGGGAACATGACAGTAAACGCCTAATCTGCTCTTTGTTTCATTGTTCTCTGTTTAATCTGACTGTTATCACCTCTGATAAGAATCCCCGACTGAACATTCAGTCTGGCTTTGCTATGGAAAGATTATAGCTGAGTCTGTCTTCTCTGGTGTCTTTTCAAGCCCAAGCCTGCACTCTTGTGGCTCTGCTATAATGACTCAGCTATAATTATTCCCTGCAAAGCCAGACTGCATGTTCAGTCCGGGATTCTTATCACAGCTGATAACAGACACTTTTAGCAGTGAGGATGAAACAGAGAGCATGGTAAGTGTTTTCTATAATGTTCTTACTGATATATATGGTAAAATACACAAGGGTGCTTCCTCTCTGGTTCCCTTTAAGGTAAGTACCCCCTGGAGACACTTTTTTCCCTTTGTGCCAAAATGGTCATTCCCCAGAGAGTGTCCTTCACAGGATATTCAGATACCAAAGGCTCAATGCTAGAGCAGCAAACACACCCAACCATTACAGCCATACAAAAAAAGCATAACACAAATATTACTTTTATCCAGCAACTTCCATCCAAGTGTTTGCATTTACTTCTAAACTTTGATGGGTGGGCGTTTTGTACAAAGGTACGTTATCCATGCTGATCTCTATAGATTCTGTAATGCGCCTGAACAAAAGCAATACATCCTTTAGAACATCGATCTTTCCACTTCTCAGACAAAAGCAGAGAATCGTAAATTGGGAGCTGAAGTGCACCTGTGGATGCAGCAGGAGCCGAAGCGGTCATTACATGAACAGTGTGATCCCACCGCAGGCCACAGACGTGTCAGGCCGGAACAGACAACTTTGGCAGACACCAGCCTCTGTTGCTATCCCAAACCCCCCTAAGGTCCCCCTGCACTCTGCAATCCCTCATAAATCACAGCCGTGCTGTGAGGCTGTGTTTACATCTGTAGTGTCAGTCTCAGCTGCTCCTCCGCCTCCTGCATAGCTCCGGTCCCTGCCCCCATCCCTTCCCTCCAATCAGCAGGGAGGGAAGGGATGCAGGCGCCAGGCGGGGACTGGAGTTCTGCAGGAGGCGGGGAGAGCAGCAGACCGACACTGTAGAGATAAACACAGCCAGCTCTGACAAGCTGTTTGTCAGCAGCGTGGCTATGATTTGAGGGATTGCAGAGTGCAGGGGGACCTTAGTGGGGTTTGGGATAGCAACAGAGGCTGGGCTGTATAGGCAGATCCATCCTCTGTATGCAGATAATATTCTTCAAACCCACCTCGGGTTCTCTTTAAGGTTAAGCCGTGTGTGTGTGGTGGGGGGGGGGGTAAAAGAAAAGGAAATTATTGTGCTACTTATGGTCCCATCCTGCAGAGATTCTCATTCTGCCCACCCCCTCATCAGATATCTGTCCATCAAGCAACACAGGCCCAATAATCTATGGTGAATAAGAGTAAGGGTGAGAAATCCATACAATGCAATCCACCAGGATCAAAGATGACCTCGAAAAACATGGAGAAGATCAATGGAAGAAATAAGAAATATAGGAAAGACATGGAATGGAATTAAGAGAATAGTAACAAGAAGATCTGCTTGGAGGGTCTTTAAGGAAGCTGTTTGGGGTTGGAAGTCTGGGTCATGTTTTCAACCCAATATCTTATCTCCCCCCTCCCATACTTTAAACTCCCAAACAACATAATTAGGCAGCATTTTACCCAAACCCATGAACAAGCAAATGTTCTCCAAAACATATTTGGGTAGTGTGCCCCCAAAACACAGTGAGTGTGACCCCAAAACATAAGAAGTCCCAGAAAACTATTATATCAGGCAGCTTTGGCACATTAAAGGTTGATCTCCTGGTCAGCCAGCTTCGCATGGGAGATCCCAAAGTTGGATTATCTAGTGGTGGGGTGGGGACTATACTAAACAACAAATTGGGCAAACACCATCCACTCTACCATATATATGGGTACATATCCCAGAGTGTGCAGAAAGGAACTATACATGAATATACATAGCAAAAGAAAAGTAGTTCCCTAAAAACCGCACCACCATTAAATCAATTTTGAATATATCAATCTTTATTCAGTACAAAAAAATAAAAAATATATAAAAACACTAAAACCAAGGTACAGAAGGGCACATAATAGTCTAAATATTATATAGTAATGGTATATGATTAAGCCAAACTGCCTGTATAGCAACTCCTAATCACTAGTAACAGTAAATAACAATCATCTGCATCTTGAATAACAATCAAAAAACAATAAAAAACCCCCACAGTCATAAGGTCAGCCTCAAGTGTGTAAATCCATAGATGTGTACATATAATCCGGGTGCAAGGTAGACCTATGATAGGAAAACAGAGTGCAGTGGTAACAGGGAGAAGAGGCTGCAAACTTACCAGGGGAGAGGAGGGACAGGCAGGAGGAGAGTGTTTTCCTATCATAGGTCTACCTTGCACCCGGATTATACACCTTATATTTCATATGCACTATTTCGGATGGTCGTTTTTGGTACTATCCTCTTATCACACTTTACACTGTTTTTATATGTACACATCTATGGATTTACACACTTGAGGCTGACCTTATGACTGTGGGGTTTTTTTATTGTTTTTTGATTGTTATTCAAGATGCAGATGATTGTTATTTACTGTTACTAGTGATTAGGAGTTGCTATACAGGCAGTTTGGCTTATTCATATACCATTACTATATAATATTTAGACTATTATGTGCCCTTCTGTACCTTGGTTTTAGTGTTTTTATATATTTTTTATTTTTTTGTACTGAATAAAGATTGATATATTCAAAATTGATTGAGTGGTGCGGTTTTTAGGGAACTACTTTTCTTTTGCTATGTATATCTAGTGGTGGGGAAGGAATGATGCAATTTTGCTAAGGATTCAGGGCGCGGGCCCTTAAAGAGAATCTGTACTCTAATATTCTTACACTAAAAAGCATACCATTCTATTCCTTATTTTCTCATGTGCCCCTCTGTGCTGTTTCTGCCACTCTCTGCTGCAATCCTGGCTTGTAATTAACAGTTTTAGGCAGTGTTTACAAACAAACTAACCAGCTTCTAATAGGCTCAGCTAAGCATAGTGTGTGAGTCATTCAGAGTATGCAGGGGGCCTGCAGAGGGTGTGTATCGCTTCTACCAATCACAAGCAGCCCTGCACATTCCACACAATCAAGCTTTAGCCCGACAAACAGGACAGAGGAAAGATACATTGATTTATTACAGAGACAGTGCAGTTAGGAAAGACTGCAGTAAGCCAGAGCAGATTAGAACAGGCATAGGAACTTATAGGATAGAAGAACTAAGGCTGAAAAAATTGTTACAGAGTCTCTTTAATACACAACTCTACTCTGGCAATACTACTGGTACACACTGCAGGTAGATCGCTGTCAGCACAGAAAACAGAACAACATCTGGGAATTTTGAGGATGACATCTGAAAATGATAAAATGGGGATGAAAATCTGTGCTTATCCTGCTCTGCATATCAGGGGGCAATTTTAGGCAGCTTAAAGGGAACCCAAGGCGAAGGGGATATGGAGGCTGCCATACGCATTCCCTTCTTAAAGCGGATCAAAACCAAACATTTTTTTAATTCAAAATATGTAGTTGCACCCCTCTGACACATACAAAGATAAATAAACACTCCTTAAGCCTATGAGTATTTCAGTGCATGCTTTTCACCCTTCTCTTTCCATAACTAGGGTTATACTGGGGGCAGCCATTACTTCTGAGCTTAGTAGGAGATTTTAGATCATGGGTGTGTTTGTCACCAGCTACCCTCCCTCACAGGGGCGTCGCCTATGTGAAATCTCACACAAGCTGAGATCACCTCCCCTGTGACATCATCAGTAGCAGCCTGTGTTTTGTTTTTTATCTCCTCCACCAGTCTGCCGGATTCTGTCCCGGCAATATGAAAGGAAGGGAGGGGTTCCTCCAATAAATGTAAAATATTTTATATTTGTCATCATGCAACTGAAAAAAGGCTGCTATTTATTATTATAATTTAGAAAATAGATTTTATTGATGAAATTTTGTATTTTTAATTTGGGTCCTCTTTAACAATACCCATTGCCTGGCAGCCCTGTTGATCTTCTAGCATGAGTAGGGTGCGAGTCAAACCCTGGAACAAGCATATGGCTAATCCAGTAAAACCTAAATCAGCGGAGTCAGAGTACCTGATCAGCATATGCTTGTTCAGTGTCTATGGCAGTGTTTCTCAAACCTGTCCTCGTGAATCCACAAGGGTGCATGATTTGCAGGCAACCTCCCCTATGCACAGGTGGGGTAATTACTGTCTTAAAGAGGAACTTCAGCCTAAACAAACATACTGTCATTAAGTTACATTAGTTATGTTAATTAAAATAGATCAGTAATATAATCTCTTACCCAACTTGTTTTAAAAGAACAGGCAAATGTTTGATTTCATGAGGGCAGCCATCTTTTTGGTTGAAAGGAGGTGACAGGGAACATGAGACACAGTTCCAACTGTCCTGTGTCCTGATCACCCATCCCAGTTGCTAGGCAATGTGAATAACAACATAGAAAATCCCATCATGCTCTGCACAGCATCAGGGGAAAAAAGCCCGGGCTTTTTTTCATTGATGGGTGGAGCTTAGCTAAAAATGCAGCTAAAAATTATGCTTTGGTAAGAAAAACAAAGTTCTGATGCTGTGAAACTGTTAAAGAAACACCAAGCCTTTTCAGTTCTGCTGAGTAGATTTTTAGTCCGGAGGTTCACTTTAACTGCATGGAATACACCTAGCTGAGACACTAATTACCCCACCTGTGCATAGGGGAGTCTGCCTGCAAAGCATGCATCCTTGTGGAGTCACGAGGACAGGTTTGAGAAACACTGGTCTATGGCTAAGGCCTCTTTTCCACGGACTGTTGATAGGCAGTGAAATGCCTCTCAAACTCTCACAACTGCTCACTGCTGCCTGTAACTGCTCACTGCTGCCTGGTAACCACTCACTGCTGCCTGGCAACTGCTTGCTGAGCACGCAGTTCAACAATCCGTGGAAAAGAGGTATAAAAGTATTAGAGGCAGAGGATCAGAAGGACTGCCAGGCAACTGGTATTATTTTAAAAGAAATACATATGGCAGCCTCCATATCCCTCAACTTGGGTTCCCTTTAAAAGCATACCTGAACTCAGAATTTCCTCTCTGCTCTAACACAAAGAAAAAAAAACCAGCAGCATGATAACCTTTTATGAAAAGCATTTCTTTGTTACATTGTTACAGATTACAGAACTCCCGTAATAAATCGGCAGTGTGTCTACTTCCTGCCTTCCTGGAAGCAGATAAAGGGTTAACATCCTGTGTTTACACATTAGCTGTGTCTGCCGAGGCCTGCTGAATTTCTGTGCTGACACAGCTGAGAGCTCAAATTACTTGATTACTTGAAGATGAGGGGGAATTAGACACGCTCTTCTCTCTAAAAACACACAGGGTGCATTTCTCTCTGTTTACCTTGTGTCGTGTGCAAGAGTTCAGCTCCACTTTAAAGAGGAACTTCAGCCTAAACAAACATACTGTCATTAAGTTACATTAGTTATGTTAAATAAAATAATATAATCACTTACCCACCCTGTTTAAGGGCCCGTTTCCACTCTCGCGGAAACGGCCGCGAATCCGCAGAGTTTCCCCGCAGGCAAATCGCGCGGGGAAACTCTGCCATAGGGGACAACGGCGCCGCCGGCCGAATCGCTTGCAGTAGCGATTCGGCCGGAAACCCCCACAGAATTCGCGGCGGAGGCTGCGATTCCCATAGCCGTGCATGGCACGGCTGATGGGAATCGCCTGCGATCCCGCCCACCCGCTCAGTGCCGGCGTGCGTCTACGAGACGCACGCCGCACTAGTGGAAACGAGCCCTCAAGAATAGGCAAATGTTTGTGATTTCATGAGGGCAGCCATGTTTTTGGTTGAAAGGAGGTGACAGGGAGCATGAGACACAGTTCCAACTGTCCTGTGTCCTGATCACCCCTCCCAGTTGCTAGGCAAGGAGAACAACATCATCAGAAATCCCATCATGCTTTGCACAGCATCAGGGGAAAAATGCCCCGGCAGTTTTCTTTGATGGGGTGGAGCTTAGCGTCTTTACAGCTGAAAATAAGGCTTGGGTAAGAAAACAAAGTTCTGATGCTGTGAAACTGTTAAAGGAACATCAAGCCTTTTCAGTGCTGCTGAGTAGATTTTTAGTCTGGAGGTTCACTTTAAACTTAATTTAGTAGAAATACACTAGCATTTTGAAGGACACCCGAGGTGCAAATAAACGAATGAAATAAACAATTGTATCCATCTTCCTTCTCCTAAAAATGACTTTTTAAGGTATTCCA
This sequence comes from Hyperolius riggenbachi, assembly GCF_040937935.1. Taxonomy (NCBI): domain Eukaryota; kingdom Metazoa; phylum Chordata; class Amphibia; order Anura; family Hyperoliidae; genus Hyperolius; species Hyperolius riggenbachi. The sequence continues at coordinate 11,805,172 of NC_090653.1, forward strand.
CAGTTGTATTTTATGTTTAAATCTACTTTTTAAGTTTTAACTGTTTTACTGTTTTTGCTCAATGACACATTCATTAAAGTATGCCAGAGCTAAAATCTATGAACTATTGACCCCTTTCATCTCTTTCCTGCTCTCAGAAGAAATTTTCTGCTAGGAAAGGGTTTTATAGTTGGAATTTCTTATCAGTGAGGGTCACACTGTAGTCACTTCCTATCAGGGCGGAGTCAGCCACTTACATACCTGATATTTAACTCTTTCAGGCAGAGAAAGAAAAAAAAGGAACACAGCACAGTTATTTGTGTACTAGGCACTGTACATACCCGTGTTTATCTCATCATGTCACATGTCACTTCAGGTATCCTTTAAGGCAGAAAAGCCCCTTTACTGTGTTTGCAGCAGAGCTAATAAGTTGATGACTTTACAGAAGGAATATTTGCCCCTTCTGGGGGCAGAGGAGGGTGTCACATAGACATTTTGGGGACAGTTTCCCCACCTCCTCTTTTCTGTTGCCCAGTGTGGCTGCACAGGTTGTAATGCACTTTCCCATCACTAAGTAATCTTCATCAGGACAGACGAGACTTGGCGAGTGCGTGCAAAATAACGTGTCTGCATTTTTTTCTTCATTCACTGGAAACGTTGGAAGTCCGAGGTGGATGGAAACCTCCATAAATCAGAGTCTGACAGAGAAAAGCTTGTATATGTTGTCTGCAATCTGCAAATCTACCATTTTCAGGTCAAAATCCGCAATCAGTCATTTTTACAAGACGTCCTCTTGGTAGCGGGCGGCCGCACGGCAGCCAGAAAATACACCTCTCATTACTGCTTTCCACTGAGTGCTTTTTCCGGACACTTTCTAAGTCAGAGTTGTTTATTAAATTGGCATTACAACATTTTAATGGGCAACCTGCGAGTCTTTAGAAGAGGATAATGGACTTTCTGCTGAACGCCAGCCGAGACACTTCTTGATACGCAAATTCACTGCGTTGTGCCATGAAGTTCTCTGCTGTACTGACTGAATTCAAGCCTAATTCTCTAAAATACTTAAAGTGTAACTGTTGGGCATAAAATCAAAAATCAATTCTTTATTTTTCTCTGGTAAACAAGTAACAAGGACGCTAACCAGGCAATCCAAAAGTTAAAATCTCTATTACTTTTCTTGTTTATAAATGATCATTCCCCAGTTTACCGGACTCTTATGTGGTAAGTTGCCGCACAAAGGGAGTTGCAGGGCATGTTGGGTTGTCCTTTTTTGCTTCGGTACATTAGTTAAGTCTGAGGGGAAATAAAGAAGCAAAAAAAGACAACCCAGCATGCCCTGCAACTTCCTTTATGCGGCAACGTACCAAATATGAGTCAGGTAAACTAGAGAATGATTATTTATAAACAAGAAAAGTAATAGAGATTTTAACTTTTGGATTGCCTGGTTAGCATCTGTATTACTTGTTTACCAGATAAAAATAAAGAATTGATTTTTGATTTTATGCCCGACAGTTACACTTTAAAGAGAACCTGAACTGAAAATAAAAAAGCCAAAATAACCATACACTGATCATACCTACCTCCTATGTAGTCTACTTCTCAGTCCTCAATCTCTTTCTCCTCTCCTGCATCCCATTTGTCCACTGTGATCAATGACTTTCTCTGTCATCCATTTTAAAAATGCCCATTACCCCACAACAGCTTCCTGGTCAGCACACTGTTAACCTGTCATATCACCCTCTTGAGCCATAGGGAAACATGGACATGACCTTGCACATTCAGTTGTAACTGACAACTGCTGAAATATAACTGACAGCAACTGGTATGTTTCAGTTCTGACAAAATATTGTCAGAACTGGAAGGGATCACTGTAAGAAGAAAATGGTGAGCTTCTGAGAGGAACTGACGGTGAGGTTAGTATGTAATATTCATTTGTAGCTACGTCGTGTGTTTATTCTAAATAATTTTACTCGCTTCAGGTTCCCTTTAAGGGCTGTTTTTGACTAGCAGCATTTTTTGATCTGAATCCAATCGCTCGCAGATTGCAAAATGCTAGGTACTCTACAAACTGATGGAAAGTGTGCAGTTATATTTCCACTAGTGCAGTGTGTTTGTGGTGCATTTTTTTCCAATTGCAAACTTTGGTCCAACTGCCCTTGGCGAGCATGTCAGAGTGCAGGAGATTTTGGCGCAGCCAGCGCCACCATAGACTGTAATAGGAATTACGTCTATAGCGGCGCACAGTGAGTAACTTTGGCTCCGTCAGAAGACAGAGCTGAAGTTACTTTTAAAATACTGTAGTTCGTCCGCCAGCAATAGCTGGAAGCTGAATTACAACAATTCCCCACCATCCATGTGGACCTGGAAGGGGGATAGTAATTATCGCTGCCGGGACCGTATATCGGCTGTATCCTGCGCCCCAAGTCTCCCGGCTGTGATTTATCTCGTACGCGCCCTAGGAGCACCGGGAAATGCGTATGTGGAGTTTTCTTTTGTTACTGACCACAGACATCTTGCTGATGCCAGTCATCATTCACTTTGGGGCACTTTGAGGACACATTGGCCTCAATTCACTAATCTTATCTCCTGTCTTTAATAACTCTTCTAGAGTTGTTACCATGGTGATGAGGCATGTAGTATTCAGGAAACATTTTACCTCAGGCAAACCTAAAGTTAACTCTTCTGTCTTTAAGTTAACTCTTTAATCCTTAAAATAACTCCAGAGTTAAAGACAGGCTGTTCATTAACTGCGTGTGAAAATAACTACAGAGGAGGTAAATTAACTACAGAGGAGGTAAATTAACTACAGAGGAGGTAAATTAACTACAGAGGTGGTAAATTAACTACAGAGGAGGTAAATTAACTACAGAAGAGGTAACGTAAGGAATGAAGAGATAAGATAACTCTCTTACTTGCCTTGTTATCTCCAGCATGATCTTAGTGAATTGAGGCCATTCACCAATCATGGAGTAGTGGGTAAGCAACAGGGGCGCATGTGATCGAACGCAGCAATCAAAAACAAACAGACACATTTCTACATCTCTGATTTCACAAGTGAAGTTTTCAGGGGCGTAGATATGTGTGCCAAGGATCCAGAACTGTTTAAACTGATTGGTTTATTAAAGCATCATTAAAAGTGGATCCAAGATGAAAAACGAACTGTAACAAGTAAATTGTTATAGCTGTAGCCCTGTTATAGTAGGACTTCAATGTAACGTCAACAGGTAAGTAAACATGTGCAAAACATATGCAGCAACCAGCCCAGTGAGAGCAGACACTGTCCGGTCACATGGGCTACCACTGGTTCCATTAGCACCTGCCTCTTCCGGCTAATCTGATAAGTCGTGCGTTCCGCTCATAGCAACGGACCAAAGGGATCCATTACTTAAGGACTGATGGGATCGGATCCTATTGCTTTACATAGGATCTGTTTGCATCCATTCGGATTCATTTCATTCAGTCCCGGTAGACAGAACTTTTTTTGTGACAGTGTAAATCCAGTTTTTGAAACAAACCCCAAAGATTGGGAGCCGTCGGGCTGCAATGAGTGGAAACTGAGAGTTTATAATGTTCTCCTGGGGAGTTTACTGAATGCTCCAACTTCTCATGCCTACACTCAGAGCTAGAAATGGCTTAACGCACACCTAAAGTGAGAGGTATATGGAGGCATATTTATTTCCTTTTAAGCAATATCAGTTGCCTGGCTATTTTGCTGATCCTCTGCCTCTGATACTTTTAGCCACAGCCCCTGAACAAGCATGCAGCAGATCAGGCATTTCTGACATTATTGTCAGATCGGACAAGATTAGCTTCTTGCTTGTTTCTGGCATTATTCAGACACTACTGCAGCCAAATAAACCAGCAGGGCTACCAGGCAACCGGTATTGTATAGAAGGAAATAAATATGACAGCCTCCATATATATCTCACTTCAGTTGTCCTTTAAGATGTAATGGAGCTCTAGGCAAGGTAGTAGATATGGGGCCCCCTTCTGGCCGTTTTGGTAAGCTGAAGTGGAGAGAGGTGGAAGAAGGTAGCAGGTGGGCGCCTTGACACTCACTAGGCCCCAAGCAGCTGCCTAGGTTACCTGGTGAATGATCCTATTCTGCTCACAGCTCTATAACACACATGGGACTGTGCGACACTCAGGTAGATCGCTGGGCTCAGACAAGGACGGCCAGCTTATGACTCTGCTACCGCCATGTGGAAGCCATGTTACCTGAGCTCGCAAGCGGTAAGGTGGCCACTATCGATCCAATTTCTAGCAAAAGAAATTGTTTAAGCAATCAGATATTTCTGATCGGAAGTGAAATATCACAATGCATCGTTCACTACAAACAAACTAATCTTTGCTTCCTTTCTATCACAACCGACAAGAAAATTAAAATTTTTGTCTCACGAAAATTCAAACGGACGACTGTTTTTATAATCTTTTGTAATCGATTGTGTCCATCAACTGAGATTATTTACAACCAATCCGATCAGAATTATCGAATTGCTCAAATGATTTTTTGCTAGCAATCGGACCGTTAGTGGTCACCTTAACGCTCATTATACACGTACCACAGGAATTGCACAACAACCTCAAGCATACCTTAAAGGACCTTTTTCATGAAAAAAGTAGGCAGTTAAAATCTGACAGAACCGACAGGTTTTGGGCCAGTCCATCTCCTCATGGGGGATTCTTAGGGTTTTATTTGTTTTCAACAGCATTTCCTGAGCAGCAGTTGCAAAGTCTAACTGACAACATAGTGTGCAAGTGAGTAGGGAGGCCGGCTGGTATCTTACTATTTTGTCAGTTAAACTGCTGTTCAGGAAAAGCTGTTGAAAACAAAACCCTGAGAATCCCCCATGAGGAGATAGAATCTGACAGAACCAACAGGTTTTGGGCCAGTCCAACTGCCTACTTTTTTTGCAATAGTGGTCCTTTAGGTCCTTTAACACTCAGAGCTCTATAACATAGAGGGGGCCATGCGACACACAGACAGACCGCTGGGCTCAGATGCAGAGACCACCAGCCTGCGTCTTCTACCGCCACCTGTAAGCCATGTTACCCGAGCTCGCAACTTTGCAAGCGTTACGCTCATTATACATATACCATGGGAACCGCACAACGGCGACACGCGTACCTTAACACTCGCTTCCCTGACATCCACAACACTCGGCGGTTCAGCCTTAATAAATAAATATCGTCTCTCCTCCTCCTCTTCCCAGCTGCCCTGGGAGTTGTGGAGACGCGATAACTGCCTGTCTTTAATAATGAAGAGGATAATCTTGTCTATATCCTATAAACATGCAGAAGAAATGAGTGCGCAGACCTCAGAGGATTGTATCTGAGCAGCTCGGAGCACGGCGTGCCACCATTCCGCTGCTACAGCCTCTCCGTAACACAACCGGAGAATTATTCATACGAGAAGAAATATATAAAAAACGCAGAGGGGTCGGGTGTGAGGTCACGGCGAGCCTCGTTCTATATTCAGATTACACGATTTACATGTGTAGGAAGCGGGATGCGATAGCGGGGTGTCACTGCGTACTGCGCTGTTACCGTTCTACAAATAATAGCTGGTTAATATCACTCCATTCCAACAGAATTGTTTTGTGAGTGGAGTAATGAAGAGGTTTGTTTATGGGAGTTGCGTTGCCGCCTGGCCTGCCTATGCCTTGGATGGGGCTAGCAGTGACACTCAGGAGCACTCTGTGGTGAATGGGGTGCTAGACTAAGCTGCTTTCCCGCCTGTCCTGCCATAGGTCAAAATAGAAATTGTTCTAGTCCACAAAAGGGGTGATTGTCAGTAAGATTGCATAATCAAGCTGGAAACACTGAGGGAGAGGGCCCTGCCAGAGGCTTACAATCTAGATGGGTCTAGCAGTAACACTCAGGAGCACTCTGTGGTGGATTGGGTGCTAGACTAAGCTGAAATTGCTGCCTGGCCCGCCTATGCCTTGGATGGGGCTAGTAGTGACACTCAGGAGCACTCAGTGGTGGATGGGGTGCTAGACTAAGCTGCATTGCTGTCTGGCCCGCCTATGCCTTGGATGGGGCTAGTAGTGACACTCTGGAGCACTCTGTGGTGGATGGGGTGCTAGACTAAGCTGCATTGCTGTCTGGCACACCTATGCCTTGGATGGGGCTAGCAGGGACATTCAGGAGCACTCTCTGGTGGATGGGGTGCTAGACTAAGCTGCATTCCCGCCTTGCCCGCCTATGCCTTGGATGGGGCTAGCAGTGACACTCCGGAGCACTCTGTGGTGGATGGGGTGCTAGACTAAGCTGCATTCCTGCCTGGCCTGCCTATGCCTTGGATGGGGCTAGCAGTGACACTCAGGAGCACTCAGTGGTGGATGGGGCGCTAGACTAAGCTGCATTCCTGCCTGTCCTGCCTATGCATTGGATGGGGCTAGCAGTGACATTCAGGAGCACTCTGTGGTGGATGTGGTGCTAGACTAAGCTGCATTGCCGCCTGGCCCGCCTATGCCTTGGATGGGGCTAGTAGTGACACTCAGGAGCACTCAGTGGTGGATGGGGTGCTAGACTAAGCTGCATTGCTGTCTGGCCCGCCTATGCCTTGGATGGGGCTAGTAGTGACACTCTGGAGCACTCAGTGGTGGATGGGGCGCTAGACTAAGCTGCATTCCTGCCTGTCCTGCCTATGCATTGGATGGGGCTAGCAGGGACATTCAGGAGCACTCTGTGGTGGATGTGGTGCTAGACTAAGCTGCATTGCCGCCTGGCCCGCCTATGCCTTGGATGGGGCTAGCAGTGAAATTCAGGAGCATTCTGTGGTGGATGGGATTCTAGACTAAGCTGCATTCCCGCCTGGCCCGACTATGCCTTGTATGGGGCTAGCAGTGACACTCAGGAGCACTCTGTGGTGGATGTGGTGCTAGACTAAGCTGCATTCTCGCCTGTCCTGCCTATGCCTTGTATGGGGCTAGCAGTGACACTCAGGAGCACTCGGTGGTAGATTGGGTGGTAGACTAAGCTGCATTGCCGCCTGGCCCACCTATGCCTTGGATGGGGCTAGCAGTGACACTCAGGAGCACTCGGTGGTGGATGGGGTGCTAGACTAAGCTGCATTCCCGCCTGTCCTGCCTATGCCTTGGATGGGGCTAGCCGTGACATTCAGGAGCACTCAGTGGTGGCTGGGGTGCTAGACTAAGCTGCATTACCGCCTGGCCCGCCTATGCCTTGGATGGGGCTAGCAGTGAATCTCAGGAGCACTCTGCGGTGGATGGGGTGCTAGACTAAGCTGCATTCCCGCCTGTCCTGCCTATGCCTTGGATGGGGCTAGCAGTGACACTCAGGAGCACTCTCTGGTGGATGGGGTGCTAGACTAAGCTGCATTGCTGCCTGTCCTGCCTATGCCTTGGATGGGGCTAGGAGTGACACTCAGGAGCACTCTCTGGTGGATGGGGTGATAGACTAAGCTGCATTGCTGCCTGTCCCGCCTATGCCTTGGATGGGGCTAGCAGTGACACTCAGGAGCACTCTCTGGTGGATGGGGTGCTAGACTAAGCTGCATTCCCGCCTGTCCTGCCTATGCCTTGGATGGGGCTAGGAGTGACACTCAGGAGCACTCTCTGGTGGATGGGGTGATAGACTAAGCTGCATTCCCGCCTGCCCTACCTATGCCTTGGATGGGGCTAGCAGTGACACTCAGGAGCACTCTCTGGTATTCTATAAAAGGAAATGCATGCAATACATGGGAGAAGATAGTTGCCAGCACGGTTGTTATACATGGAAGAGCCGGCAGTACATGAAACAGGAGCAGGGATTCTGAGAATGCAAAGATTGGTTGCTACATATAGAGGGGGAGCTACAATATGTCAAAGGAGAGCCACAAAAAAATGGCCAAGGGGGGCAAACAGTACAAATTGGCTTTGAACACATTTCCGACTGCCTACTCAATGCTATTGACATTATTATAATCCACGGTTTCCTAAACCAGTCTGTCATTTGTTTTCTTGACCTCTTTCATTTTTTTTGTTTTGTGGATTGTAAAAAAAAGTCTAAAAGAGGACAGTAAGGGGGCTGCACGGTCTATTAGACACTCACCTGTCTGTTATGGTGCCTGTCCGCCCTCTTATCTACTTTTCCATCCATCTCCCCTTAAAATGGTTATTAATATGCTTATAGTTAATTCATTACAGGCTGGCTGGCCGTGTTCAGGATGGTGTCAGCAGAACACATTCATCAAAGGGAAACGGCTTAAAAAGGCAGATTTTGTTTCAGACAGGGAATAATTTATCAGCGTTCGAAGAAACCTCCCTCCAGCTGAGGGTGTTTGAAACTTGGAGGAACGTCTTGTCTGGGAATCTGAGAGAGCAAAGATCTCTACCAACTTCAAGAGGCATTGAGGAGATGAAGCTAGAGAGCTAACGAGGAGGAGAGGCAAGGATGGACTTGTCCTATTATAAGCCACTTGTGTCCATGACCATGAACAAATGTCATGTCTGGGAATTGGAGAGAGCAAAGATCTCTACCAACTTCAAGAGGCATCAAGGAGAGGAGACCAGAGAGCTAACAAGGAGGAGAGGCAAGGACGGACTTGTCCTATTATTAGCCACTTGTGTCCATGACCAGGAACAAATGTCATGTCTGGGAATTGGAGAGCAAAGATCGCTACCATCTTCAAGGGGCATCAAGGAGAGGAGACCAGAGAGCTAAAGAGAAGAGGAGGCGAGGGTGGACTTCTATCATTAGCCACTTGTGTCCATGAATGAACATCATGCCTGGGAATCGGAGAGGGCAAAGATCTCTACCAACTTCAAGAGGCATCAAGGAGAGGAGGTCAGTACGCTAAAGAGGAGGAGAGGCAAGGGCGACTTCTCCTATTATTAGCTGCTTGTGTCCATGGAGGAACGTCTTGTCTGGGAATCGGAGAGGGCAAAGATCTCTACCAACTTAAAGATGCATCAAAGAGAAGAGGCCAGAGAGCTAATGAGAAGGAGATTGGGTTGACTTCTATTATTAGCCGCTTGTGTCCATGGAGGCACCTCATGTCTGGGAATCAGAGAGCAAAGATTTCTACCAACCTCAAGAGGCATCAAGGGGAGTCAGCTAGAGAGCAAAGAGGAGGAGAGGCAAGGGTGGACTTCTCTTATCATTAGCCACTTGTGTCCATGAATAAATGTTATGTCTGGGAATCGGAGAGAGCAAAGATCTCCACCAACTTCAAGAGGCATCAAGGAGAGGAGACCAGAGAGCTAACAAGGAGGAGAGGCAAGGACGGACTTGTCCTATTATTAGCCACTTGTGTCCATGACCATGAACAAATGTCATGTCTGGGAATTGGAGAGAGCAAAGATTTCTACCAACTTCAAGGGGCATCAAGGAGAGGAGACCAGAGAGCTAAAGAGAAGAGGAGGCGAGGGTGGACTTCTATCATTAGCCACTTGTGTCCATGAATGAACATCATGCCTGGGAATCAGAGAGGGCAAAGATCTCTACCAACTTCAAGAGGCATCAAGGAGAGGATGCCAGTGAGCTAAAGAGGAGGAGAGGCAAGGGTGACTTCTCCTATTATTAGCTGCTTGTGTCCATGGAGGAACGTCTTGTCTGGGAATCGGAGAGGGCAAAGATCTCTACCAACTTAAAGAGGCATCAAAGAGAGGAGGACAGAGAGCTAATGAGAAGTAGAGGTGGGGTTGGACTTCTATTACTAGCCACTTGTGTCCATGGAGGAACGTCATGTCTGGGAATCAGAGAGCAAAGATTTCTACCAAATTCAAGAGGCATCAAGGAGAGTCAGCTAGAGAGCAAAGAGGAGGAGAGGCAAGGGTGGACTTCTCCTATTATTAGCCACTTGTGTCCATGAATAAACGTCATGTCTGGGAATCGGAGAGAGCAAAGATCTCTACCAACTTAAAGATGCATCAAGGAGAGGAGGCCAGAAAGCTAAAGAGAAGGAGAGGCGAGGACAACTTCTCATATTATTAGCCGCTTGTATCCGTGGAGGAGCGTCATGTCTTGGAATCGGAGAGAGCAAAGATCTCTTCTCTACCAACTTCAACAAGCATCAAGGAGAGGAGGCCAGAAAGTTAAAATGGAGAGGGGAGGACAACTTCTCTTAATATTAGCCACTTGTATCCATGGAGTAACATCATGTCTGGGAATCAGAGAGCAAAGATCTTTACCAACTTCAAGAGGCATCAAGGAGAGGAGGAGAGGCAAGAGTGTACTTCTATTATTAGCCACTTGTGTCCATGAATGAACGTCATATCTGGGAATCGGAGAGAGCAAAGGTCTCTACCAATTTCAAAATGTATCAAAGAGAGGAGGCCAGAGAGCGAAGGAGGAGGCGAGGCAAGGGTGGACACATCTCCTATTATTAGCAGTTTGTACCCGTGGAGGAACATCATGTCTGGGAATCGGAGAGAGCAAAGATCTCTACCAACATTAAGAGGCATCAAGGAGAAGAGGCCAGAGAGCTGAAGAAAAAGAGAGGCAAGGGTGGACTTCTCTTATTATTAACCACTTGTGTCTATAGACAAAGACATAGATAAAATTCAACCAATAAGAAAGATCAACTAAACCATAAATCTACCATCATGTAAAGCTTCAAATCCAAGTTGCATAAAATTTGTGTTCAATCTGGCAGAAGGGTATCATAAGTATGTCACTACCAGCCATCTCCAATTATGGTTAGCTTTGACCACCTGAATGTTACCACCTAAGGTATCCATGAACAGTACAATTTTCTAGTGAAAGATCTTACTTTCCATCTGTTTTTTCTGATCGTATTATATGGACACGTGTACCCGGATTCATCCAGCACAACCACATTATCGATTGATTCCTTAAAGGACTGGTGGTGGTTGATCGGCGTGAAGGATTTTTTTCATGGATATGACCACAACAGGGTTACAATCTTGGAAGTTAATGACCACTTTTGGGCTTTGGCAAACATGTTGGATTTCAGTTGTTACATAGCAGACGTTATTGCCATGAGTTTATCGGTTTCAGTAGTTTGGACGTGGCTGATTGATTTTGGTTCCCCAGGTTTGATTACGTAGTTGTAATAGCTGTTATTTATGAACAATACTCCTTGATCTGGGTTTCTGAGAGTCAACTCCTTATGTCCATCGTTTCAGTTGGGATGATCAGAAATGCAGATTTTCAATTCTCAGATTTTTTTTTTCTGCATTATCTGGCCAAATATGTCCAAGTAGGACTTTGGACACATACTGTAGTATAGCCTATATTTTTTTGTTTGTTTTTTTTTTTTAACTCAATGTGCTTTTAATATGTTGTGACCAGTTTAAACAATACTGTAACATTTAACAACAAACCTATTTCATTAAAAAACTGTATTGTATATTTTGTACATTAACCTCCTTGGCGGTAACCGCGCAGGAGGTTTTCTCCGGCCCTGCTGGGCCGATTTGTTTAATTTTTTTTTTTTTTTGCTGTACGCAGATAGCACTTTGCTAGCTGCGTCAGCACACCGATCGCCGCCGCCGCGCGCTCGATCGCCGCTATCCGTCGCGCGGCGCCCCCCCCCCCAGACCCCGTGCGCTGCCTGGTCAATCAGTGCCAGGCAGCGCTGAGGGGTGGTTCGGGACTCCCAATGACGTCCCGACGTCGGTGACGTCATCCAGCCCCGTCGCCATGGCAACGGGGGAGGCCCTCCAGGAAATCCCGTTCTTTGAATGGGATTTCCTGATCGGAGATCGCCGAAGAGCTCGCTACATGATATAATAAAAAAAAAAAAAACTGCTGCGCTGCCTCCTGGCGGATTTTTTTATACCGCCAGGGGGGTTTAGGCTACTTTCCCACCAAGACATTGCGTTTTAGGGGACGTTAAGGTCGCATAAACCCCTAACGCAACGCATGGTGGTGTTGAAGGTGGACGTCAGATTGAGCCGCGTTATGTGGCTCTCAAAGCAGCCGCTCCAGGTTAGTGATTAAGTCTGGATCTTTTTAAGGATTTGGATCATTTGAATTGGATCATTGAAAAGATCCGGATCTTTGAACCGAATTATTTGAATCATTTTACTAGGGAAGCAGACTGGGTGAAATGACTAGCAGGACAGGACTTTCCCTGCAGTAGTGTGAGTGTGTTGCTCCTGACTTCCAGGAGGGGTCTCTTCAAGCTGCTTTTCAAGCCGACTTTGGAGCTTTCTTTCTGGGCACTGTTTGACCTGAAGTCCCTGCTCCGGGCCTTGCCGGGCAGGGGCTTGTCTTGTGCTAACTGGCCGCTCCAGCCATGGAGCGGAGAGCTCATACCCCCCCTGCTACCTCTACTTACCTGGGGGATGAAGGGGACTCCTCTGGAGGGGACATCGCTGGGAACGCGATAGCCTGGGTGAAAGCTGCAAAAACCTGTGAGGAGACACTAGCACAGCTAAAGTACAGCTTTTCAAGATCCAAGTTCAGGTATGGGATGAAGTGGAAGCCAGAGTACCTGTGGCAGGATAAAGAGCTGCTGGACCTGAAAAGAAAAATCAAAGTTCAAAAAGCAAAGTTAGCTGACTTGATAAAAATCGGTGGGCCTTTCGCCGAGCAACTAGGCCACAAGAAACGCTTTGAAAAGATGCTCAAACCTGAGACTGACATGGATGATAGCGACACAGAGGAAGATTGTGTCGTTGTGGAAGACGAGTGCAGCCCCCCAGAGAGGCCTCCATGGATGAAGGAAGAACTGTCCCAGTCACAGATCCCACCTGGGCAAGGTGAGCCGGTTGAGTACCCCATGGAGAAGGAAAGTGAGGGTGATGTGACACAGAGTGAAGAGGACACGCTGGTGAGTGAGGGGAAGCAAGTACCTGGCTCTGCGGCGGGTGTTTGGGTGAGTGCTGGTGGTGCTGGTGCTGCTACCCCTGCTGCTGAGGGTCTTGATGGCGTGGGTGCTACTGGGGCCCGCAGTGAGGCGGTGGGTGGCGGTGCAAGTGCTGCTGTTGCTGTGGCTGGCATGCCCCCCTCTGAAATACCTGGAGGTGGTGGTGTGGCTGGAGCTGCAGCGGCCTCCCCGGATGCCCGCATGGATCCCTCTCCTGGTGGAGCCTTGGTTCCCAGATCAGGGTCACTTGTAGTGGCTGATGTGGGTTCTTGGGTAAAGCTGGGAGTGGGGACGTGTGCCCAGAGTTGCAGGGAACGCTCCCCGCATCGTATGCAGGCTTTTCAAGATGGTGCCGGCTTGCAGAGCGGCAGCCCGACAACGCCAAACCAGCTTCCGGTCCGTCGGGCGGAAGTGACATCCGCGGCTGCTTTTCCGCCTGAAGTCGGAATTTCCATAGACGTCGATGAGGCCGAACGCAGACTTTTTCCTAAGGCTGATGCGGCTGTAAGTCCGCATGGAGGCGGAAACCCCATTGGCGCTAATGTAGCGGTAAGCAGACTTTCTTCTGGAGGTGTTGCGGCTGAAAGTCCGCATGGCGGCGGAAACTCCACTACCACCAATACAGCTGTAGGCGGAATTCAGCCTGCCAATGCGGAAAGTCAAGGCAAGGGAAGCCTTTTATTGCTAGATGTGGAGATGGATGCAGGAGACGCAGAGAAACAGCCTCCAAGCGGAGTTCCGCAACCAGAGGCGGTTTTCAAGGAAAAAGAAAAGGAGGTGCATGCAAATGCACAGGAGGAGTTACCGATTGTCCCTGAAAACAAGGAGACAAGCGAGGAGGATACCAAAGGATCTTCTGAGACCCCAAAAGAGGGGAAACTTACAAAGAAGGTACAGGTGACCGAGCAAGCAAGTCTGGAAATGTCCGAGGAGGATTTTCTTAAGGGGAACTCCGCGGACAACGAAAGGATAGACTCCCTTGGGTGCTGGACTCCCCCTGTTGATGGGATGGAACAATTGGCCCAGGAGCTCTTTCCTGATGGCGACAATGGAGGAGGCCAAGACTCCCTGGCGATGGAATCCGGAATCGTCCTGGAGGGTGAGAAAGATGTCACTATACCTTTTGAAAAGAAAAGAACTAAAAAAGGGAGAAATAAAATTGGCAAAGGTGTGAGGTTACAGCTTGGTGACACAGGTGATAATTTTGAGCAGGTTGTGGTCGAAGAGACTGATCAGGATAGTGATGGTGTCCAGAAAGGGTCCTTTTTACAAGCGGAGGAGGGTGGTGAAATACTCTTAGTCCAGAAGGGGGGCTTAATCAGGTCACCAAATAATTCAATGCTGGATGTATTGTTTGAGAGAAATTTAATTTCATGTTCAGAGTCTGATAATGACCTGAGTGAGGGGGAGAGGGAGAAAAGGAGAAAGAAAAGGGAGAAAAAGAGAAAACGAAAGGGAAAGCATTTAGAACCGCCTCCTGTGGTTAAGGATGATCTAATCACAGAGTTTCAGACCGCGGATTTAATTGTACGCTTGGAGAAGAAGCGGTTGGTTGTTACTGATGCTCATGTTAATGAGACGGTAGTTCAGGAGGTGGAACCAGGGGGGGATTACTCAGGCTTGCATCTGGTGGGCATGGGTGACCCCGATTGTGGTCGCCAGTTGGAGTTTAGGGCAGGTGGGAGGAGAATGGTGGTGGAAGATGAGAAATTTAAATGTTTTGATTTTCAAGGTAGACAGACCTTTATGGCGACCATTTTTGGGTTAAGCCCTGATGCCCCCAGGTACAAGCCCCCTTCTCCCCCTGTTTCCACCTCTAATGTGGCTGAGGAGGTGTCTGGTGGGGTGGTTGAGGTGGGTGTGGAGACAATTGAGGGTGGAGAGGCAGAGCCTCCAGAATTGGAGTATGTAACAAGGGGGGGTTTCCCAGAGTTGGGCCCGGCTGCGAGACCGGGGGCCCTTAACTCCATGGCAGCCTCAGCCAGGGGCACATCTTCTGTAAAACCAGTCTCATATTCCAGGGCGGTTAGAAGTACTGCTTTAGGGAGGAGGGTCCTGGCTCCCCTGGAGACAGAGTCGGAGGCCTACACCCCAGGCCGACGGAACGTTGTTCGCCTTAAGTGGGAACACCCTTCTGCAATTCCCACAAAAAGGGAGTTTGTCGGTTATTTGTTCGACCTGGGGTTTAGGCCCGCCGATTTATTCGCGATCCTGGCTCCAGGGGATCCACCGCCCTACTATGATGTGTCCTTCCTTTCGCAGCAGGGAATGGAGGCCTTCTTAGAAAAGAGATTGGGGGAGTCCCTGAACGGGCAATGGCACGGGTTCTCTGTGGTGCCCCTTTCAAGACAGTCCTTAGAGAGGAAGGCACACATAGTAGTCCAAAACGAGAGTATCCCGGTGCGTGACTTGATGACTTGGGTTCAGCACTACGCAGACCTCATGTCCCCGCCCCACAGGGTCCTGGATGACCTGGGAATCTGGTGGGGGGAATATCAGGTGGCGATCAAACTCCGCATCAAGGAGGGGGTCGTCACCCATATTCCCCGTTCTGCCCTTATAGGGCGGGACAAAGTGGTCACCTTCTATCCCGGTCAGCCCAGGACCTGTAACAAATGTGGTAAGCGGGGCCATCTGGCGAGCGGGTGCCCAGATCCGAGGTGCAGTCGGTGCCAGGAGTTCGGGCACTCTGCATCCGCGTGCAAACGCATAAAATGCAATTTCTGTTTTGAGTACGGACATCCGTACACAGCGTGCCCGGTCTCCTGGAACACGATGCCCTCGGATCTCAAGAAGGCCATGTTGGCCCGTATGGAGGAGGGACAGGACGCCCCAGTGCCAGATCCTAATATGTCACTACTTGAGTTATTGGATTGTGCTGTTGACCATTCTTCTGTTGCCCCTTCCTCGGTTCCTCCTCCAGCCAGCATGGCCCTTGTAGGGCAATCTGGACCCAGGTCATCGACTTATGTCCGGGATGCTGCTCGTGGCGGGGACTCTCCTCCCAAGGAGCAGCGAACCAGGTCTACTAGATCTGGTGGGGATAGGAGAGGTGGTGGGACTAAGGGCCCTACCCCTGCTCCAGGCGATCCCCCAACAAATCCTCCTATTCCGCAGCCTCGGAGGAGAAATCCTCCCAAGGGGGTTTCTTCCTCTTCCCTCCCTTCACCTGCTGACCCTCTCCCTTCCCCTCCCGATCTCCCTCCCCCCTCCACTCCTCCTCCCCCTGACCTTCCTCCTCCCTCTCCTCCTTCCCTTGCCTTTCCTTTACCTTCCCCTGTTCCTACCCTTTCTTCTCCCGTTGAAGGTGGGGCTGCCTCCCTGCCTGTCAACGTGATTTCGATTTCAGGAGCCTTTGTGTTTTCGCCTCCCGAGCCGACGGGTGCTTCCTCCGCCCCTTGCAGGAGGGAGCACCTGTCGGCAGAGGAGAAAGAATATCTCGAGCAGAGGTTCAAAATCAAGAAAAAAAGGAATACTGGGTCAAAGTCTGCACCTCGGTCCTTCTCTGAAGAGAAGAGACAGACGCTAAGGCAGACAGTTGAGCAGAGGAGACAAGAGAGTAGAGACCTGAAACTCTCAAACAGGTTTGGTGTTTTGGCTGCCTCCCCCCTTTCATCGGAAGAGGAGGAGATGGTGGTCGAGACCCCTGAAGTTGTCTGAGGGGACATGGTCCTATGTTCCACAGGAATAGAACAAAAAGCATCCGGGCACCAGCAGCAGCAATGATGCTTAGTAAACCTTTATTCCATCCCCATACCGCATGACATACAAGTGCAATGCCTAACGTCGTTTCACAGGATAAACCTGCTTCCTCAGAGGCAACCAATAACCTTATTGGTTGCCTCTGAGGAAGCAGGTTTATCCTGTGAAACGACGTTAGGCATTGCACTTGTATGTCATGCGGTATGGGGATGGAATAAAGGTTTACTAAGCATCATTGCTGCTGCTGGTGCCCGGATGCTTTTTGTTCTATTCCTGTGGATTATAGTCTCATTTGTCTGGAGGCACAGCTAGAGTGACCTGCTACCCCCTGCCTGTCTACAGTCTGCAAGCATCTTGTGCCAATCAACTCTTTCTTCTTTTTATTGAACATGGTCCTATGTGTTTATGTCTTTTTCTTTTTGTTGACGTTGTATTTTTGTTTTAGTTTTTGTCTACTGTCAAAAAGAGTATAAAGGGAAACCTAAATTATTCTGATGGCTGTTCCCCCACCACTCATGCTGGCGACGATCAACGTTGCCAGCATCAAAATGACCAGGGCTCGAAAATTGGCTTTTTCGATTTTGGCTGCCCATGAGGCTGATGTGTTTTTCCTGCAGGAGACCAGGCTCACCTCTTTGGCTGACCTTTGGCTAGCCGAGAGGGACTGGGTGTCTGGTCCGAGTTTTTGGTCTCTTGCGGGAGAGCCTGGTAGTGGTGTGGCGGTCCTTTTTAGGGCCGACATGGTAACGTGCCGGCGAGTAATTGAGGTAGAGATGGGTAGGTGTCTGGTCTTGGACGTCTGCATGAGGGGGCAGGATCTCAGGCTAATCAACATCTATGCCGACCCCAAGTCTAAGGGGGAGAGAAAGCGCCTTCTTATGCAGATCAGGCCATACCTTTTTTCAGCCTATCCTGTGATCCTGGGTGGTGATTTCAACACCGTCACTAGGGCCAAGGACAGGGCAAGGGCCCAGGTCCAGATAGGCGTAGATGGTAAGTATTTAGCAAGATTAGTTGATGAGGCGGATCTGGTGGATGTGCACATTCGTCACTCCCCAGATCTCACGGGGTTCACCTTTTATAGAGGTAGTGCTAGGTCTAGGATAGATAGATTTTTTGTTTCAGAGGGCCTCATCACTTCAACTCCTAAGTTGTTGGCGGTGGAGTTCTCGGATCACCTTATTCTGTCGGTGGGCTTGAATGCTTCGAATGCTCCTCCCAGAGGTCGGGGTATTTGGAGGATGAATTCGTCCCTGCTACTGGAAGATGAGGTGAGACAATCCTTTGAGGAGTTTTTTCAAGCACAGGTTTCCATCCTGGACTGCTTTGACAATAGGTCTGAGTGGTGGGAGGAAGTAAAAAAACGTGCTGTGAGATTTTTCAAGGGTCTAGCGTCCCGAAGGAGTATTGGTAGAAATCTAGCTTACCAGCGTCTAAGGGAGAGGTTGACTGTTCTCGTCTCTGAGGGCGGAGATCCGGGGGAGATCTCTGAGGTCAAACTTCAACTTAGGCAGCAGCAGTACGACCGGCTGGCTTCTTTAGCTCTGGAGAGGGATCATGGTAAATACCGCTCGCCTGACCCTTACCAGAGTTTTAAACAAAGTGCAGCGCTTAAGACGGTCATCGGTCTCAGGGATGGCTCGGGATCTCTGGCAAAGTCCAGGGCAGAGATTCTAGCCATCGCTAGAGGGTTTTACGCTGATCTGCTTGGGGAGAAGCCACTTGACCAGGCGAGGATGGAAGACTTCTTGGCTTCCACGCCGGGTCTGGAAGATGTTGATATTTCTGCCATAGACTTGACTACGGAGATTACTGCAGATGAAGTAGCGAGAGCCATTGGTGGCCTTGCACCTAAAAAGACCCCGGGTCCGGATGGACTGACGGCTGAGTTTTACAAGGCCTTTGTGTCAATCCTGGCCCCTCAATTGGCTGGTGCGTTCAACGATTGCCTTGCTGGGGGCCAGTTACCACCCTCCATGAGGCAATCTGCAGTAATCCTGTTGTCAAAAGGTCGTGATCCTGAGATGATTGAGAATTGGCGTCCCATCAGCCTTCTCAATGTCGACAGGAAGATCCTGGCGAAAATTTTGTTCTGGCGGTTGTCCCAGGTGACAGATGTGCTTTCTCGCCATCAGCACTGCTCTGTTGTAGGAAGAAGCACACTCTCAGCACTGTTAGCTGTCCGGGAAGTCCTGGAACGGTGCAGGGCTGATGGTTGGGGAAAATACCTGCTGACGTTGGATCAGTCCAAAGCCTTTGATCGGGTCAATCATGAGTACCTATGGCGGTTGCTTACTGTGTATGGTTTGCAGGGGGGGTTTGTAGATTGGCTGCGAACTTTATACAAGGAGGCTGAAAGTTTTATGCTGATCAATGGATGGATCGGCCAGCCTTTTGAGGTGAGCTCGGGGGTTCGCCAGGGTTGTCCGCTGAGTTCTCTACTATACGTGTTTGCCATCGACCCCTTCGTGAGGAGGCTAGAGGGCAGCACGCTTGGTGGGGTTCCAGTGGGCATCTCTGGTAGCTCATCTCTGAAGGTGGTGGCTTATGCCGACGACGTTACTGTGGTGGTCTCGGATGCAGAGGAGGCGTTGGTGGTTGCTGAGGAGATCACCAGGTACTCATTGGCATCTGGTTCGAAGATCAATCCGGATAAGTGTGAAACTTTCTGGATGGGTAAAGTTGGAGAGTCCTTTAGACTTCCTGGGTCTTTTCCCTTGCCTCAGGAAGAAATTAAGATTCTTGGCATCAAATTCGGCCCAGGCGATTATGGCCTGCGAAATTGGGAAAGCAAGCTGTCTGATGTCGACAGGAAAGTAACTCGCTGGAAAGGTTGGAGTTTGACCTTTAGGGAAAGGATTGACCTGATCAAGACTTACCTGATACCAATATTGTTATATGTCAGTTATGTCACAATTTTGCCAGCATCCCTGTACACCAGGGTCAATGGCCTGTTTTTCCTATTGTTATGGGGAAACAGGCTAAACCATGTGCGCAGGAATATTACTTACAAAGCTAGGCGGGAGGGTGGCTTAGGTATGGTCAACCCGATCGTTTTTTTCTCCTTGATTTTTATTAAACACAACATTGGTAGTTTGTTGTTGGAGAACCCGCCTAGCTGGGTAGGTATCTTCCAGACTTGGTGTGAGCCTTTCCTTAGAGAATGGAAGAGCGGTGGCCCAGTGAAAAATCTGAGAGCACGTCATGGCTACCTTCCGACCTATGTCTTGCCTTGTTTGAAGAAACTGCAGCAGTGGGGATTGATGGTGGAGGACATCAGATCGGTCGACAGGAAAGTCTTGTCGGCTAGGTTGGTGGACTCTTACTTTCCTGACTCACTGGCTTTGAGGGATTGCCCAGGCACAATTATGGAGGAGGGCTTGCGTTTGTTGAATTCGCCGCGGGTTCCGAATAAATTGTGGGACATCGCCTGGCTTACCTTCCAGGGCAAACTTTACGTTGGAGGGAACATGAAGTGTCGGCAGGTGGCAGAGCGTGGTTGTCCTCGACAGGGGTGTGCTGTTGAGGAGACCATGGACCATTTCCTGATGTCATGCCCTTTCAACGTGGAGGTGTACAAACAGGTGGGGAGGGCTCTGAATATCCCGTTTCTGGCGCATCTCAGTTATGCTGAGTGGGCCTATGGAGCGTTCAATCAGCGCCAGGGTTATGATTTGAGCACTTTATACGTAGTCAGCTTAGTGGTTAGGAGACACTTATGGTTGGCACGGTGTGACTTAGCTATTAGACAGCGAGACTTGCCTGTCCAGGTGGTGGTGAGCACTATTCTCGGTGAGGTGAGGAATATTCGGTTCTTGGAGAGAAAGAAACTGGGGAGAGGAGCTTGGGTTCTGGCGTGGCAGAACATCAAGCCTCCTTAAACTGGCGGAGGTCTCTCCTGGGTGTTAGCTTGTCTGTCGCTTCTCTTGTACACCTCAGATTTTTTTTTTCTTTGACATTTTTTTGAAGTCTGGCCGCAGACACAAGGGGAGTGTCCCTTTGTGCTCTTCTTTTTAGTTGTTGGTGTGGTTTTGTCCTGTGTTTGGGCTTCAATTTCTTTTCAGTCTTGTCTTGTGTAGTGTCTTCTAATCTTATGTACTTGCTTATTGGTCGGGCGTAAAAGTCCCGCGGTATGTATGTGGAATGTATGGTGTAATGTGGGTGTTGTCCTTCACTTTTTGGGTGGTGGTGTATGTTATATGTCTTTCTCTTTTCTTTTTTTTTGTCCTGTTTGTTTTGAATGATGTGATGTAGGTGTTGACTTGTGTCCTTTTGGGTGGTGGTTGGTGTTATGTGTTTTATTTTTTTCTTTCTGTCTGGTTGTCCTGTTTGTCTGAATGTAGATGAGTGATGTCTCCTCAGCAGCTATACTTCTGGAGTATGGAACAGTTTCTTGTTCACAAGTTATGTGCATAGCACAGTTTTGTTTGATTTGTATTTTCTTGGGTACATTGACAGAGTTTTTCTGTAATCATGGCGTTGTTTCAGTTGTATTATGGTGTGGGAAAGATTATTCCCTGATTATATTTGTTTCCTTACTTGTATTGCATACTTTTTATATTTATTTCATTGTATGCTGTATGATGGTATTTTGATTTACAGGCATACTTTTATCTTATTTATTATTCCTTGTATGCTTTAAGTTTGTTGATTAATAAAAAAAAAAGTCCCTGCACTGTGCATTCTGTATGTTCCTGTTTCTTCTGGACGGACATCCACTGTGAACCGAATCGTTCATTGTGATGATCCGGATGATTCGACTCCCAAAAAAGATCCAGATCAAATGAATAATTCGTTCATGATCCGGACAACACTACAGTCCCACCAGGAGTCTCCTCAGTGCAGTGAATATTAATTAGCCATGTAGCTGGCTGCGGAGGAGGAGGAGGAGGGGAGACCTCCTCCTCCAACATTACTGAGCATGTGTAAACAGTCTAACGTGGCCTACCCCAGTATAACGTACAGCATGCAGCACTTTGTTTAAACGTGCTGTGTTACTATGTAACGCAACGTGGGCACTGTGAGCAGCACATTGTAAAATCAAGTGCTGTGAGTTGGGCTGCGTTACTGGCTGCTGTAACGTGGGACTTTAACGTTTTGTTT
Organism: Hyperolius riggenbachi; assembly: GCF_040937935.1. NCBI lineage: Eukaryota > Metazoa > Chordata > Amphibia > Anura > Hyperoliidae > Hyperolius > Hyperolius riggenbachi. The sequence continues at coordinate 11,826,740 of NC_090653.1, forward strand.
GTATCTCTGAAAGGTAACTGGAGTTTGTAAGAAGGGGACTGCCTGTATTTAAAAAAAAAAAAAAAAGAGGGTCGTGGTTCCCCTCCCAAGCTTATTTAAAGTGTACCCGAGGTGGTATGTGACATGATGAGATAAACGTATGTATGTACAGTGCAAAGCATACTAAAAACCAGGCTGTTTATCTTTTTTTTTTATTATTATTTTGCCGCCTGAAAGAGTTAATTTTCAGGCATGCAAGCTTCTGTCAGGAATAAAGTAATCCTCACTGATAAGAAAATGACAGCCATAAAAGTTTCCCTGGCAGAACACAACCCCTGAGGGGGGAAGAGAGATAGAAAAAGGTCAATAGTTCATGAACTATTTTAACTCTGGGACACTTAACAGGCTGCCACTGAGCAGAGACAATAAAAATTCAATCTAATTTGTAAATGTTTAAATATAAAATAAAACCTTCGGCTATCAAAAAAAAGTCATTTTTAGGAGTAGGAAGATAGATACAATTGCTTATCGCCTCAGTTTATTTATACCTCGGGTTCACTTAAACCACTTTTCCCACGCAGGCTAGGACAGCCAGAATACGGCGCCTGGACTGCGAGGCAGGAAAAGTTGGATGAGGGATCCACACTCTGGACAGACCTCCTGATGCCCGCCAATCACTTATCAGGGGAGCTGATTAGGCACATCCTTGTCTGTAACATGGAAAGCTGATTATATTTTGCCATACATTGAGAAGTGAAAAACCAATATGCCAATAACCAATTAAAAAACAAAGACAAAGTTTAAAAATAAAACTTCTGCTTCCTGTTTATAATGAAGTTGGAAGTTGGGTACAGCGGGGCGTCTCATCTGCATTTATATAGAATCTTACCCGCGCCTATCCGAGGCTGCCGCTGCAGATGCGGCTGGATCATTGCTGTCTGTCTGCATTCTGTTTTCACACTTTACAAATTGTCTGCCCACTTCGGTTTATCCTGAATCTGGCTACAGGCGGAGTGCGAATTGGCGCAAAACTTTGAGCGCGTCAGGCTGCTACCCCTGCTCATGTTTACTGATTCTCCCAAACAAAATAACACGACAAATACACCGGTACGTATAAACCGTAATCACACCTCACCACGGATGACACGCAAACAGAGAGCGCGGCGGAACTACTGCACGACCAGGGCGCATAAAGCATAACTCCAAACTCTAAATCAGGAGGGAAAAATATAAATCAGAAGTGACGCATACTCATACCTTTTTACGAAATTGAATGCTGATAAAATTACCTTTCATTTTAAATGTCCATAATTGTCTTGCTATGCTGAAATCTTTGCACTTGTGGCCTCAGGTCACCAAAAAAAGTCCACTTTGTATCCTCCTTTTTTTTCTATAGTAAGTATTTAATTTATGCAGGCAGGACTGTTTCCATTTAGACGTACATTATAATGCCAAATGTCTGCCCGCAGCCCATGTGCGCTCAAATCAGATTTATTTCCCGAACACATCATCTGAATTCTTAGCGTAGATACAGAAGATAAACGCGAGAACTCATCGTCTCAGAAATGGTTGTTGATCTTTCCAATGATTTGCTGAGTATGAGATGCTGGAAATCTTTCGAGGCATCTCAGATCTTCCCGTTAGATTTGGAGCAAATTGAGATATAGAAAATCATCGTTTATACATTATCCACAGCAAGTACTGGTGGTAACAAGCTCAATATCACGGTAACATGCAGCAATTTTTGCTTGGATATCAATAAGTTGCTGTCACTTACAGTAGGTAGTAGAAATCTGACAGAACTGACAGGTTTTGGACCATCTCCTCATGGGGGATTCACAGGGATTTCTTTATTTTCAAAATGCACTTTGTCAGTGGCAGTTGCTCTGTCCAACTGCCCAAAAAAATGTATGGTGAGCAAGGAGGCTGGCCAGCATCTTTGTATAAATCTTTTCAAGGGAGTGTCTTTATAAAGACTAAAGGCCATGCTGAGAATCCCTTATAGAGAGATGGACTAGCCCAACATCTGTCAGTAATGTCAGATTTCTACTACTTTGTACTATTTACATAAAACAAAATTACTATTTGATAAAGTTATAGGCGAATGAATGGGAGGTGAAAATTGCTTGGATGCATAAAGTGAAACACGACTGAGGGCTGAAGTGGTTAAAGAGCATTGGGGGCCACTGGGCAAAGCTTGGTGGGCCACAAATGGACTTTGGACATCACTAAAGATGCTCCATTGGGGTCCTGTGAGGCCATGGATCCACATTCACTGATGACTATTATGATGTAGTGTGTGAAATTTCCAAAATCTTCTCATATCGGATTTGTTCACCACCACGGTAAGTCCTGTCATGTCTCTGATCATTGTACGGGGCAGATAGCCTTAGGGGATACTTGCTGGAGTATCTAGGTGGGGTTAGGTAGACTGCTGCCCCTAATCTTCTTCTAAAAGCAGTTTTGGTTGGCCTCACCATATAATCTTCTGCTAGTCTTAAAGAGACACTGAAGCGAAAAAAATGATGATATTATGATTGGTATGTGTAGTACAGCTAAGAAATAAAACATTAAGATCAGATACATCAGTCTAATTGTTTCCAGTACAGGAAGAGTTAAGAAACTCCAGTTGTTATCTCTATGCAAACAAGCCATTAACTCTCCGACTAAGTCTTAAGGGTAGCCATACACTGGTCGATTTGCCATCAGATTCGACCAACTGACAGATCCCTATTAGAGTTGGGCCGAACGGTTCGCCTGCGAACGGTTCCATGCGAACTTCCGTGGTTCGCGTTCGTGTCCCGCAGGCGAACCTTTGCGGAAGTTCGGTTCGCCCCATAATGCATGGAGGGTCAACTTTGACCCTCTACATCACAGTCAGCAGGCCCAGTGTAGCCAATTAGGCTACACTAGCCTCTGGAGCCACTCCCCCCCTACTAAAAGGCAGGCAGCGGCGACCATTACGGTCACTCATGTGCCTGCATTAGTGAGAGTAGGGCGAGCTGCTGCACACTCTCTCTCATAGGGAAAGATTAGTTAGGCTTAGCTTGTCCCTGGCTGCATACCTGTTCTGTGAACCCACCACTGCATACCTGTACTGTGAACCCACCACTGCATACCTGTTCAGTGAACCCACCACTGCATACCTGTTCTGTGAACCCACCACTGCATACCTGTTCAGTGAACCCACCAATGCATACCTGTTCTGTGAACCCACCACTGCATACCTGTTCTGTGAACCCACCACTGCATACCTGTTCAGTGAACCCACCACTGCATACCTGTTCTGTGAACCCGCCACTGCATACCTGTTCTGTGAACCCACCACTGCATACCTGTTCTGTGAACCCACCATTGCATACCTGTTCAGTGAACCCGCCACTGTATACCTGTTCAGTGAACCCGCCACTGCATACCTGTTCTGTGAACCCACCACTGCATACCTGTTCTGTGAACCCGTCACTGCATACCTGTTCTGTGAACCCACCACTGCATACCTGTTCTGTGAACCCACCACTGCATACCTGTTCTGTGAACCCGTCACTGCATACCTGTTCTGTGAACCCACCACTGCATACCTGTTCTGTGAACCCACCACTGCATACCTGTTCTGTGAACCCACCACTGCATACCTGTACTGTGAACCCACCACTGCATACCTGTACTGTGAACCCACCACTGCATACCTGTTCAGTGAACCCGCCACTGCATACCTGTACTGTTCAGTGAACCCGCCACTGTATACCTGTTCTGTTCAGTGAACCCGCCACTGCATACCTGTTCTGTTCAGTGAACCCGCCACTGCATACCTGTTCTGTTCAGTGAACCCGCCACTGCATACCTGTTCTGTTCAGTGAACCCTCCACTGCATACCTGTTCTGTTCAGTGAACAGTTTGGTGTGTCAGTGTGAAGCAGTACCTTAATTACACTACCTGATTGATGTATACACATGCAAGATGTTTTAAAGCACTTTAGGCCTGTCATTTAGCATTCAATATGATTTCTGCCCTTAAAACGCTGCTTTGCGTCAAATCCAGATTTTTCCCGGGGACTTTTGGCGTGTATCCCACTACGCCATGCCCCCCTCCAGGTGTTAGACCCCTTGAAACATCTTTTCCATCACTTTTGTGGCCAGCATACATTTTTTTTTTCAAAGTTCGCATCCCCAATGAAGTCTATTGCGGTTCGCGAACTTTAACGCGAACCGAACCTTCCGCAGAAGTTCGCGAACCCGGTTCGCAAACCTAAAATCGGAGGTTCGGCCCAACTCTAATCCCTATCTGATCGAATCTGATCAGAGAGGGATCGTATGGCTACCTTTACTGCAAACAGATTGTGAACTGATTTCAGCCTGAAACCGTTCACAATCTGTTGTGGTGGTGCTGCTGCCCCCGCCCGCCCGCATACATTACCTGCTCCGCCAGCGCGACTCCAGTCCCCCGGTCACCGCTGCTCCGTCTCCGCTCTGGTCTCCGGCCCCGGCATGCTTTACTTCTTCCTGCCCGGCAGGAAGTTTAAACAGTAGAGCGCCCTCTACTGTTTAAACTTCCTGCTGGACAGGAGGAACTGAAGCATGCTGGAGACCAGCGTGGACACGGAGCAGCGGTGACCGGGGGTAGTCGTGCCGGCGTGGCAGGTAATGTATGCGGCTCTATTGCGTCGGTCGTCGGGTACTCGAACGCCGCTAGCGACGCGCTCCCTACCCGCGGGCGATCGACGCTAATTTTCCGCACGGAGCGATCGACGGAATCGGACGTAAAGGATCGAAATTCGGCGTGTAGCGGGAACGATTGGCAGCAGGTTCGATCCCAGTGATCGAATCTGCTGTCGAAACGCCGGCGAATCTGTCCAGTGTATGGCCACTTTTAGTCATGGAGAGAGCTGTTATCTGACTTTTATTATCTCAACTGTAAGTGAACTGTTTACCTTTTCTCTGCTAGAGGAGAGGTCATTACTTCACAGACTGCTCTGAAAGACTCATTTTGAATGCTGAGTGTTGTGTAATCTGCACATAATATAGAATGATGCAATGTTAGAAAAAACACTATATACCTGAAAATAAAAGTATGAGAATATTTTCTTTGCTGTTAATCTTCTAGTAATTATTCATAGTACACAACCAATTCACTATATCATTTTTTTTTTTTTTCGCTTCAGTGTCTCTTTAATCGAGGCAGAAGAATTGGAGAACTTACATCATAAGTAGACTTATCCTTTAAAGAACAGGCCCTGCGTTTAATTGGTTCCATTCATTGTAAATGTCAAGAGACTTATGCAAGTAAAAAAATAAGTATGTTTACCGCAAGGTTTCCAGTAGCACATTTATGGATCCCACAGAGATTTGGCATAAAGAGTTCAAGGTTCATGAGGACCTCCTTTTTTAAGTTCCGATAAGGTCATTAAGAATGAGCTCTTTGCTATTGCTATGGGATAACATATGGGAACCCCACAGGGCGGTGTGCTTAGCCCTCTCCTTTTCCCCACAATTTACTTATAATCATGCTGGCAGGCAGAAGTCAGATTCCATCATTACATCTGCAGATGATGCATCAGTCCATGGCTTGATTACCAATGGAAACAAGGGGACTCACTGAGAGAAGGTTGTAACCTTGGCAGTATGGTGTCTAGATAACAATCTCTCCTTCAATCCTGATAAAACTAATGAGCAAAGGCAAGCATAGAATACAGGAAACATGGGCAAACTCTATTGACGTATTTATATTCAAGGATTATCAGTGGAGATCTTTTCCATGGAACATGTTGGTGGACTTATATTGGTCTCATCAGACTGACTAATGTCAAGAAGGTAAAATGACAGATCTTTCTCTGAAGGTTACGGAGGTTTGTCATGCCTTTATATGCCTTTATTATCTCTTACGTGTGTCTTATTGAAGGAGACCAGACTGGTGTCATAGAAACCCGGACTCCATATATTTGAGAGGGTCGTGTGGTTTCAGGGCTGGTTCTTGCTGCAGTTGAGGCCTCGGACAAGATTAGTGATGATCATTTTCGCAATATCACCTATACGTAATTACGATTTGTACATTTCATTGATTCCGTATAGTGATTCGAAATGTTGCGTAAAATTTAGTGTCATTTTTGCGTAATTTTGTGCCGACTTTGGCAGTGAATAGCAAGGCCTCCATGGATGCTATTGACACCAAAATTGCTACATATGTTAAGGAGAATAGATACAAGTCAAAACAAATTATTTCCCAAAAGTCCTTGTGGTTTTTGAGAAAATCGATTTTAAAAATGCAAAGAGAAATGTTTTTTTAAATTTAGAAAAATTACAGTTTCAAAACCATTTTTCTTTGCATTTTTAAAATCGATTTTCTCAAAAACTACAAGGTCTTTTTGAAAAATTATTTTTATAATTTGTCCTTACTCCTTAACATATGTAGCAAATTTGGAAGCAATAGTATGTATGGGGCCTTTGCTATTAACCACCAAAATCGACATAAAATTATGCAAAATGTTGTGAAAAATTACACAAAATTATTAAATATTAATGTATTACATATGAAATTATTTACGATTTTCAAAGAAATTTCGCATTACAATTACGGTGCGTATTTGCGAATATCGATACAAAATTTCACATACGGGATGCGAAATGTTAGCACACCGCTGGACAAGAATAACCATGAGCCCCCCCCCCAAAGGACAACTGAAACGAGAAGCCATATTTCTTTCCTTTTAAGCAATACCAGTTGCCTGGCTGTCCTGCTGATCTTCTGCCTCGAATACTTTCAGCCATAGCCCCTGAACAAGCATGCAGCAGATCAGGTGTATCCGACATTGTCACATCTGACAAGATTAGCTGCATGCTTGTTTCTGGTGTTATTCAGACACTACTGCAGCCAAATAGATCAGCAGGTCGGCCAGGCAACTGGTATTGTTTAAAAGGAAATAAATGTGGCAGCCTCCATATTCTTCCCACTTCAATTGTCCTTTAAGCGGCATTAGGGACCTCTATGTTGATGCCAAACTCCCCCCACCCACCAGGCCCCAAAAGCGGTCTGCCTTGCCCACCCAGCTCTCTCCCCAACTTAGAGACACTGAAGCGAAAAAAAAATGATGAGCTAATGATTTGTATGTGTAGTACAGCTATGAAATAAAACATTAGGAGCAGTGATATAAGTCTAATATTGTTTCCAGTACAGGAAGAGTTAAGAAACTCCAGTTGTTATCTATGCAAAAGAGCCACTGAGCCATTGGCTTTAAAAGTGGCAGAGAGCTCTGTCTTCTGAAGCTTGTTATCTCAACTGTCAGTCACTGTATTATTTTTTTCCTCTCCAAAGGACAGGTCAATAGTTCACTGGCCTGCTCTATAAAATCGTTTAGAATGCTGAGTAGTGTGTAAACTGCAAATATTAAGGAATGATGCAATGTTATAAAAAACACTATATAACTGAAAGTAAAAATATGAGAATATTTTCTTTGCTACTAATGTTCTAGTAATTATCCGTACCACGCAACCAATTCATTATATCAAAAATGTTTTCGCTTCAGTGTTCCTTTAAGGGCTTGTGCAGATTGTGAGCGTTTTCAGGGTTTTTTTTTTTTTTTTTTACAAAAGCTCTGCCTGTACCGTTTTCTGAGCACTTTCTGACTTCAGGAAGTGAAAAAACGAATCGCTTTGCAAAAGCGCTTAGAAAAGCGCTTACACAAAATTGCCCAACCGCCAGGAATCGCTAAAAAAAGGTGGGACACTGTGCTTCAAAAGGGTTACAGAAGTCACAGATGCTATCTTCATACCTTCCCCTTGATAACTAATGGGAAGCTAGAAGGGTAGAAAAAAAAGGGGGGGGAGGAGAAGGACAGAGCTGCTCCTATAGGTATTAGAAACCAGAAAAAAAGTGGTTCTTGGCCCCCTTTGAAAACTGCAACTTCTAATACTGATCTAGACACAAAGCAGGTTTTGATTCAACCCCCCCCCCTTACTGCAATAAATAGATGTGCTGGTAATAAACCTTGAATTCTACGATTATTAAAAGGAGTTTTACACTTACAGGCACCATTAATAATAACTATACCCCCTCCCCCCAACCTGGCTCTAATGATGGATTTTATTTTTATTATTATTATTTTTTTTTAATAGATGTGTTCCTTGGATGATCTATGCCGAGCTGAAGGATAATGACAACCATTAATTGCAGCATAATGGAAGTCACGGGAATGAATTCTACCATCTAACAACCGCCAAGCGACGGCTCAATTCGGAAAAAAAAAACCCAAGAAAGACAACGGGAGGCCGGCGTCGGAGGAATTCACATCTATCAGATTAATCTAAATTGCATTTGGACGTTTTGCAATTGAGTCAGGAAACGGTAAATGAAAAAGCCGGGGTCCCCGATGAAGGCCACTCAGACAATTATCTGCCGCAGAGTTCACGGCCGCGATACACAACAGTAATCTTCACCCCACCCCCTTCTTTCTCTCCAACGGATTTAATTTCTGACACTTGAGGGAAATGGGAAACAAATTGTATAGGGTGTAATGTTTCACGCCGCTTAACGAGTATCTATGGCGTTAAATGAGCAAATCGCTTCCAAATGTTCAATTTGCACCTCGGCATAGCTAAATGCTGCGTGACATTAGCGCCCGGCCGCCCGCGCCGTCAGCATATCTGCATTACGGCCGAGTGCAAAGCATAACAAGGGGTTGTGTAATTATGGGGGGTTCTGTCGTGTACAATGTATGTACAGAGCCGGGACAATGTCCTCCAGCACCCAAGGCTGAGACACCTAAGTGCGACCCTCCATCCCCCCCACCCCAGCCGTCACACACTGATTGCTATTACACTAAGACGCCCCTCCCATCCCTCCCACCCCAGCCGCCACACACTGATTGCTATTACACTAAGAGGCCCCTCCTCCATCCCTCCCACCCCAGCCGTCACACACTGATTGTTATTACACTAAGAGGCCCCTCCCCCATCCCTCCCACCCCAGCCGTCACACACTGATTGCTATTACACTAAGAGGCCCCTCCTCCATCCCTCCCACCCCAGCCGTCACACACTGATTGCTATTACACTAAAAGGGCCCTCCCACCCACACACTGATTGCTTTTACACTAAAAGGGCCCTCCCACCCCAGTCGTCACACACTGATTGCTATTACACTAAGAGGCCCCTCCCATCCCTCCCACCCCAGCCATCACACACTGATTGCTATTACACTAAGAGGCCCTCCTCCATCCCTCCCACCCCAGCTGTCACACACTGATTGCTATTACACTAAAAGGCCCTCCTCCATCCCTCCCACCCCAGCCGTCACACACTGATTGCTATTACACTAAGAGGCCCCTCCCCCATCCCTCCCACCCCAGCTGTCACACACTGATTGCTATTACACTAAGAGGCCCCTCCCCATCCCTCCCACCCCAGCTGTCACACACTGATTGCTATTAGACTAAGAGGTACCTTAATCTCTAGTTATCTAGCTTGCAGTCACTGCTGCCATGTATCCCCTCTTCTTATTTCTCTCTGCTTCAAACACAATAGGGGAATGATAGCTGAGTGAGTTGTGCGCCCCCTCCTACACTGCGCCCTAAGGCTGGAGCCTCACTCGCCTCTGCCTCGCCCTGCGCCCCCTCCTACACTGCGCCCTGAGGCTGGAGCCTCTCTCTCCTCTGCCCAGCCCTGCGCCCCCTCCTACACTGCACCCTGAGGCTGGAGCCTCTCTTGCCTCTGCCTGGCCCCGCCCTGTGCCCCCTCCTACACTGCGCCCTGAGGCTGGAGCCTCACTCGCCTCTGCCTCGCCCTGCGCCCCCTCCTACACTGCGCCCTGAGGCTGGAGCCTCTCTCGTCTCTGCCTCGGCCTGGCCCTGTGAATGTACACGGGTGACTAGCAATAGTTTCCAATACTAAAATATCCTCGACTTCCCGAGGACAAAAAAACAGCATTCATATACCCTTTAAGTGGACCTGAACTCTTGCACAGGACAGAAGGAAAACAGAGAAATATGCCCAGTGTGTTTTTAGAGGGTTTAGCCTGTCTAATTCCCCCTCGTTTGTTGTCTAATAAAAAGTTGTAATTTGATCTCTCACTTGTGACACCTGACTGCCATGGCAGATCAGCTAATTTGAAAGCACAGGATGTTGATATGTCTGCTTCCATGAGAACAGGAAGTAGACACACTGCATATTTATTGCAGGATTTGCCACAGCTGTAGCAAAGAAATGCTATTTTTCTTTAAAGGGGAACTGAAGAGAGAGGAATATGGAGGCTGTCATGTTTATTTCCTTTTAGACAATACCAGTTGCCTGGCAGCCCTGCTGATCCTCTGCCTCTAATACTATTAGCCATAGCCCCTGAACAAGCATGCAGCAGATCAGGTGTTTCAGCGGTTCAGACTTATAAGTCTGATCTGACAAGACTAGCTGCATGCTTGTTTCTGGTTTTAATCAGATACTACTGCAGAGAAATAGACCAGCAGGGCTGCCAGGCAACTGGTATTGATTAAAAGGAAATAAACATGACAGCCTCCATATACCTCTCTCTTCAGTTCCCCTTTAAAGGTTATTATGCAGTTTTGTAATATTATGTAGTATTAGGGAGTTCTGAGTTCAGGTCGCTTTAACACGGGTTTGACCTCTAAGAACACCAAACACAGAATAACACTGTAGTATGACACCTGTGACTGGTACTCTTCCTTGCTCACTGATGTTGGCTTAGAGGCCTGATTAGACGGCATGGCCTGGTACTCACCATGCAGATTTCACTTCGGATCCTATTTCTGATCAAGCAAATTATCGGATCTGAGAAAAAATAAATATGCAGCCTACAGATTGCCAATACCGATCTCAAGATTGGAAGCAAATCGGACATGCTGCAAAATATCAAACAACATACTGGCGATTGTTCCATGTGTGTGTCCTTGTCTTTCTACATCCGATCGGAAAAAAATGATCGAAAAACTGATCGGAATTACAAAAGAAAACGCATCTGCTTTCTTCTATCACCGATCCATGTCAGATCTGAATGCCAATGTGATCACCCCGCTTAAAGGGGAACTGAACTCAAAGTTGAATAGTGTGTCCCAAGCAGCAGAAGGGGCCCGGGGGCCGCAAAGTACAGGGCAGCCTGCCTGGGATAGTGAGGCCCTCTCTAAAGCATACCTCCCAACTTTTTGAGATGAGAAAGAGGGACACTTAAGCCACACCCCTGATCACACCCCCGTCACACCCCTAGTCACGCATACCATAAAGATATCATAGGAAAAATATGTTGTGTTATAATTTAAACCACATTTATCTTCATATTATCTTTCATTTATCTTCATATTAACATTTTAAAATTAGTAATATATCAATTTAAAGGATGGAAATAAAGTTTAGAGTTCAACACATTTTTTAGTAGAGAAATCTATATATTTACATAGAAAGAGGGACAACGTCCTGAAAGAGGGACAAGTGAGGAGGAAAGGGGGACAGTTGAGAGCTATGCTCTAAAGTGAGGCCCCGGAGCAGGGGCTTGCCTTGCTCATACCCTGGCAGTGCCCCCGCCCATGTGCCTGTAGCCTGTAGAGTATGTACACTGACCACCAGCACTCCTAACTCTTGGTGTCAGCTTCCTGGAAACGCACGTAAAACCCAGCAGGCTTTGCAACACTGATCTGTGCATCTTGTCGTTAAAGTGTTTTTGTAAAAATGACTGTAGAAATTAAGAACTTGCATTTTTTTTCCTATTGGTTAATAAGTACAGCAGACCTATAATGGCGAGTCGTTCCCTTTAGGGCACGGCCGTGTGGTGGTATTTTTTTATTTCAGAGGCGAGCGTGAATGATGTGAGAAGCGGCTGGCCGTGTCTATCATTCCCGGCGCCGCACAAAGGCCCTAAATGGCAGCAGAAAGACGCTTATCCTGGTGGAATGTCATTATCATAATATCTCCATGTCCGCCGCGATAAGGAGGCTGCATATTACAGCGTGAAATATGTCGGCGGAAGGCGCCGCAGCCTGCCGATAACCTTTTACCACTCATAAATCCCCCAAGCCTCTTGCTCCAAGCACAACAAATTACTCGCCGCTATTTAGCCCTAATACGTGTGCCGTCGCCATGGCAACCAGCGGCGATCCACTCGCTCGCCAAGCAGGGGTTAAATTATCGAGTGGCACAAGATTGCAATGGCGGGAATCGGGCTGCTCCGAGCGGAAGGACATGATGGGGGATACAGGGGATACAGAAGTCGGTGGCATCGCTGATTGTTGGCGTGTGTACGTCTTCAGTCCGGGGTTAAATCAAAACAGAACTCAGAACTTCCTTTCTGCTCTAAGAGATAAACAACATCATAATGACCTTTAAAGAAAAACATTTCTTTGTTACAGCTGAGAAAAATCCTACAATAAATCTGCAGAATGTCTACTTCCTGCTTTCACTGAAGCAGAAATATTGTTAACATCCTGTGTTTACCAATTAGCTGCTCTGCCATGGCAGTCAGCTGACACAGCTCCAAGATCAAATTACAGTTGACAGTCACAAATGAGGGGGAATTAGACAGGCTTAACTCGCTAAATACATACAGGGTGCATTTCTCTGTTTTCCTTCTGTCCTGTGCAAGAGTTCAGCTCCACTTTAAAGAATATAGGCATTCTCAGTGATGAAATATCTACGGTTTAAATACCGTGTGTAACTGACATGAGTATCCTAAAAAAAAACTTTACTAACTGAATTAAAGGGCCTCAGAGCTCAGAAAACTAGAAAGATTTATACATACTTGGGGCTTCCTCCAGCCCCATATGCTCCGATCGCTCTCGCGCTGCCGTCATGGGCGGTGCCAGGGGGGTGCTTTGGGTTTCTGAAGCACCCCCTAAAATTTTCCAACCACCCCCCAGCGTGGACTGACTGTGATCCATTCGTTATGTTGCGTAATTTCTTGCTGACTTTAGAAATTAATAGCAAAGCTACCATAGATGCTATCGTCACATAGCAATTTTGGTGGTGATTGCATGTATAAAATGCTAAAGTTAATTACGCAAAAATTACACAAAACTTTACAAACTAAATTAATAATGATTTTGCCTGAAATTTTACATTACGATTTTGCGTCGTCATTGCTAATCACGATGCAAAGTCATCACTAGATGGGAGGGGTCCATAGGTGGTCTTCCACAGCTGAAGTCATTGACAAGTTATTAAGAAAAAGCTGGATGCGGCAGACAGGGGGGTCCGCACAGCTGAAGTCATCGGCAAGTCATTGAGAAAAAATTGGACATATCGGACAGGGGGGTCCGCAGGTCGTCTTCCACAGCTGAAGTCATCAGCAAGTCATTGAGGAGAAGCTGGATGTATCGGACAGGCATGTCCACAGGTGGTCTTCCACAGCTGAAGTCATCGGCAAATCATTGAGTAGAAGCTGGACGTGGCAGAAAGGGGGCCCGCAGGTGGTCTTCCACAGCTGAAGTCATTGGCAAATCATTGAGCAGAAGCTGGACGTGGCAGAAAGGGGGGTCCGCAGGTGGTCTTCCACAGCTGAAGTCATCAGCAAGTCATTGAGTAGAAGTTGGACATGGCAGAAAGGGGGGTCCGCAGGTGGTCTTCCACAGCTGAAGTCATCAGCAAGTCATTGAGCAGAAGCTGGACGTGGCAGAAAGGGGGGTCCACAAGTGGTCTTCCACAGCTGAAGTCATCAGCAAGTCATTGAGTAGAAGCTGGATGTGGCAGAAAGGGGGGCGCAGGTGGTTTTCCACAGCTGAAGTCATTGACAAGTCACTGAGAGGAAGCTGGACGCGGCAGATGGGGGCCCGCAGGTGGTCTTCTACAGCTGAAGTAATCGGAAGTCATTGAGAAGAAACTAGATGCGGCAGACAGGGTGGCCCACAGGTGGTCTTCCACAGCTGAAGTCATCAGCAAGTCATTGAGCAGAAGCTGGACGTGGCAGAAAGGGGGGTCCGCAGGTGGTCTTCCACAGCTGAAGTCATCGGCAAATCATTGAGTAGAAGCTGGACGTGGCAGAAAGGGGGGTCCGCAGGTGGTCTTCCACAGCTGAAGTCATCGGCAAGTCATTGAGCAGAAGCTGGTGGTCTTCTACAGCTGAAGTAATCGGAAGTCATTGAGAAGAAGCTAGACGCGGCAGACAGGGTGGCCCGCAGGTGGTCTTCCACAGCTGAAGTCATATGCAACTCTTTGAGAAGAAGCTGGACACAGCGGACAGGGGGATCCACAGGTGGTCTTCCACAGCCAAAGTAATCGGTAAGTCACTGAGAAGAAGCAAGACACAGCAGACAGAGGTGGGCAAGCAGATAGTCTTCCTCTTCCACAGCTGAAGTCATCGGCAAGTCATTGAGAAAAAGCTGGATGTATCGGACAGGGGGGTCCGCAGGTGGTCTTCCACAGCTGAAGGCATCGGCAAGTCACTGAGAAGAAGCTGGATGTGGCAGACAGGGGGGGTTTCAGGTGGTCTTCCACAGCTGAAGCCATCGGCATGTCGTTGAGAAGAAGCTGGATGTATCAGTCAGAGTGGTCTGCAGGTGGTCTTCCACAGCTGAAGTCATCGGTAAGTCACTGAGAAGAAGCTGGAAGTGGCAGACAGGGGGTCCGCAGATGGTCTTCCTCTTCCACAGCTGAAGTCATCGGCAAGTCATTGAAAAGCTGGATGTTGCGGACATGGGGGTCTGCAGGTGGTCTTCTACACCTGAAGTCATCGGCAAGTCATTGAGAAGAGGCTGGATGTGGCAGACAGAGGTGTCCACAGGTGGTCTTCCACAGCTGAAATTTGAACATTCTGCATTTCTCCTCGCTGTCCCTTTAAATTTCGACTTCTATAGTTTTTTGATTCTTGCTGATGTCGGAAATACACAGGAAAACACAACGCGTCTGCTCCCCCTCATTACAATCAACAGATTTCTGGCCGCTCGCCGGCTCCCGTTGTTTGCGCAGATAAAAATGTAATATTTAGCAGAAACGGTGAATCTTATTATTTCTCCGTCAATCACGCGGTGACTTTGTTGTAAAGAGCGGCGCGGATGTGAAATGAATCGCTCTTTTCTCTCTATTCCATTAGATGTATAGAACACAGAGCGGATCTATCATTATGACAGCTATTATAGCAGGTAGGCATGTTCATGCATGATATGTAGAGGGAACGCTCTCCCGGGCCTCGTGTTCAGATTAATGGGATAAGGGGGTACATGTGCTCCCGTGTAAGTGTGTGTGTATATATACTATATATATATATATATATATATATATATATATATATAGAGAGAGAGAGAGAGAGAGAGAGAGAGAGAGAGAGAGAGAGAGAGAGAGAGAGAGAGAGAGAGAGAGAGAGAGAGAACTGTATGTTCATGATCGCTGAAATGCTTTGGTGCTGTATTACACAGACAGAGAAATATAAATGTGTATGTAAAAATTCAATAACTTATCTTAAAATTACGAACACTATACTAATATTGGGTGGGGTCTCCCTTTATTATGAACACTATACTAATACTGGGTAGATCCTCCCTTTATTAGGAACACTATACTAATACTGGGTAGATCCTTTGTTAGGAACACTATACTAATACTGGGCAGGTCCTCCCTTCATTAGGAACACTATACGAATACTGGGTAGGGTCCCCCTTTATTAGGAACACTATACTAATACTGGGTAGAGCCTCCCTTTATTAGGAGCACTATACTAAGACTGGGTAGGGTCCCCCTTTATTAGGAACACTATACTAATACTGGGTAGGATCTCCCCTTATTAGGAACACTATACTAATACTGGGTAGATCCTCCCTTTATTAGGAACACTATACTAATACTGGGCAGGTCCTCCCTTCATTAGGTACACTATACTAATACTGGGTAGGGCCGCCCTTTATTAGGAACACTATACTAATACTGGGTAGATCCTCCCTTTATTAGGAACACTATACTATTACTGGGCAGGGCCTCCCTTTATTAGGAACACTATACTAATACTGGGCCGGGTCTCCCTTTAGTAGGAACACTATACTAAAAATAATAGCATTTTCCTGGCTAACACACACAAACACACACACTTCTCAATCTAAGTTTCTCTTTATTTTAAATGTATCCGGTGTTATTTGTGGTCTGTGATACCTGAACATCTGACCAGCACACAAATTACAGCTCCTCACGAATGCCGCGGCAGAGATGGTGTCTGGCTGGGAAAATGGCGGGTGGCGCTACTGAAGGCTCATTATGCCGCAGCTCCCTGCCAGTATCGCTCCACCGTTCGGCCGCGAAGGCTCATCCAGAAGGGGCGCCGCTGTGAGCGAGCAGCATGGTGCACGCTTCGCTGTCGCGTTCTGCTTACTCCGCTGCTACTTAGCCAACCCCCTGAAAAGGTTATCCCACGTCCGGCTAACAACCTACAAATTATTGCTTTTCTGTTTTGCTTGTCTTGACGCTCTTTCCATTATTACCCCGCGCGATCGCTGCAGGCTGGTGACAAGGACCTGTCACGTTCAGATGACTTTATTAAAGCACAGCTGAAGCGCAAACCTGAACAAGGCCAAATCTAACAACAATCAGGGTAATAAGTAGGTATAAACACGTCTAGAAGCAAAGGGAGGGTCAGATTATGTTTTGTAGGGCAAACGTGCTTGTCACTGCAGTACAGATTGTTTCCTTTCCTCTCTAGATTTAGCTGTTGAGCCAGTGAAAAAAAAAAAACGTGATACCAGAAATAGGAAGAACAGAATAGATGGCAGATTGCACTTCCTAGCCTCCCTGCATCACAGAAATAACCGCAATCCTTATTCAGTTAATGTCCCTCTTGAATTCTATCTTGGAGGATCCTGTAATTATTGTATCTACAAAAAAACTTTTCAGAACCTGTCAATTCAAGAAGTACTACAAAGCAGGTAAAAACCTGCAGCCGAATGATCCGCAAGACGTAGAAAATTGCACCCGGTGGACGAAAGGCCTGATGCGGAGATTGGCAGCAGATTTTGATATTTACTTGTAGGAACACAGTGGAATTTGACAGTAAAAAAAAGTAAGACACTTAAGAATGAATGATCCTCAACTCTTAAAGGACACTCGAGGCGAAAATAAACTAATTAAATGAATGAATGCATCTATCTACCTTCTCCTAAAAATGACTTTTTAAGATATTCCACAGTTTTATTTTATTAACTGTTTTATTGTTTTAGCTCAATGACACATTCATTGAAGTATGCCACAGCTAAAATCTATTAACTATTGATTTTTATCTCTTTCTTGCCCTCAGAAGCCATTTTCAGCTAGGAAAGTGTTTTATAGTTGGAATTTCTTATCAGTGGGTCACATTGTAGTCACTTCCTGTCTGAGTCAGCCACTAAGGCCCAGTTCACATTTGCGTTCTGAGCCAAAAGGATCTGGTGAGCAAATCCGATCTCCGCTTCACCGGTTCCTGATGGCCCAGTCCGTGGCACGGATCACATAGTGAAAACGGATCTGATCAATGATTGATCAGATCTGTTTTCACTCAGCAAATACATACCTAATCTTCAGTAGCAGCCAGCGGTAGAGGCTTCCTCTACACAGTGCGTCATGTGACTAGTCACAGGATGCGTCATGTAGTCACATGACACGGAAGAAGACAGAAGCCTCTACTGCCGGCTGCTATGGAAGATTAGGTATGTATAAACCCTCCCTCACCCACCCACCCGGCTGCTGCACCCTCCCCTCACCCTCACGTCCCTAGAGTCGCGTCGGCTCATGACCTTATCTCCCGTGGAACGGTCCGTTTCTTCACTAGTGTGAAGAAACGTTCCGTTTCCCACTGCCACAATGCTGCAGTATTTTTTGTCCGGATCCGTTCCGCTGGGCAGAACGGTCCGAAAAATTAGGGCCTGCAGCAATTTTTAGATCCGGGGACCGGAAGGTACGGAACGTATCCGTACCAACGGACGCATGTGAATGGATCCATAGGTTAACATTGGATCCATTCACATGCGTTCCGTTTGTACTGTATATGTTCCGGTTCCAATCTGCCAAAAAAAATGCTAATGTGAACCAGGCCTTACACATACCTGATATTTAACTCTTTCAGGCAGAGAAAGAAAAAAAGGAACACAGCCTAGTTATTTGTGTGATAGGCACTGTACATACCCATGTCTATCTCACCATGTCACATGTCACCTTGGGTATATTTCTACAATAGGATGGCTGGCCTCTGCCTGGGAGAAACTGTGTCTAAAGCTGGGTATGCATGTGAGATAAAAGCTGTCGTGAGACGAGGAATCAATCTGCCGCATAGGTTTGTCTGGAAGGTTTGAATGATGGATCTTTTTAACAATGCTGAACATGTGTAAATGACAGAGCAGGATCATCTAGCAGGCATCCTAGGTAGGTGCCTGGGGCCTAGTGGGTGTCAAAGGGCCCCACCTGACACCTTCTTTGACCCCTCTTCACTTCAGCTTACCAAAAGGATCAGAAGGGGGGGGGGGGCAAATTTACTACTTTGCCTAGGGCCCCGTTACATCTTAATATATCTCTTGTAATTGATCACTTCATGCGAAACACTCAAGAAATGCTTTTGTAGTCCATTTACATCACATGCTGTGCTCTCAGTTTGCCTCAGGCAGCAGAGAGTCTAGAGCCAGCCCTGCACTCACCTTTGAGTTGGGATTTGAGGTTCATGAACTCTGAATGCTAGCTTGCAGTTTGGTGCATGGACAACGACCTGCATTCAAGCACATTGCCTTATCAGGTTCCTCCAGCAAACGAAACCGTGCCAAGTACGCTCAATGATAACAGCTACTGGTAATCACTGCTAGGGATCGTGGGAATTGTAGTCCTCTACCCAATATGCAGCTGTTGCAGGCGCAGAGTGGAAGCTATAGGGACTCAGCTCCTATAGCCACCAGGAGGGGCCACCAGGAGCTTCTTACTCTCCCTTTCTCCAATACAGGGTTCCCCTTCCAGATTAGATATTGCTGTGTCCACACTTTCTACGAGTGGTGAAAGCTGTTGTGGTTATAAAAGTTATGGAGACGTCATCGCGACCAAACTTGTTATATGACCACATCTGGCACATGGCCCTTCTGGCCACCGAAGGGGGAAAAGGCACCCCCTGTGCACTGTGCAGGAGGCCGTATCCACTCATGCCAACAGTACTGCTGTTGGCATAAGACTATGGGCCTGGAATAATTATGTCATCAAGGAAATGGATGATTTCCGCTGTTGGCATGATGTTGTGGGCCTGGAGTCATGATGACCTAAAAATAGTGAAACTTTTTTTTTAGCATCTGAAAACGTTATTTTTCAGAAACCTTAACCACTTGCCGACCGCACGCTTATACCGTGCGTCGGCAAAGTGGCAGCTGCAGGACCAGCGACACAGTACTGCGTCGCCAGCTGCAGGCTAATTAATCAGGAAGCAGCCGCTCGCGCGAGCGGCTGCTTCCTGTCAATTCACGGCGGGGGGCTCCGTGAATAGCCTGCGGGCCGCCGATGGCGGCTCGCAGGCTAAATGTAAACACAAGCGGAAATAATCCGCTTTGTTTACATTTGTACGGTGCTGCTGCGCAGCAGCGCCGTAAGGCAGATCGGCGATCCCCGGCCAATCAGCGGCCGGGGATCGCCTCCATGTGACAGGGGACGTCCTGTCACTGGCTGCACAGGACGGATAGCGTCCTGTGCAGCCTCGATCACCGGGGGGGCAGCAGGTAGGAGAGGGAGGGGGGAATTTCGCCGCGGAGGGGGGCTTTGAGGTGCCCCCCCCCGCAACACCCAGCAGGCAGAAGAGATCAGACCCCCCCAGCACATCATCCCCATAGGGGGGAAAAAAGGGGGGCAATCTGATCTCTCTGCCTGCTACCTGATCTGTGCTGGGGGCTGCAGAGCCCACCCAGCACAGATCAATAAAAACAGCGCTGGTCCTTAAGGGGGGGGTAAAGGGTGGGTCATCAAGTGGTTAAAAGAGAACTGTAGTGAGAGGTATATGGAGGCTGCCATGTTTATTTCCTTTTAAGCAATACCAGTTGCCTGGCAGCCCTGCTGATCCTCTGCCTCTAATACTATTAGCCATAGCCCCTGAACAAGCATGCAGCAGATCGCTAAAGTCGGCGGATTTTTACTGTAATGTAAAATGCAGAAAATGGGCAGATGCAGATTTTCTGCATTTTACATTACAGTAAAAATCCGCCGACTTTAGCGGTTAATAGCAAAGCCCCCGTAAGTCCTAGAAACACCAAATTTTCAGGGTTTATTAAACTGAATCTTGTGAACAAGATGCAAAAAAAGTTTTCAAAAAGACCTTATAGTTTTTGAGAAAATCGATGTTAAAGTCGGGCAGAATTTCCGTCAGAAATTTCCGTGATTTCCGACGGAAATCCGCATACCGCACTTGTATTACCGATTTCCGCATTCCGATCAGAATTTCGGAAATTGCATTTCCGCTGAATCCGAATGAGCATCCCTATACAAGACACTACAATGTGGTGGAGGAACCCAATGCATAAAAGATAGGCTAATAAAGCTGTTATAGCTTATAAACAGCGAGGCAATCTTTCCTTTCTTGAAGAATTTGGACTAGTTTATTGGAAACAGGTCTTTTATTTGATCAACGCGTTCCGCGGGTGCTTCCTGGCTTCCTCAGGTCAGTGAAATAAACAGGTGTCTTAAGTGCTATGGCTGTGTAGGAAGCATGAGCGCCTCTGTGTTATCAGAGAAATATTGGGGCTAGAGATGATCAATGAGAGGAAAATAATACTGAATCCTGCCAAGTTGGAGTTTTTATTGGTCCATGTTCAAGCTGCATACAATTGCCAACTGAATTTGCACAATCCTGCATCAACTCATAATTATTTGCATCTCATTGACCTTCCCTAATAAGGACTATGTATGAGGAATTTTTTAGGACCCGGTGAGTTTTCTCTTTAAGAGTACCTGTAGTGAAAATAACACAATGAATAAAATGGCTTATTCTTCTATAATATTCATTTATAGATTATTTACTCAGCGTTTGCCCATTGTAAAATCTTTCCTTTCCCTGATTTACATTCTGACATTTATCACTGGTAGAGACATCTTTAGTTCTGCCAGGGGATCTTTACGGAATGTTTGTTACTGAGAGTTCTACGCACAGAGGGAGATATTGCTTGCTTAGCAGTTGGAAACAGCCGCTATTTCACACAATGCAATGCGGTTCACAGAAAGCAAACTGTCAGGACCATGGTCCTGACATCACACTATGGGAGGGGTTTCAACACAATATCAGCCATACAGCGCCCCCTGATGATCCGTTTGAGAAAAGGAATAGATTTCTCATGGGAAAGGGGGTATCAGCTGCTGATTGGGATGAAGTTCAATCCTTGGTTACGGTTTCTCTTTAACCACTTCCCCCCCGCGGTACAAATTTCTCCGTCCCTTTTTTCCCCCCTAAAAAACCAGGGACGGAGAAATCCGTACCTTCCGCGCTACCGCCGATGTCCGCGCTCCCGCCGCTCGTGCGCGCGCACCCGCCGCCCGCTCGCCCGGAGATCAATGAACGGGAAAATCCATTCCCGTTCGTTGATCTAAGCCCCGCAATGATCTGCTGCTTCTTTGAGAAACAGCGCGATTATTGTGATTCTCCCAGCCTCCTACTGCTTCCTGTAAGCGTCCTTCCGGACGCTTACAGGTCGCATGTAAACAAACTGACTGTTGTACATGTACTGTTGTAAATAGTAAAACTACACCCTAAAGCATTTTACATATACAAATACATTAGTTTTACACATTAAATTAACTCATTACCTCCCACACTCCCTAATTTATTTATTTTTTTGTAATTAAAAAAAAAATACAATTAAAAAAAACATAAATAGTTACCTTAGGGACTGAACCTTTTAAATATTTATGTCAAGAGGGTATAACACTGTTACTTTATAAACTATGGGCTTGTAATTAGGGATGGACGCAAAACTGAAAAAAATGCACCTTTATTTCCAAATAAAATATTGGCGCCAAACATTGTGATAGGGACATAATTTAAACGGTTTTGTAACCGGGACAAATAAGCAAATACATTTCATGAGTTTTATTTACAGTAGCATGCATTATTTAAAAACTATAATGGCCGAAAACTGAAAAATATTTTTTTCCCACATTTTTTTCCTATTTTCCTATTAAAACACATTTAGAATAAAATAATTCTTGGCATAATGTCCCACCTAAAGAAAGCCTAATTGGTAGCGGAAAAAACAAGATATAGTTCATTTCATTGCGATAAGTAACAATAAAGTTATAGATGAATGAATGGAAGGAGAGCTGAAAGGTGAAAATTGCTCTGGTGCTCAAGGGGTAAAACCCCTCAGTGGTGAAGTGGTTAAAGAGGTTCTCCAGGAGGGGTTTAAAAATAAAATCTGACTGTTCTATCAGTCCCCTGTAGCTGTAATGTCTCGGGCCATCCTCCTCCGATCCGCCATTCTCTGCCTCCGGCCCTGGTCTGGCGCGGCATCCCATCCAACTGTACAAGAAAACTTTGTAAGCTTCCGATGTCGTAAGCGGGAGGGCTCATTATTTGTCTCGTTAGATGAATAATTGCCCGGTGCCGGTGGCGAGGAACAGCGCATCGGAGGAGGACGGCTACAGGAGGCCGATAGAAGCCCCAGGTATGTGTTAGATTTTATATTCAAACCCCCCGGAGAACCCCTTTAAGTCTCCATCTCTTGAGTGTGCTTTATAACTTGCCTGCACAATCCCTTCACGTTGATCACACTCACTAACCTACCTGAACGCATAAAACCCAAATCCCTGCCTGTAACAGATTGTAAAGCAAAACACAGAAAGTCTTATTTTTTTGTAAGTGCCATAACGACAGACTTGGGAGCCATGACTGAGGTAGACGGCGCAATAGAAAAGGCTGTATTCGAGAACGGATTGAAATGTCACTAGCCCTTTGTTTAACTTGCAGGTAATTACATATCCTAATTACCCGGCGTAGAGCGAGCGAAAGGAAGGAAAGACAAAACCCAAAAACCGATAGTGTCGGCGAGTGCAGCGAGAATCCAACGGCAACACCGGAGGAGGTATCCGATGTGAAAAGAATTTGTTAGAGAGGAAAAGGGAAAGAAAATAGCAGCTAGTCTTTGTACGACAAGGCAGAGTAAGAGAAAAAAAATCTTTAAGAATAGACGTGAGCGGCGTGGAACCCTCCTCGGCGCACGGCGGTGGCGAATCACTGACAATAACTCTGCGCTGCACAAGGTGAACGATCAATAGATCAATTATCGTTCATTATCTCCCTGGCTTGACTACTGTACTTCATCAAAATGCATAAGCGCTGATAAAAAGGAGGCAACAGCAGAATTAACCTGACGCATGGGGAAGATAGTTTCAGCATTAAATAATAATGGCCATTGGACTGCGATTATCTGTGCGCCGCAGGGGGGCCCCAGCTGGGCGCAGCGGTTACAGCGGCACTTACCGCACACACTGAAATCCATCTCTTTGTTGCCAAAATCTCTCTAAAAAAGATTCCGTGCGTTTTCGGCTGACCCTCCGCCGGATTCCAACGGCTGTCGCATGCCACGCTTTATTATATTGTTGTTCTGTTTACTGCGCTGGATTTCTAAAAAAGCCAGATTAGTAAGAAATAACTTTCTTTTGTATCTCATTGTTCTGCCGATTTTAGTAATGGAGGATAATAGGGCAGTCGAGAAAATTACCCTGCCTGGGTCGTCGCATTGTATACATTCTCCAATGGCATATATAGGTCCATGTGGGAGAGATGGCATTCCCGTAGAGGCTACATACATTTGTTACAAGGATGCTGCAATGCTTGGTGGCAGAGTAATGTTCTGTAATGAAACTTAAAAAGCGGATCTGAACTCTTGCATAGGTTACAAGGAGAACACAGAGAAATCCACCCTGTGTGTTTATAGAGAACAGCCTGTCTAATTCTCTCTTCTTAGCAAGTAATGAGCTAGTGTAATTTAATCTGTCAGCTGCCTGTTGACTCTGCCGAGTTGAGAGCTAATATGTAAACACGGGAGGTTAACCCCTTTCTGTGTTACCAGCAAACCAGGAAGGAGGAGAATCTCAGTAGGAGTTCTATAAGCTGTAACAAGGAAATGTTTTTTCTTTATAGGGCAGTTGAAGTGAGAGGGACACTACTGCAACCAAATAGATCAGCCGATCTGCAAGGAAACTGGTATTGTGTAAAAGAAAATAAATATGGCAGCCTCCATATTCTTCTCACTTTAGGTGTCCTTTAATGGTTATTATGCTTTTGCTTACATTTTACAGCAGGGAGGAAGTTCTAAGTTGATGTCCGCTTTAAGGAGTCTGTGACTGGGGGAAGGGGAGGGGGGTGGTACTAAAGGAGAGGGGGGAGCACTACATGGGCTACAAATTGATATTCTCCGCAATATGTACTTTCTATTACATAAATCCATACAGTAATACAATACAGTAACCTAAATAGAATTTGATGGCAATATTATGGTCTCATGTGTGGTTCTACCCCTTTTGGATACCTATATTCCATACTCAGGTTTATAGTGCATAGACCTGTATTGCTATTGCATCTAGAGTAGGAGTATTATAGACTTGTGTTATAGTCATGTCCAGTGGTCGGGTGATGTTGGGGTGCAGTTTCCTATGTATAGAGTGTAATAGGATTGTATTATGGTCATGTCCAGTGGTCGGGTGATGTTGGGGTGCAGTGTCCTATGTATAGAGTGAAATAGGATTGTATTATGGTCATGTCCAATGGCTGGGTGATGTTGGGGTGCAGTGTCCTATGTATAGCGTGTAATAGGATTGTATTATGGTCATGGTCGGTGGTTGGGTGATGTTGGGGTGCAGTGTCCTATGTATAGCGTGTAATAGGATTGTATTATGGTCATGTCCAGTGGTCGGGTGATGTTGGGGTGCAGTGTCCTATGTATAGAGTGAAATAGGATTGTATTATGGTCATGTCCAGTGGTTGTGTGATGTTGGGGTGCAGTGTCCTATGTATAGAGTGTAATAGGATTGTGTTATAGTCATGTCCAGTGGTCGGGTGATGTTTGGGTGCAGTGTCCTATGTATAGAGTGTAATAGGATTGTATTATGGTCATGTCCAGTGGTTGGGTGATGTTGGGGTGCAGTGTCCTATGTATAGAGTGTAATAGGATTGTATTATGGTCATGTCCAGTGGTTGGGGGATGTTGGGGTGCAGTGTCCTATGTATAGAGTGTAAGATGATTGTATTATGGTCATGTCCAGTGGTCAGCTCATGTTGGGTTGCAGTGTCCTATCTATAGAGTGTAATAGGATTGTGGTCACTTCCAGTGGCTGGGTGATGTTGGGGTGCCGTGCCCTATGTATAGAGAGTAATAGGGTTGTATTATGGCCATGTCCAGTGGTTGGGTGATGCTGGGGTGCAGTGTCCTATGTATAGAGTGTAATAGGATTGTATTATGGTCATGTCCAGTGGTCAGGTGATGTTGGGGTGCAGTGGCCTATGTATAGAGTGTAATAGGATTGTATTATGGTCATGTCCAGTGGTTGGGTGATGTTGGGGTGCAGTGTCCTATGTATAGAGTGTAATAGGATTGTATTATGGTCATGTCCAGTGGTTGGGGGATGTTGGGGTGCAGTGTCCTATGTATAGAGTGTAAGATGATTGTATTATGGTCATGTCCAGTGGTCAGCTCATGTTGGGTTGCAGTGTCCTATCTATAGAGTGTAATAGGATTGTGGTCACTTCCAGTGGCTGGGTGATGTTGGGGTGCCGTGCCCTATGTATAGAGAGTAATAGGGTTGTATTATGGCCATGTCCAGTGGTTGGGTGATGCTGGGGTGCAGTGTCCTATGTATAGAGTGTAATAGGATTGTATTATGGTCATGTCCAGTGGTCAGGTGATGTTGGGGTGCAGTGTCCTATGTATAGAGTGTAATAGGATTGTGTTATAGTCATGTCCAGTGGCCGGGTGATGTTTGGGTGCAGTGTCCTATGTATAGAGTGTAATAGGATTGTATTATGGTCATGTCCAGTGGTTGGGTGATGTTGGGGTGCAGTGTCCTATGTATAGAGTGTAATAGGATTGTATTATGGTCATGTCCAGTGGTTGTGTGATGTTGGGGTGCAGTGTCCTATGTATAGAGTGTAATAGGATTGTGTTATAGTCATGTCCAGTGGCCGGGTGATGTTTGGGTGCAGTGTCCTATGTATAGAGTGTAATAGGATTGTATTATGGTCATGTCCAGTGGTTGGGTGATGTTGGGGTGCAGTGTCCTATGTATAGAGTGTAATAGGATTGTATTATGGTCATGTCCAGTGGTTGGGTGATGTTGGGGTGCAGTGTCCTATGTATAGAGTGTAAGAGGATTGTATTATGGTCATGTCCAGTGGTCAGCTCATGTTGGGTTGCAGTGTCCTATCTATAGAGTGTAATAGGATTGTGGTCATTTCCAGTGGCTGGGTGATGTTGGGGTGCCGTGTCCTATCTATAGAGAGTAATAGGGTTGTATTATGGCCATGTCCAGTGGTTGGGTGATGTTGGGGTGCAGTGTCCTATGTATAGAGTGTAATAGGATTGTATTATGGTCATCTCCAGTGGTCAGCTCATGTTGGGTTGCAGTATCTTATGTATAGAGTGTAATAGGATTGTGGTCATTTCCAGTGGCTGGGTGAGGTTGGGGTGCCGTCTCCTATGTATAGAGAGTAATAGGGTTGTATTATGGCCATGTCCAGTGGTTGGGTGATGTTGGGGTGCAGTGTCCTATGTATAGAGTGTAATAGGATTGTAGTATGGTCATGTTCCATGGTTGGGTGATGTTGGGGTGCAGTGCCCTATGTATAGAGTGTAATAGGATTGTATTATGGTCATGGCCAGTGGTCAGGTGATGTTGGGGTGCAGTGGCCTATGTATAGAGTGTAATAGGATTGTATTATGGTCATGTCCAGTGGTTGGGTGATGTTGGGGTGCAGTGTCCTATGTATAGAGTGTAATAGGATTGTATTATGGTCATGGCCAGTGGTCGGGTGATGTTGGGGTGCAGTGTCCTATGTATAGAGTGTAATAGGATTGTATTATGGTCATGTCCAGTGGTTGGGTGATGTTGGGGTGCAGTGTCCTATGTATAGAGTGTAATAGGATTGTGGTCATTTCCAGTGGCTGGGTGATGTTGGGGTGCCGTGTCCTATCTATAGAGAGTAATAGGGTTGTATTATGGCCATGTCCAGTGGTTGGGTGATGTTGGGGTGCAGTGTCCTATGTATAGAGTGTAATAGGATTGTATTATGGTCATCTCCAGTGGTCAGCTCATGTTGGGTTGCAGTATCTTATGTATAGAGTGTAATAGGATTGTGGTCATTTCCAGTGGCTGGGTGAGGTTGGGGTGCCGTCTCCTATGTATAGAGAGTAATAGGGTTGTATTATGGCCATGTCCAGTGGTTGGGTGATGTTGGGGTGCAGTGTCCTATGTATAGAGTGTAATAGGATTGTAGTATGGTCATGTTCCATGGTTGGGTGATGTTGGGGTGCAGTGCCCTATGTATAGAGTGTAATAGGATTGTATTATGGTCATGGCCAGTGGTCAGGTGATGTTGGGGTGCAGTGGCCTATGTATAGAGTGTAATAGGATTGTATTATGGTCATGTCCAGTGGTTGGGTGATGTTGGGGTGCAGTGTCCTATGTATAGAGTGTAATAGGATTGTATTATGGTCATGGCCAGTGGTCGGGTGATGTTGGGGTGCAGTGTCCTATGTATAGAGTGTAATAGGATTGTATTATGGTCATGTCCAGTGGTTGGGTGATGTTGGGGTGCAGTGTCCTATGTATAGAGTGTAATAGGATTGTGTTATGGTCATGGCCAGTGGTTGGGTGATGTTGGGGTGCAGTGTCCTATGTATAGAGTGTAATAGGATTGTATTATGGTCATGACCAGAGGTCAGGTGATGTTGGGGTGCAGTGTCCTATGTATAGAGTGTAATAGGATTGTATTATGGTCATCTCCAGTGGTTGGGTGATGTTGGGGTGCAGTGTCCTATGTATAGAGTGTAATAGGATTGTATTATGGTCATGTCCCGTGGTTGGGTGATGTTGGGTGCAGTGTCCTATGTATAGAGTGTAATAGGATTGTATTATGGTCATGTCCAGTGGTTGGGTGATGTTGGGGTGCAGTGTCCTATGTATAGAGAGTAATAGGATTGTATTATGGTCATGGCCAGTGGTTGGGTCATGTTGGGGTGCAGTGTCCTATGTATAGAGTGTAATAGGATTGTATTATAGTAGTCATGTTTTGTGATCGGCTGATGTTGGGGTGCAGTGTCCTATGTATAGAGTGTAATAGGATTGTGGTCATTTCCAGTGGTTGGGTGATGTTGGGGTGCAGTGTCCTATGTATAGAGAGTAATATGATTGTATTATGGTCATGTCCAATGGTTGGGTGATGTTGAGGTGCAGTGTCCTATGTATAGAGTGTAATAGGATTGTATTATGGTCATGTCCAATGGTTTGGTGATGTTGGGGTGCAGTGTCCTATGTATAGAGTGTAATAGGATTGTATTATGGTCATGTCCAATGGTTGGGTGATGTTGGGGTGCAGTGTCCTATGTATAGAGTGTAATAGGATTGTATTATGGTTATGTCCAGTGGTTGGGTGATGTTGGGGTGCAGTGTCCTATGTATAGAGTGTAATAGGATTGTATTATAGTAGTCATGTTTTGTGATCGGCTGATGTTGGGGTGCAGTGTCCTATGTATAGAGTGTAATAGGATTGTATTATGGTCATGGCCAGTGGTCAGGTGATGTTGGGGTGCAGTGTCCTATGTATAGAGTGTAATCGGATAGTATTATGGTCATGTCCAGTGGTTGGGTGATGTTGGGGTGCAGTGTCCTATGTATAGAGTGTAATAGAATTGTATTATGGTCATATTCGTTGGTTGGGTGATGTTGGGGTGCAGTGTCTTATGTATAGAATGTGATAGGATTGTATTGTGGTCATATTCGGTGGTTGGGTGATGTTGGGGTGCAGTGTCCTATGTATAGAGTGTAATAGGATTGTATTATGGTCATGTCCAGTGGTTGGGTCATGTTGGGGTGCAGTGTCCTATGTATAGAGAGTAATAGGATTGTATTATGGTCATGACCAGTGGTTGGGTGATGTTGGGGTGCAGTGTCCTATGTATAGAGTGTAATAGGATTGTATTATGGTCATATTCGGTGGTTGGGTGATGTTGGGGTGCAGTGTGCTATGTACAGAGTGTAATAGGATTGTATTATGGTCATATCCGGTGGTTGGGTGATGTTGGGGTGCAGTGTCTTATGTATAGAGTGTAATAGGATTGTATTATGGTCATGTATGGGGGTTAGGTGATGTTGGGGTGCAGTGTGCTATGTACAGAGTGTAATAGGATTGTATTATGGTCATGTTCGTTGGTTGGGTGATGTTTTCAATGTTGAAAAATGTAAAGTCATGCATTTTGGTCGTACCAATGGTCTAGCACCATACAAAATAAATGGGATACAGTTGGGGACATCAAACTTGGAGAAGGACTTAGGAGTACTCATCGACAACAAGTTAAATAATCGTACTCAATGCCAAGCCGCTGCAGCTAAAGCTAACAACATTTTGGGATGCATTAAAAGGGAAATAAAAACTCGAGATGTTAGCATAATATTGCCCCTGTTTAACTCTCTAGTAAGGCCACATCTGGAATATGGAATTCAGTTCTGGGCACCACATTACAAAAAAGATATTGCAGTTTTAGAGCAGGTGCAGAGACGAGCAACAAAATTGATACGTGGGATGGAAGGCCTCGCTTACCAAGAAAGGTTAGATAAACTGGGTTTATTTAGTCTAGAGAAAAGACGTCTTAGAGGAGATCTAATTAACATGTATGAATACATCAGAGGGCAATATAATAGCTTGGCGGATGAGCTTTTTGTCCCTAGGCCTTCTCAAAGGACTAGAGGACATGATCTGCGCATGGAGGAAAAACGTTTTAGCCATTTATTTAGGAAAGGGTTCTTTACAGTAAGAGTGATTAAGATGTGGAATGCATTGCCACAGGAAGTCGTTATGGCAAACTCTATACCTGCATTTAAAGGGGGCTTAGATGCTTTCCTTGCGTTGAAAGACATCCATGGCTACAATTACCAGGTTATGCCTAATGATGTTGATCCATCTGGAGTCGGGAAGGAATTTTTCCCTTTTGGGGCTAATTGGACCATGCCTTGTAAGGGTTTTTTCGCCTTCCTCTGGATCAACAGGGATATGTGAGGGAGCAGGCTGGAATTGTACTTTGTACTGGTTGAACTCGATGGACGTATGTCTTTTTTCAACCAAAGTAACTATGTAACTATGTAACTATGGGGTGCAGTGTGCTATGTACAGAGTGTAATAGGATTGTATTATGGTCATGTTCGGTGGTTGGGTGATGTTGGGGTGCAGTGCCCTAGTGTTGGGCGAACAGTGTTCGCCACTGTTCGGGTTCTGCAGAACATCACCCTGTTCGGGTGATGTTCGCGTTCGGCCGAACACCTGGTGGTGTTCGGCCAAACTGTTCGGGTTCGCCCGAACGGCTCATTGCCTGGCCGAACAGGGCCCCTGTTCGGCACGAACAGGGCCCTGCTCGCCCGAATACTGCCCCCTATGGGGTCGCAGGCATAAGGGGGGAGCATGCCCCGATCGCGGGGGGGGGGGGGGTCGGAAATTCCCCCCACCCCCTCCGCTAGCGCTCCCCCCTCTGCCCGCTTCCCCATTCAAAAGTTAGGAAGTGAAACTGTACCTGTGCGGTAGTGGGTGGCTGGCAGTGGGCGGCACTATGGAGTGACTGAGGAGGAGGAGGAGTCCGGAGAGTGACGCGTTGAGGGAGGCCGGGCAGCGGGCGGTTCAGCAGTAGTACCGTACTACTGCTGATCCGCCCACTGCCCGGCCTCCCTCAACGCGTCACTCTCCGGACTCCTCCTCCTCCTCAGTCACTCCATAGTGCCGCCCACTGCCAGCCACCCACTACCGCACAGGTACAGTTTCACTTCTTAACTTTTGAATGGGGAAGCGGGCAGAGGGGGGAGCGCTAGCGGAGGGGGAGGGGGGAATTTCCGCCCCCCCCCGCGATAGGGGCATGCTCCCCCCTTATGCCTGCGACCCCATAGGGCCCCCAAAAGCGGGATGTTCGGGGAGTTCGGGGTTCGGCCCGAACATGCCGAACATTGCGGCCATGTTCGGCGAACTTTCCCGAACCCGAACATCCAGGTGTTCGCCCAACACTACAGTGCCCTATGGAAAGCGTGTAATAGGATTGTATTATGGTCATGGCCAGTGGTTGGGTCATGTTGGGGTGCAGTGTCCTATGTATAGAGCAGGCATGGGCAAACTCGGCCCTCCAGCTGTTACGGAACTACAAGTCCCACAATGCATTTGCCTTTAAGAGTCATGACTTTGGCTGTCAGACTCCTGCAATGCATTGTGGGACTTGTAGTTCCTTAACAGCTGGAGGACCAAGTTTGCCCATGCCTGGTATAGAGTTTAATAGGATTGCATTATGGTCATGGTCGGTGGTTGGGTGATATTGGGGTGCAGTGTCCTAGACAGTAATAGGATTGTATTATGGTCATATTCGGTGGTTGGGTGATATTGGGGTGCAGTGTCCTATGTATAGAGTGTAATAGGATTGTATTATGGTCATATTCGGTGGTTGGGTGATGTTGGGGTGCAGTGTCCTATGTATAGAGTGTAATAGGATTGTATTATGGTCATGGTCGGTGGTTGAGTGATATTGGGGTGCAGTGTCCTATGTATAGAGTGTAATAGGATTGTATTATGGTCATGGTCGGTGGTTGGGTGATATTGGGGTGCAGTGTCCTAGACAGTAATAGGATTGTATTATGGTCATAGTCGGTGGTTGGGTGATGTTGGGGTGCAGTGTCCTATGTATAGAGTGTAATAGGATTGTATTATGGTCATGGTCGGTGGTTGGGTGATATTGGGGTGCAGTGTCCTATGTATAGAGTGTAATAGGATTGTATTATGGTCATGTTCGGTGGTTGGGTGATGTTGGGGTGCAGTGTCCTATGTATAGAGTGTAATAGGATTGTATTATGGTCATATTCGGTGGTTGGGTGATGTTGGGGTACAGTGTCCTATGTATAGAGTGTAATAGGATTGTATTATGGTCATAGTCGGTGGTCAGGTGATGTTGGGGTGCAGTGTCCTATGTATAGAGTGTAACAGAATTGTATTATGGTCATATTCGGTGGTCAGGTGATGTTGGGGTGCAGTTTCCTATGTATAGAGTGTAATAGAATTGTATTATGGTCATATTCGGTGGTTGGGTGATGTTGGGGTGCAGTTTCCTATGTATAGAGTGTAATAGAATTGTATTATGGTCATATTCGGTGGTTGGGTGATGTTGGGGTGCAGTGTCCTATGTATAGAGAGTAATAGGATTGTATTATGGTCATTTCCAGTGATTGGGTGATGTTGGGGTGCAGTGTCCTATGTATAGAGTGTAATAGGATTGTATTATAGTCATGCCCAGTGGTCAGGTGATGTTGGGGTACAGTGTCCTATGTATAGAGAGTAATAGGATTGTATTATGGTCATAGTCGGTGGTTGGGTGATGTTGGGGTGCAGTGTCCTATGTATAAAGTGTAATAGGATTGTATTATGGTCATATTCGGTGGTCAGGTGATGTTGGGGTACAGTGTCCTATGTATAGAGAGTAATAGGATTGTATTATGGTCATAGTCGGTGGTTGGGTGATGTTGGGGTGCAGTGTCCTATGTATAAAGTGTAATAGGATTGTATTATGGTCATATTCGGTGGTCAGGTGATGTTGGGGTGCAGTGTCCTATGTATAGAGTGTAATAATATTGTATTATGGTCATGTTCGGTGGTTGGGTGATGTTGGGGTGCAGTGTCCTATGTATAGAGAGTAATAGGATTGTATTATGGTCATAGTCGGTGGTTGGGTGATGTTGGGGTGCAGTGTCCTATGTATAGAGAGTAATAGGATTGTATTATGGTCATGTCCAGTGGTTGGGTGATGTTGGGGTGCAGTGTCCTATGTATAGAGTGTAATAGGATTGCATTATGGTCATGTTCGGTGGTTGGGTGATGTTGGGGTGCAGTGTCCTATATATAGAGTGTAATAGGGATTGTATTATGGTCATATTCGGTGGTTGGGTGATGTTGGGGTGCAGTGTCCTATGTATTGAGTGTAATAGGATTGCATTATGGTCATGTCCAGTGGTTGGGAGATGTTGGGGTGCAGTGTCCTATGTATAGCGTGTAATAGGATTGTATTATGGCCATGTCCAGTGGTCAGGTGATGTTGGGGTGCAGTGGCCTATGTATAGAGTGTAATAGGATTGTATTATGGTCATGGCCAGTGGTTGGGTGATGTTTTGGTGCAATGTCCTGTGTATAGAGTGTAATAGGATTGTATTATGGTTATGTCCAGTGGTCGGGTGATGTTGGGGTGCAGTGGCCTATGTATAGAGTGTAATAGGATTGTATTATGGTCATGGCCAGTGGTTGGGTGATGTTTTGGTGCAATGTCCTGTGTATAGAGTGTAATAGGATTGTATTATGGTCATGTCCAGTGGTCGGGTGATGTTGGGGTGCAGTGTCCTATGTATAGCGTGTAATAGGATTGTATTATGGTCATATTTGGTGGTTGGGTGATGTTGGGGTGCAGTGCCCTATGTATAGAGTGTAATAGGATTGTATTATGGTCATGGTCGGTGGTTGGGTGATGTTGGGGTGCAGTGCCCTATGTATAGAGTGTAATAGGATTGTATTATGGTCATGTTCGGTGATTGGGTGATGTTAGGGTGCAATGTCCTATGTATAGAGTGTAATAGGATTGTATTATGGTCATCTCCAGTGGTCGGGTGATGTTGGGGTGCAGTGTCCTATGTATAGAGAGTAATAGGATTACACCTCTTAACATTTTTGGAGAGTTAAAAATGAAACTTTGTTACTACAGTGACTTTGCTGTACATTTGGTTGTTTTTGTATCTATTTGATCTTCCCTCTCCTTTAATGTGTTTTCTTGAAACTGTAAACCTGTTGCAATAATTGATATTTCAGCCGCACTACTGAGGCCGTGGCCCGCGAGGGTTATATAATATTGTGGAGTTTTCATCTTGCGCTGGAGAGGCTGGAGAGGCCGTACAGACCTCGCTGCAGACATCTGAAAGACTAGCTTTCAACTCGCACTTTAATGGCAGGATTGCTTTCAAACTATTTTCCCCTTCTCTATACTTCTTTGCACATCAAGTGTGCTGTGCTAGACCATTAGAGTCTCTGATGAATTTTGGGAGTGCTCAGGAAATATGAAGATGTACTTTACTCTCTAGGCGAGGAAAATATTCTGTTTTTTATTGTCAAAAGTGTATGTTCAGATTGCTGCGGTTCCCCCCTGAGGCCACCAGGGGGAGCAGTTGGCCAACTTTGAGCGTTCTCTGCTCTCCTGCTTGTAGGGGAATGTTAATGGCGCTCTTCAATGCAGTATATTTTGTCTTTATCTGCCATTTAGGCTGAAACTACCTTCATGCCGTTAAACAAAGAGCTGTAGGAAAAGCCACTAGTGCTGCACACGCGGCAAGACACCTGAGTGATTTCTGACTCTCTGAGACTGATTTACTAAGACGCCTTTCAACCGAAGATGATTGGAGATCATAAACGGACTTGCAAAATTGGATAGAATACATTAAGACAAAAACAAAAAAATCTGTCTGCGGGCGTGTCCATGTCACTGCAGACACATTCTTCATTTACCTGAAGTGCATATACAGTATATCTATCTATCTATCTATCTATCTATCTATCTATCTATCTATCTATCTATCTATCTATCTATCTATCTATCTCCTGTCTATCTATCTATCTCCTGTCTATCTATCTATCTCCTGTCTATCTATCTATCTATCTATCTATCTATCTATCTATCTATCTATCTATCTATCTATCTCCTGTCTATCTATCTATCTATCTATCTATCTATCTATCTATCTATCTCCTGTCTATCTATCTATCTATCTATCTATCTATCTATCTATCTATCTATCTATCTCTTGTCTATCTATCTATCTATCTATCTATCTCCTGTCTATCTATCTATCTATCTATCTATCTATCTATCTATCTATCTATCTATCTATATATATCCCTTAGGCCCGGTTCACATTACCATTTTTTTGCGGATCGGAACCGGAACTTATACTGTACAAACGGAGCGGATGTGAATGGATCCAATGTTAACCTATAGATCCATTCACATGCATCCGTTGCTATGGATACGTTCCGGTTCCCTGATCTAAAAAATGCTGCAGGCCCTAATTTTCCGGACTGTTCTGCTTAGCGGAATGGATCCGGACAAAAAATGCTGCAGAATTTGGGGCAATGTAAAACAGACCGTTTCTTCAAACTAGTGAAGAAACGGACCGTTCCACGGGTGATGGGGGCATGGGCCGACACGAACCTGAGCGACGGGAGGGTGAAGAAGCCGGGCGGGTGGATAAGGGAGGATTTATGCATACCTAATCTTCCGTAGCAGCTGGCGGTAGAGGCTTCCGTCTTCTTCCGCGTCATGTGACTAGTCACATGACGCGCTGTGTAGTCACAGCGGATAAAGGGGAAGCCTCTACCGCCAGCTGCTACGGAAGATTAGGTATGTATTTGCCGGTGAAATTGAGTGAAAATGATCAATCATTGATCAGATCAGTTTTCTTTTTACATTTTCAATGTGAACCGGGCCGCAGGCAGAGCCATCCGGATCCGGTGAAGCAGAGACTAGATCCGCTCGCCTGATCCTTTTCATGTAAAAGAAAGGAGAAACACAATTGAGAGCCCCCAATAGTGTATTACTGATGATAAAGGAATGCCAAGGTAGCAGCAAATAGAAATATACTCACAAGTATGGGTTGCCGGGTTCAGGCAACCACTTAAAGCACTTATGGGGATATTAGGCCTGTCCCCACTCAGGCTAAAAAGTCGCTCTCTGTAGAAGGAAAGAAGGGGTGTTCAGATGGAAGCAGGAAATTTGAGCGCATGAGGCAGGTGGACAAAAAGGGCGCCGCCATTCACTCTCATAATAAATATCGTTTAATTGGCGCCCAACAGGAAAAAAGGGCGCCGGAGAAAAATAACATTTTAAAAGCGGCGCCCGGAGACTTTTAATGTTTTATAACTGCTTCTCATGATTACACATTATTTAATGATTTATAAATTTTTACACATTATTTTTAAACGAAAAACAGTACAATATTTTTAAAACATTATTTTTTAACGAAAAATTGTAAAATTTTTCTTTTTCAAAACATTATTTTTAAACGAAAAACCGCACAATATTTTTTAAAACGTTATTAATGCTTATCACAGGGGGTCTTAGGTTTAGGCACCACCCGTAGGGTCTTAGGTTTAGGCACCAACAGGGGGTCTTAGGTTTAGGCACCACCAGGGGGGTCTTAGGTTTAGGCACCAACAGGGGGGTCTTAGGTTTAGGCACCACCAGGGGGGTCTTAGGTTTAGGCACCACCAGGGGGGTCTTAGGTTTAGGCACCAACAGGGGGGGTCTTAGGTTTAGGCACCAACAGGGGGGTCTTCGGTTTAGGCACCACCAGGGGGGTCTTAGGTTTAGGCACCACCAGGGGGGTCTTAGGGTTAGGCACCACCAGGGGGGTCTTAGGTTTAGGCACCACCAGGGGTGTTTTAGGTTTAGGCACCACCAGGGGGGTCTTAGGGTTAGGCACCACCAGGGGAGTCTTAGGTTTAGGCACCACCAGGGGGGTCTTAGGTTTAGGCACCACCAGAGGGGTCTTAGGTTTAGGCACCACCAGGGGGGTCTTAGGGTTAGGGATAGGTACAGGGAGGGTTCTGTGTGAGAGTAGGGTTAGGTATAGCTTTAGTAACATTCTTATTAATGTTTTATAAAACGTTATTATAAATATCACTTTTTAAACAGGGAAGATTAACGTTTTTACAATTGCCGATTTCATACACATTATTTAATGATTTATAACTTTATAAAACATTATTTTTAAACGAAATATAGCACAATTTTTTTTAAGCGTTATTCATGATTATCGTTTAAAACCATGCGCCCTTTTTTCCCGGCGCCCTTTTTTAACGTACGCGTTCACCCATCCACCAGGTGGATAACCAATAATTGCAATGGAAACAGAGGCGCCAGCAGAGTAAAAATTGATCATAGGTAAAAACAGATAAAAGTTGGGGGACAAGGGTGGACTTGCCTCTCTAAAACCAAACACAACCACAACCACTATGTGTGATTTAAACAAGATTAAAGTCATACTCCAGAACAAATACAATGCGTTTTGCGGGTCTCTAGCCTGCTTCCTCAGGCAATAATAAAGACCGGAGTAAATCAGAAGTTGTGTAGCCCAGTACAGCGCCTCCGGAACGTTTTTGGCTGATACGCTAATGTGAACCAGGCCTAAGATAAGCAGGTCCCCAGACAGCTGTAAATAAACATTTGGCAAACCCCACCACTAGCATTCCTTCCACTTTTAACATTTAACTCTTTAAACCTTGCTATGGTCTGTTATGAGCTCGGAAAAGGGTTGTGAGGTAGTAGGGGTGTCTTGACACCCTAGAGAAAGAGATACAGGAAACAAAAACGAGAGCCCAGTAGTGTTGGGCGAACAGTGTTCGCCACTGTTCGGGTTCTGCAGAACATCACCCTGTTCGGGTGATGTTCGCGTTCGGCCGAACACCTGATGGTGTTCGGCCTTTTAAGTTCGGGTTCGCCCCGAACTTCTAATGGCCGCCGAACATGGCCGAACAGGGCCCCTGTTCGGCCGAACAGGGCCCTGTTCGGCCGAATACTGCCCCCCTATGGGGTCGCAGGCATAAGGGGGGAGCATGCCCCGATCGCGGGGGGGGGGGGGTCGGAAATTCCCCCCACCCCCTCCGCTAGCGCTCCCCCCTCTGCCCGCTTCCCCATTCAAAAGTTTAAGCAAAGTACCTGTAGTGGATGGCCTGGCAGTGGGCGGCACTGTGGAGTGAGGAGGAGGAGTCCGGAGAGTGACGAGTTGAGGGAGGCCGGGCAGCGGGCGTGAGGTCAGAGAAAGGGCGGAAGTACCACAAGGGTACTTCCGCTGAACCGCCCGCTGCCCGGCCTCCCTCAACTCGTCACTCTCCGGACTCCTCCTCCTCACTCCACAGTGCCGCCCACTGCCAGGCCATCCACTACAGGTACTTTGCTTAAACTTTTGAATGGGGAAGCGGGCAGAGGGGGGAGCGCTAGCGGAGGGGGTGGGGGGAATTTCCGACCCCCCCCGCGATCGGGGCATGCTCCCCCCTTATGCCTGCGACCCCATATGGCCCCCAAAAGCTGGATGTTCGGAAAGTTCGGGGTTCGGCCCGAACATGCCGAACATCTCGGCCATGTTCGGCGAACTTTCCCGAACCCGAACATCCAGGTGTTCGCCCATCACTAGAGCCCAGTAGTGCAATATGTTTGGATGCAGAAGGAAAAGTAAGATGAGATAGATGTTCTACTCACAAAGGCAGATTGCTAAGGGAGCAACCAAGCACGGGAAGCAGGTGGAGACAATGACCCTGACTCCACTCGGGGAGGCCCAACAGGACCTGGATGCAGTCGCTTTCCTTGGTAAAAGTGACAAGTTAACACTGTGGTCTAAGCCACTTGTGGTCTGTCTCAACCCCTCCAACAGGAACTTTTGGGAGGCATTTAATGTACAATTAGAGAGAAAAGGCACCCTGGTGTATATAAAACTAAAAACAGGTTAAAGTGGACCCAAATTAAAAATACAAGATTTCAGAAATAAAATCTATTTTCTTTTTACATTTATTAAAGGAACCCCTTCCTTCCTTTCATATTGCCGGGATTTTTCTGGCAAACTGGTGTAGGAGATAAAATACAAAAACAAAACACAGGCTGCTACTGATGATGTCACAGGGGAGGTGATCTCAGCTTGTGTGAGATTTCACATAGGCGACGCCCCTGTGAGGGAGGGTAGCTGATGACAAACACACGCATGATCTAAAACCTCCTACTAAGCTCAGAAGTAATGGCTGCCACCTGTATAACCCTAGTTATGGAAAGAGAAGGGTGAAAAGCAGGCACTGAAATGCTCATAGGCTTAAAGGAGTGTTTATTTATCTTTGTATGTGTCAGAGTGGTGCAACTAAATATTTTGAATAAAAAAAATGTTTGGTTTGGATCCGCTTTAAGATTAAAAAATGAGGTGGCTTACCTCAGTGACAAAATCTTTGTTGATCAAAATATTTTTATTTAGCACAGGCAACGCGTTTCGCCAATAACAGTACCGAGTGAAAAAAGCCGTCCAGAAAATGAAGCCTCTGAGAGAGAAACCTGAAGTGAGTAAGGCCGGATGTATACTTTTTCTGCCCCGAGGCCAACTTTCTTGTGCAGCACCCTGTGCAGCCCCCTCCTCCATGTCTAACATTCATGTACAGCAGAAAATGTCTTTGAACAGAAGCTACAGACAGTTTGGAGTTGCTCCGTTTATTGCCTGATGAAGCAGGAATGTGCCCGCGAAAA
The DNA here is from genome assembly GCF_040937935.1 of Hyperolius riggenbachi. Taxonomy (NCBI): domain Eukaryota; kingdom Metazoa; phylum Chordata; class Amphibia; order Anura; family Hyperoliidae; genus Hyperolius; species Hyperolius riggenbachi. The sequence continues at coordinate 11,866,146 of NC_090653.1, forward strand.
GCGTTGCAAATGTTAATTTTTTTATATAAATAACGAATCCCTGTCTGTTTGCTCTTGAGGGAGGTAAGTCCACTGCTTCCCCCTTTTAAACGGTTTTTAGACGCTTTTATCCTATTTTGGCGCCTCTGTTCAAAGAAATTTTCAACAGTATAGAGTCTACCCTGGGTGGATTGGTGCTACCCCATCTTTCTTCTCTATCTACAGAGAGCGACTTCTTAAACCTGAGTGGGGTCAGGTTATAATTCTCCCCACCTGCGATTACAGTGGTTGCCTTTGCGGTAACCTATGTTTGTGAGTATAAAATCCTTTAAAGGATACCCGAAGTGACATGTGACATGATGAGATAGACATGTGTATGTACAGTGCCTAGCACACTAATAACTAGGCTGTGTTCCTTTTTTTTTTTCTTTCTCTATCTGAAGGAGTTAAATATCAGGTATGTACAGTGGGTTGCAAAAGTATTCGGCCCCTTTGAAGTTTTCCACATTTTGTCACATTACTTCCACAAACATGAATCAATTTTATTGGAATTCCACATGAAAGACCAACACAAAGTGGTGTACACGTGAGAAGTGGAACGAAAATCATACATGATTCCAAACATTTTTTTACAAATAAATAACTGCAAAGTGGTGTGTGCATAATTATTCGGCCCCCTTTGATCTGAATGCAGTCAGTTGCCTATAGACATTGCCTGGTGAATGCTAATGACTAAATAGAGTGCACCTGTGTGTAATCTAATGTCAGTACAAATACAGCTGCTCTGTGATGGCCTCAGAGGTTGTCTAAGAGAATATTGGGAGCAACAACACCGTGAAGTCCAAAGAACACACAAGACAGGTCCAAGACAGGTCAGGGATCAAGTTATTGAGAAATTTAAAGCAGGCTTAGGCTACAAAAAGATTTCCAAAGCCTTGAACATCCCACGGAGCACTGTTCAAGCGATCATCCAGAAATGGAAGGAGTATGGCACAACTGTAAACCTACCAAGACAAGGCCGTCCACCTACACTCACAGGCCGAACAAGGAGAGCGCTGATCAGAAATGCAGTCAAGAGGCCCATGGTGACTCTGGACTAGCTGCAGAGATCTACAGCTCAGGTGGGAGACTCTGTCCATAGGACAACTATTAGTCATGCACTATACAAAGTTGGTCTTTATGGAAGAGTGGCAAGAAGAAAGGCATTGTTAACAGAAAGCATAAGAAGTCCCGTTTGCAGTTTGCCACAAGCCATGTGGGGGACACAGCAACCATGTGGAAGAAGGTGCTCTGGTCAGATGAGACCAAAATTGAACTTTTTGGCCAAAATGCAAAACGCTATGTGTGGCAGAAAACTAACACTGCACATCACTCTGAACACCCCATCCCCACTGTCAAATATGGTGGTGGCAGCATCATGCTCGGGGGGTGCATCTCTTCAGCAGGGACGGGGAAGCTGGTCAGAGTTGATGGGAAGATGGATGGAGCCAAATACAGAGCAAACTTGGAAGAAAACCTTTTGGAGACTGCAAAAGAGTTGAGACTGGGGCGGAGGTTCACCTTCCAGCAGGACAATGACCCTAAACATAAAGCCAGGGCAACAATGGAATGGTTTAAACCGAAACATATCTATGTGTTAGAATGGCCCAGTCAAAGTCCAGATCTAAATCCAATCGAGAATCTGTGGCAAGATCTGAAAACTGCTGTTCACAAACGCTGTCCATCTAATCTGACTGAGCTGGAGCTGTTTTGCAAAGAAGAATGGGCAAGGATTTCAGTCTCTAGATGTGCAAAGCTGGTAGAGACATACCCTAAAAGACTGGCAGCTGTAATTGCAGCAAAAGATGGTTCTACAAAGTATTGACTCAGGGGCCGAATAATTACGCACACCCCACTTTGCAGTTATTTATTTGTAAAACATGTTTGAAATGATGTATGATTTTCGATCCACTTCTCACGTGTACACCACTTTGTGTTGGTCTTTCACGTGGAATTCCAATAAAATTGATGCATGTTTGTGGCAGTAATGTGACAAAATGTGGAAAACTTCAAGGGGGCCGAATACTTTTGCAACCCATTGTAAGTGGCTGGCTCAGTCCTGACTCAGACAGGAAGTGACTACAGTTTGACCCTCACTGATAAGAAATTCCCCTTTTTATCTCTTTCTTGCTCTCAGAAGCCATTTTCTGCTAGGAAAGTGTTTTATGGTTGGAATTTCTTAAACTAGAGAGAAAGGGGGAGGGGTCCTCTGGCTACCTATACTGGAGGGAAGGGTCTTCTCGCTACCTATACTGAAGGGGGGTTGGCTAGTGACAGTGGCCTTGGGCGGTAAAGAGTACTGGGTCGGACTATAGCATAACCATCACAAGTAATTACAGCCATAAAACACTTTCCCGGAAGTAAATGGCTTTTAAAAGCAGGAAAGAGATAAAAAGGGTCAACAGTTCATAGATTTGAGCTCTGGCACACTTTAATGACGGTGTCATTGAATAGAGACAATGCAACTGTATAAAGTTAAAAACTAGAATCTATATATATAAAATCGGATGTATGTATGTATGTGTGTGTGTGTGTGTGTATGTGTGTGTGTGTGTATGTGTGTGTGTATGTGCCACGATCACGCGAAAACGGCTTGACCGATTTGAACGAAACTTGGTACACAGATCCCTTACTACCTGGGATGATATGTTCTGGGGGTTTCGCGGCCCCCCTGCACACCTGGGCGGAGCTACAAACAGCAAATCAGATTCCACCCATTCAAGTCAATGGAAAAAATGTAAAAGGCTGCCATTCTCACAGTAATCAAGCCAGAGTCCCCACACATGGCACAGTTGGTCACTTGGTGACCGAGGTTACAAATCCAGGAAAAGTGGGTGGATCATAAAACAGCCAATCAAATTTAAGCCGTTCATTTTAAATGGGAAAATGTAAACTGCAGCCATTCTTAGACTGTTAATCACAGAGTTCTCAAACTTGGTACACTTGGTCACTGGGTGAATGCGATTAAGATTCAAGAAAATGGGTGGAGCCTACAACAGCCAATCAAAATTCACCTATTGATTTTCAAGGGGAATATTTAAACTGCTGCTATTCTTACACTTTTAATTGCAGAGGCTTCAAACTTGCTACAGCCGGTCATTGGGTGACTGGGGTCCAAATTCACTAAAGGGGCGGGGCCACATACAGCCAATCAGATTACCTTGGTGGATAAACTGCTTCCATTCACACATTTTTGATGCCAGGAACCTGACAGCTCACAAACTTGGTCATTGAGTGACTGTGTGTTGAGGTTACAAAAAGTGGGCGGAGCCAAAACAACTTTTACTGGGAAAATATAAACTGCAGCCATTCTTACATCGTTAATGGCAGGGTTCTCAAACTTTGCACAGTTGGTCATTGGGTGACAGATTAAGATTTTGGATGGTGGGTGGAGCCTACAACAGCCAATAAAAATTCCCCATTTGATTTTCAAAGGGAATATTTCATCTGCTACCATTCTCTTATACTGGTAAAAGCAGATGCCTCAAACCTGGTACAGTTGGTCACTGGGTGACTGGGGCCCAAATTCAGGAAGGGGGCAGAGCCACAAACAGCCAGATTTGTTTATTTTTCAATGGGAATATACAAAGTATTGATACCAAGGAACCCAAAGCTGATAAACTTGATAATTGAGTGACTGTATGTCAAGGTTAGAAAAAGTGGGCGGTGCCAACAACTTCATTTTTTACATTGCAGGGTTCTCATACTTTACACAATTGGCCACTGGGTGACTGGGATGAACATTCAGAAATGTGGGTGGAGCCTACAACAGCCAATCAAAATGTACCTATTGATTTTCAAGGGGAATATTCACATTGCTACCATTCTTACACTGTTAGTGGCAGAGCCCTCAAACCTGATACAGTCAGTCATTGGGTGACTGGGGTCCAAATGCACTAAAGGGGTGGAGCCACAAACAGCCAATCAGATTTGTTAGATTGATTTCAGCCATTCTGTTATTGGCAGGGTTCTCAAACGTGACACAGTTGGCCACTGGGTGGCTGGGACTAATGTTCAGAAAAGTGGGTGGAGCCTACAGCAGCCAATCAAAATTCACCTTTTGATTTTCAAGGGGAATATTTACATTGCTGCCATTCATACACTCTTAATAGCAGAGGCCTAACATTTGCTACAGTCAGTCACTGGGAGACTGGGATTTAAATTCTGAAGGGAGCGGGCCAAAAACAGCCAATCAGATTTGTTTAATTTCAAAGGTAAAATGCAACTTATTGATGCCAAAGACCCCAAAGCTTATAAACTTGGTCATTAAGTGACTGTATGTCAAGATTAGAAATAGTGGGCGGAGCCAAAAACAACTAACTTTTTACATGGGGAAATGTAAACTGCAGCTTTTCTTACACTGTTAATGGCCGGGTCCTCAAACTTCACACAGTTGGTCACTGGGTGACTAGGATTAATATTCGGAAAAGTAGGTGGAGCCTACAAGAGCCAATCAAAATTCACCTATTGATTTTCAAGGGGAATATTGAAACTGCAGCCATTCTCACACTGTTAATAGCAGAGGCCTCAAACCTGCTACAGTCGGTTGTTAAGTGTTTGAGGTTCAAATTCAGTAAAGGGGCGGAGCCAAAAAGAACCAGATTTCTTTGCTGGATAAACTGCTTCCATTAGCACAATTTTGATGCCAGGAACCCAAAAGCTCACAAACTTGGTCATTGAGTAGTGACTGTGTCAAGGTTATAAAAAGTGGGTGGAGTTAAAAACAGATTTTTCTGGGAAATTGTAAACTGCAGCCCTTCTTCACTGTTAATGGCAGGGTTCTCAAACTTAGCATAGCTGGTTACTGGGTGACTGGGATTAATATTCAGAAAAGTGGGTGGAGCCTAAAAATGCCAATCAAAAATCACATGTCACTTTTCAAGGAGAATATTAAAATTGCTGCAATTCTTGCACTGTTAATGGCACAAGCCTAAAACCTGGTACAGTTGGTCATTGGGTCACTGAGGTCACTGAGGCAAATTCAGAAAAGGGGACAGAGCCACAAACAGTGAATCAGATTTGTTTCATTTCATGGGAAAGTACAAATTATCGATGCCAAGGACCCCAAAGCTCACAAAATTGGTCATTGAGTGACTGTGTGTCTAGGTTACAAATAGTGGGCGGAACCAAAACCAAATTTCACTGGGAAAATATAAACTGCAGCCATTCTTACACTGTTAATGGCAGGGTTCTCAAACTTTGCCCAGATGGTCACTGGGTGACTGAGATTAATATTCAGGGAAGTGGGTGGAGCCTATAATAGCCAATCAAAATTCACCTGTTGATTTTCAAGTGGAATATTTAAATTGCTGCCATTTTTACACTGTTAATTGCAGATCCCTCAAACCTGCTACAGTTGGTCATTGGGTGACTGGGGTTTGAATGCTGGAGAGGGGCGGAGCCACAAACAGCCTATCTGATTTGTTTCATTTCTATGGGAATATGCAAATTATTGATGACAAGGACCCCAAAGCTCACAAACTTGGTCATTGAGTGTTTGTGCGTTAGGGTTAGAAAGTGGCCGGAGCCAACACCAGTCAAATACATTCCCGGGCAACGCCGGGTCATCAGTGGGTGGAGACAAATACACATTTCACTGGGAAAATGTAAACTGCAGCCATTCTTACACTGTTAATGGCAGGGTTTTTAAACTTTGCACAGTTGGTTACTGGGATTAATATTCAGAAAAGTGGGTGAAGCCTACAAAAGTGAATCAAACTTCATCTGTTGCTTTTCAAGGGGAATATTTAATTGCTACCATTCTTGAACTGTTAATGGCACAGGCCTCAAACCTGGTACAGTTGGTTATTGTGTGACTGGGGTTCAAATTCAGAAAAGGGGTGGAGCCACACACAGCCAATCAGATTTGTTTCATTTCAAAGCAGATTATTGATACCAAAGACCGCAAAGCTCACAAACTTGGTCAGTGAGTAATTATGTGTTAGGATTAGAAAAAGTAGGCGGAGCCAACACCAGCCAAATACATACGCGGGCAACGCCGGGCAATCAGCTAGTTAAATATAAAATAAAACGGTGACATATCTATAAAAGTCATTTTTATGAGGAGGAGGATAGATGCTATTGTTTATCTCATCCGTTTATTTTCACCTCAGATGTCCTTTAAGGTTTGAAATGAAAGTTTCTTAGCAAACTTTGGAAAACATCTTTGTTGCTTTTTTTGGAGAAATGACTCTGCCAAGTTGCCCGCTGTCGCTGGAAGCTCTCTGCACCTGCTTACTAGTCCACCGTGTGTTATCTTTAACTTACATAGAGCTGCCACGCCAAACCACTACAGCGCAGCCACGTGGCTGCGGCCCGGAGTCCTGCGTCTCCTCTGCCACTCTCACAATTACAGACGATGAATTAAGAGTGAATGCCACCTGAGCCCTCCGTCTCTTCAATTAATTAGGGCTTATCATATAATTGTATTATTCAGGCAGCAGAACATTTCCTGACGCTACCCAAAATAGTTTAATACTCAATTTAGTAATCATGAAAGTTCAGTATGCTTTACCAACCAATGGTAAGTATTCTATTCCTGATAGGAATTCAGTAAACTAAAGGCTGATTGGCTGCAGGAGGAAATGCAGCTGGCGGTTATCAAGGTCATTTGGAAAGAAAAGGTACCCGTACATCGGGCGATCGACCATCAGATTTGATAATTATTGTCAATCGGATGCAAATCGGTACCGCCAAGTCATCGATGCGACCAATTTCGGACCTAGCATGTTTATCGGACATGCTGGCGGATGTCTGGCTGTCGTGGTCAGTCGGGTGCATGGCGGTAATGGTGAGTGTTATCCGGACAAGCGACACAAAACCCCCGGCACTGTCCACCTAATGGTCAATGTAGCCCCCCGGGGCCCAGTGCAGTATACATTACCAGTCAGTGTCCACCACTGGCTCCGGGCTCTATCCTCTGTCCATACACGTGCCCCACGTGACGTATATGTGAGCACGTGTGTGACCTCATTCACGTGCCCGCTTTACTCCAGGAAACCACGTGAGGCAGTCAGTACCAGAAAAGCATGCCGTACTGCAATGTAAATGCACATGGCAATCTGTACCCAGGGGCGTACATTTGGATAGCCCCCCCCCGCCCGCTCAGGTCTGTTTTGGGTGGCAAGAGGGGTCGCAGCAAGAGGGGAGAACATGGCCACACATCGGGGGGAAGGGGGCCAGTCCTTCCCTCACCTCGGGCTCGCCCCTCCAGCATCAATCAGTGGCAGCAGGCAGGAAAACATACCTCCATCCACCGCGGAGGTCCATCTCTAAGTGCCTCATGCTACTTCCTGTTTAAACAGGAAGTAGCGTCAGACACTTAGAGAGCGGAACCTCCGGCGCATTGAACGCATGGAGGTAAGTTTTCCTGCCCGCCGCTGCTGCCACTGATTGATGCTGGAGGGGAGTGCTGAGGGGAGAGCCCGAGGTGAGGGGGGCGGGGGACGCCAATGTGTGGCCACGCTCTCCCCTGCGACCCCTCCTGCTCCCCAAAATGGCCTTGAGCCCCCCCCTTTCATGGATGCAGGAGATGCAGCCCCTATTGTTACGCCAGTGCCTGTACCGCAAGTTCAACCCCTATTATCCCGACAGAACCAGTCGCACTGCACCACATTGAGGCCCCTTGCACACGCGACAGATTGCATCACATCGCGGTATTGTTGCTTGCCGCAGCTCATTACGAGGACCATACAAGTCTACGGAGACTTGCACAATTCATGCGTGCGGCAAGAGTATCCAAATCATCGCAATTCCGACTCAAAGGCTGTAGTGCGTTGCTGCAAGATCCGCTATTGGGCAACTCAGGCAGTGTGCACGCGGAATGCCCAAACCCACAGGAATCCCAGTGACGTACTTCCTGCCCAGCAGTGGGGATGGTCGGAAATGCTGAATTCCACCAATGCCAATTTCAGATTTTTCATTTTTCCAATTTCCCGGAAAAGCAGTCTTGTGATTGGTCTAAAATTGCTGCACTTTGATTGGTCCCAGGATTCCAAGTACGGTGATTGGGCTAAAATTACCGAGTTGCAGTAAATCAGATTTCCGCGGAATTCTGATCTCCATTTTCCGATGACTAAATTCAGTTTGGAAATGTGGTAATTTAAATTTCATGGAATGTGACCGTCGCCGCCCCTCAGCACAGAGTCACGTGAAGCCTTATCTGCAGTTCTCACACCGCATCACATACATCATCACGGAAATGGCGATTTCCAATTCTGCAGAAATTCCGATTTCTGCAAATGCCGATTCTGCGGATTTCTGATCTGTTTCCGAGTTCAGATTTCCGAGTAGTGGGTTTTTTGGTCATATTTTGCATTCTCTAATTGGCCAAATACTTGCAAGTAGTGGTGCTCAAATACCCCTTTTTAAAATTCGAGTTTGGTCGAATTCGAATAGTAAATTATTCGAGGTCATTCGAATATTCGAGTCGAATAATTTTTACTATTCGATTCGACCTCGGACTTCGAGCTCACTATTCGAGTCGGTATTCGAGCTAACTATTCGAGCTGACTATTCGAATTGGCCTTAAATAGCTTCCAACACTTGTTTTGAGGGTGAATGATGCAAGAAACCTCTTTTTTTCCAAGTAACAACAGCAAGTGATTATTTACTTTAAAAAAAAATGTGGAAAGAGAAGTTGTGTCCTTAATTTTGTTCAGTAGTGTTACTGTATATACTTCTTCTTCTTCTTCTTCTTCTTCTTCTTCTTCTCCTTCCTTTTCAATATCGTCTTCTTCTTCTTCACGTATTTCTCTTTTCAATTTTTTTTTAAAGAAATGCAGCTATTTTTGAGCGTAACAAATAGCTGGTGGGCGCACGCATGTTGGAAGCGCCATTGTATGTGCTCCCTGGCAGTGGAAACACAAAGACAGCAGGAGGTAAATTCATCAGCAGGAGGAGGAGGATGAGTGTGTGGCAGCAGGCAGTCAATGAGGCAGGCAGCTCGCCGTGACATAATAGCCCTGGTACCTAGCGGTGATACCAGGGCTGTAAATAAACACAACAGGAGGTCCCAGACAGCGGTCGTGCAGCCCACATTGTGTCCAATACACAACTGGGACAACACAGTTTTCAACCCGGGCACCTCAGAAAAATTAAACCTTTTTTTTTTTTTAATGGTTTGTTTGGTTTTGGTTTTGCAACCAATATAGCTATTGTTTGACGTAATAGCTGGTGGCAGAGTGGCAGCAGAAGGTAAATCATCTGTGTACCCTGGCAGTGGGAAACACAGACAGACAGCAGCAGCAGGAGGAGGAATGGAGGAGTAGGCGAGCAGCTATTGTTTGACGTAATAGCTGGTGGCAGAGTGGCAGCAGAAGGTAAATCATCTGTGTACCCTGGCAGTGGGAAACACAGACAGACAGCAGCAGCAGCAGCAGGAGGAGGTATGGAGGAGCAGTGTGAGTGTGGCAGCAGGTAGGCAGCGTGACATAATAGCCCTGGTACCTAGCGGTGATACCAGGGCTGTAAATAAACACAACAGGAGGTCCCAGACAGCGGTCGTGCAGCCCACATTGTGTCCAATACACAACTGGGACAACACAGTTTTCAACCCGGGCACCTCAGAAAAATTAAACCTTTTTTTTTTTTTAATGGTTTGTTTGGTTTTGGTTTTGCAACCAATATAGCTATTGTTTGACGTAATAGCTGGTGGCAGAGTGGCAGCAGAAGGTAAATCATCTGTGTACCCTGGCAGTGGGAAACACAGACAGACAGCAGCAGCAGCAGGAGGAGGTATGGAGGAGCAGTGTGAGTGTGGCAGCAGGTAGGCAGCGTGACATAATAGCCCTGGTACCTAGCGGTGATACCAGGGCTGTAAATAAACACAACAGGAGGTCCCAGACAGCGGTCGTGCAGCCCACATTGTGTCCAATACACAACTGGGACAACACAGTTTTCAACCCGGGCACCTCAGAAAAATTAAACCTTTTTTTTTTTTTTTTAATGGTTTGTTTGGTTTTGGTTTTGCAACCAATATAGCTATTGTTTGACGTAATAGCTGGTGGCAGAGTGGCAGCAGAAGGTAAATCATCTGTGTACCCTGGCAGTGGGAAACACAGACAGACAGCAGCAGCAGCAGCAGGAGGAGGTATGGAGGAGCAGTGTGAGTGTGGCAGCAGGTAGGCAGCGTGACATAATAGCCCTGGTACCTAGCGGTGATACCAGGGCTGTAAATAAACACAACAGGAGGTCCCAGACAGCGGTCGTGCAGCCCACATTGTGTCCAATACACAACTGGGACAACACAGTTTTCAACCCGGGCACCTCAGAAAAATTAAACTTTTTTTTTTTTTTAATGGTTTGTTTGGTTTTGGTTTTGCAACCAATATAGCTATTGTTTGACGTAATAGCTGGTGGCAGAGTGGCAGCAGAAGGTTAATCATCTGTGTACCCTGGCAGTGGGAAACACAGACAGACAGCAGAAGGGCAGTACACAGCAGCCCACTGTAGGTGTAAAATGTGTGGCTGCAGGTGACGTAATAGTCAAAGTGAACCAGGCTGGCTTAGTGAGCAGGAGCCAGGAGGTGGTAAAGGGTGGTAAGGCACATTAACGATGGTTCCGGCAGCCAGTTCATGTCCCCCTCTCGCCGACAACAGTGGCCAGGAACTCGCCTTCCACCCACGCCTGGTTCATCTTGAGAAACGTCAGTCTGTCCACAGACTTGTGAGACAGACGTGAGCGTTTCTCGGTGACCACGCCACCAGCTGCACTGAAGCAGCGCTCGGACAGCACGCTGGAAGGGGGGCAGGACAGCACTTCCAGGGCGTACTGCGCCAGCTCGCTCCAGATCTCCATGCGCTTGACCCAATACTCCATGGGATCAACAGGGGCATCGCTGTCAAGCCCGCTGTACGACCCCATGTAGTCAGCCACCATGCGGGTCAGGCGCTGGCTGTGACCGGAGGAGGATGCTGCTGCATGCATCTCCTCTCTAGTCACTGCTGCCGGAGCCTCTACAGTCCTGTAGAGCTCGTGGCTGAGAGACAGCAGGTCTGTGGGGCGCTTGCTGCTGCTGGATGCAGGCACCTGCTGCTGCCTCTGTGCTGGCTGCTGGACAGTGGGGGTGGAAGGCTGGGGGAAGGCTTCCTCCAAGCGCTCAACAAGGGCCTGCTGCAAGCTCCTTATTTGTTGCGCTGGGTCTCCTCCTGCAGGCGGCAGGAACTGGCTCAACTTCCCCTTGAGGCGTGGGTCCAACATCATGCTGATCCAGATGTCCTCCCTCTGCTTCATCTGGATCACCCTGGGGTCCCTGCGCAGGCACGTCAGCATGTGCGCTGCCATTGGGAAGAGGCGGGCCACGTCTGCTGGCACATCGACGTCAGTGCTGTCCTCATCCTCCTCCTCTGCCGCCTCATCCTCTCTCCACCCCCGCACCAACTCAGCTGCGCTGTGCTGATCCCCCTCATCAGCTGCCAGGTCAGGGACCTCCACCAAGTCCTCCTCCTCCTCCCCCTCAGAGGTGGACTGCGCAGCTGGTTGCCGCTCCTGCTGGTCCAAGGCTGCCGCTCCCTGTTCCAGCAAAGCATCGAGGGCCCTGTTCAGCAGAGAAACCAGGGGCACCCACTCGCAGACCATAGCATGGTCCCTGCTCACCATGTTTGTGGCCTGCAGGAAGGGAGCCAGCACTAAGCACACCTGCTGCATGTGCCTCCAGTCATCATCGGGGACGATGGACGGGATGTTGCTGGTCTTGTCCCTTCTCTGAGCTGCGGAAACATTGGCCAGGGCAAGGTACTGGTTGACAGCGCGCCTCTGTTCAACCAGACGCTCCAACATCGCCAGGGTGGAGTTCCAGCGAGTCGGAACGTCAAGGATCAGCCGATGGCGTGGCAGATCCAGCTCCTTTTGCACGTCTTCCAGGCTCGCACAGGCTGCAGCCGAGCGCCGGAAGTGACGCACAACATTCCTTGCCGTTTCCAGCAGTTCGCCCATCCCCTGGTAGGTGCGCAGGAACTTCTGCACCACCAGGTTCAGCACGTGGGCAAGACAGGGGATGTGGGTCAGGTTTCCCCTGTGTATTGCGGCAACCAGATTGGCCCCATTGTCGGCCACCACCTCTCCGACTCTGAGGCCTCTGGGGGTCAGCCAAATCCTCTCCTGCTCCTGGAGTTTGGCCAACACATGGGTTGCCGTCAGCTTGGTCTTCCCAAGGCTGACCAAGTGCAGCAGCGCTTGGCAGTGGCGGGCCTTCACACTGCTGCTGAGGCGGGGGGTTTGGCCAGGTGTGCCGGAGGATGGCAGAGGATCGGAGGAACCTGCTGCAGTTCCCCTGACCCTGCGGGGTGGCACCACCCACTGTGTTGCTGCTGCTGCTGTGCCCGCTGCTGCTCTCCCATCCTCACCCCCTTCCACCAAGCTGACCCAGTGGACAGTGAAGGACAGGTAGCGGCCTGTCCCGAAGCGGCTGCTCCAGGAGTCCATGGTGACGTGGACCCTTTCACCAACCGCGTGCTCCAGCCCTCGCTCCACATTGGCCATCACAAAGCGGTGCAGTGCAGGAATGGCCTTGCGGGAGAAAAAGTGTCTGCTGGGGAGCTGCCAGTCTGGGGCTGCGCAAGCAAGCAGCGCACGAATGTCGCTCCCCTCCTGCACGAGCGTGTACGGCAGGAGTTGGGAGCACATGGCCCGTGCCAGCAAGCCGTTCAGCTGCCGCACGCGACGGCTGCTGGGAGGCAGAGCCCTAACCACCCCCTGGAAGGACTCGCTCAAAAGGCTCTGGCGTGGCCTTTTGCTGACACGGGAATCAGCAGACACAGCAGAGGAGGCCACTGAGGACTGGCTGCCAGAACAGGCCTCAGTTTCGGCGGCAGGAGTTGCAGAGGGGGGAGGAGCAGTGCGTTTCCGCACTCCTGCTGGTGCTGCTGGAGGAGCAGGAGGGCGGGTGGCTGCTGTTGCTGCTGCTGCTGCTGTAGGCTGTGCAGTGATGGGTGTGGTGCCACTGCCAGCACCAGATGCCTTCAGCCTCTGGAACTCCTCATGCTGGTGGAAATGTTTAGCCGCAAGGTGGTTGATGAGCGAGCTGGTGCTGAACTTTAAGGGGTCTGCACCTCTGCTCAACTTCCGCTGACAGTGGTTGCAAGTGGCGTACTTGCTGTACACAGTGGGCATGGTGAAAAAGCGCCAGATTGGTGACAGAAACATCCCCCTACGGCATGGAAGCGCTGCTGCCTGTCTCCCTGTGGTGGTTGGGGGGGGGGCTTGGGTGCGGCTGGTGGTGGTACTGGCTGATGCTGCTGCTGCTGAGCCTGAGACACCAGCAGGGTGTGGGACGCTGCCAATGCTTGCAATGATGCGCCTCCTTGCAAGGCCCACAAGCGCATCCTCCTCCTCCTCCTCAGAGCTGCTGAGGACGACATCCCCTGGAGGTGGTGGCACCCAGTCTCTGTCTGTCACCGGGTCATCATCATCCTCCCCCTCCTGAAACATGTCCTGCTGGGATGAGGACCCCCCAAACTCCTCTCCTGATGCATGGATGGGCTGCTTGACTGTCGCCACAGTCTTGCTGTCCAATCCCTCATCCCCCAAAGTGCCCATCAGCATCTCCTCCTCAAGATCGCCAACAACAGCAGACAATTTACTCATGATGCCTGGGGTCAAAAGACTGCTGAATGACAGGTCGGCGAGTGACGGTGAACTGGCCTCCTCCCCAGACCCTGCTGGGCGGCTGCTGCGAACAGGGGTGGTGGTGGTGGTGAGGGTGGAGGCCTCGGATGCAGAGCTGATGGCGGGCTGCTCATCCTCCGTCATGAGTTGCACCACAGTGTCTGCATCCTTTTCCTCAATGGGACGTTTCCGACCCGGCTGGAGGAAAATGGGAGCAGGTGCTACACGCTGCTGCTGCTGTGTCTCTGCAGCGTGAGTTGCAGATGCTCCTGCTGGGCGGCGCCCAAGGCGTCCACGGCCAGTGGCTATGGGAGGAATGTTAGCCACTGACGCTGCTGCTGCTGCTGCGGAACTGTGCATGGTGGCGCGCCCGCGGCCACGGCTTGCCACAATGCTGCTCCCTCTCCTCCTGATTCCCTTGCTGCCCTTCCCCTTGCCCAAACCGCGCTGGCTGCCACTTCCAGACATCTTCAATGTTTTGGGCGTATAGACAAAAGTTTTTTAAAAGGGCGGGTGAAAAGTGGGGTACTTTAATGGAGTGGGTTGGTTGGTGAGGTGACTGAGTGAGTGTCCCCTAGTACAGTAAGTAAGTAGTAACAGTCAGGAAGTACAACTAGCAGTTACAATAATCAGTAGTAATCACAAGTAAATTTAGTGTGTGTACACTCAGACAGTGAGTGACCGCACGCAGGAGCTAGTAGCCTATGAACACAGTGACTGAGTGTCCTAGACTCCTAGTACAGTAAGAGTAAGTAGTAACAGTAAGTAGAACTAACTAATAATCAATCAGCGATCAGAAGGAAATGGAGTGTGGGTGGTGTGTGTACACTCAGACAGTGAGTGACCGCACACAGGAGCTAGTAGCCTATGAACACAGTGACTGAGTGTCCTAGACTCCTAGTACAGTAAGAGTAAGTAGTAACAGTAAGTAGAACTAACTAATTACAATAATCAATCAGCGATCAGAAGGAAATGGAGTGTGGGTGGTGTGTGTACACTCAGACAGTGAGTGACCGCACGCAGGAGCTAGAAGCCTATGAACACAGTGACTGAGTGTCCTAGACTCCTAGTACAGTAAGAGTAAGTAGTAACAGTAAGTAGAACTAACTAATTACAATAATCAATCAGCGATCAGAAGGAAATGGAGTGTGGGTGGTGTGTGTACACTCAGACAGTGAGTGACCGCACGCAGGAGCTAGTAGCCTATGAACACAGTGACTGAGTGTCCTAGACTCCTAGTACAGTAAGAGTAAGTAGTAACAGTAAGTAGAACTAACTAATTACAATAATCAATCAGCGATCAGAAGGAAATGGAGTGTGGGTGGTGTGTGTACACTCAGACAGTGAGTGACCGCACGCAGGAGCTAGTAGCCTATGAACACAGTGACTGAGTGTCCTAGACTCCTAGTACAGTAAGAGTAAGTAGTAACAGTAAGTAGAACTAACTAATTACAATAATCAATCAGCGATCAGAAGGAAATGGAGTGTGGGTGGTGTGTGTACACTCAGACAGTGAGTGACCGCACGCAGGAGCTAGTAGCCTATGAACACAGTGACTGAGTGTCCCAGACTCCTAGTACAGTAAGAGTAAGTAGTAACAGTAAGTAGAACTAACTAATTACAATAATCAATCAGCGATCAGAAGGAAATGGAGTGTGGGTGGTGTGTGTACACTCAGACAGTGAGTGACCGCACGCAGGAGCTAGTAGCCTATGAACACAGTGACTGAGTGTCCTAGACTCCTAGTACAGTAAGAGTAAGTAGTAACAGTAAGTAGAACTAACTAATTACAATAATCAATCAGCGATCAGAAGGAAATGGAGTGTGGGTGGTGTGTGTACACTCAGACAGTGAGTGACCGCACGCAGGAGCTAGTAGCCTATGAACACAGTGACTGAGTGTCCTAGACTCCTAGTACAGTAAGAGTAAGTAGTAACAGTAAGTAGAACTAACTAATAATCAATCAGCGATCAGAAGGAAATGGAGTGTGGGTGGTGTGTGTACACTCAGACAGTGAGTGACCGCACGCAGGAGCTAGTAGCCTATGAACACAGTGACTGAGTGTCCTAGACTCCTAGTACAGTAAGAGTAAGTAGTAACAGTAAGTAGAACTAACTAATTACAATAATCAATCAGCGATCAGAAGGAAATGAAGTGTGGGTGTTGTGTGTACACTCAGACAGTGAGTGACCGCACGCAGGAGCTAGTAGCCTATGAACACAGTGACTGAGTGTCCTAGACTCCTAGTACAGTAAGAGTAAGTAGTAACAGTAAGTAGAACTAACTAATTACAATAATCAATCAGCGATCAGAAGGAAATGGAGTGTGGGTGGTGTGTACACTCAGACAGTGAGTGCCCGCACGCAGGAGCTAGTAGCCTATGAACACAGTGACTGAGTGTCCTAGACTCCTAGTACAGTAAGAGTAAGTAGTAACAGTAAGTAGAACTAACTAATTACAATAATCAATCAGCGATCAGAAGGAAATGGAGTGTGGGTGTGTGTACACTCAGACAGTGAGTGCACGCACGCAGGAGCTAGTAGCCTATGAACACAGTGACTGTCTGACTGAGTGTCCTAGACTCCTAGTACAGTAAGAGTAAGTAGTAACAGTAAGTAGAACTAACTAATTACGATAATCAATCAGCGATCAGAAGGAAATAGAGTGTGTGTTGTGTGTGTACACTCAGACAGTGAGTGCAGTGCGCACACGCAGGAGCTAGTAGCCTATATGAACAGTGACAGTGAGTGTCCCTACGGGTACAGTAAGAGTAAGTAAGTACAACTAACTAACAATAATCTATCAGTAATCAGAAGGAAATAGAGTGTGTGTACACACAGACAGTGAGTGAGTGCACACACGCAGGAGCTAGCTAGTAGCCTATAAACAGTGACAGTCAGTGAGTGTCCTACTCCTAGTACAGTATAACTACAATACTATTAGTAAAGGACAGCAGAAATACTGGTATAGATGAGAGAAATAAACAGAGGACAGCTGCCCACAGAGGCAAGGCCCCCCTGAGGCCTAAACCTGTAAGCTTGCAGCAGCTGCCTGTCTCTAATGTAACACACAAGCTACTAACTAAAATACAATGTCTATCTAACTAACAACAATATAGGTGTATATGGCAGGTGTAGGTGAGCAAAAACGCTAGGTAAATTATCACAATAGAGCACTTGCTAAGCCAAAGCACAAAGGAGCAACTCTCTCTCTGTACAAGTCTCAGGCAAGCATGGAGAAACGGAACATGGCGGCCGCTATTTATAGGGTAGGGGCTGGCCAGGGTCCCCCTCTGTGATTGGCTGCCGTCAGAGGGCCTGGGAGCCCTCTGATTGGCTCTAAGGACATCAATCTGGGCTATGACGCTATTCGAGCTCGGTACCGAGCTCGAATAGCGCCGTTTGCTCGAATAGCTCGAATAGTGAATGGGCTATTCGAGTGTACTCGGATAGCCCATTCGAATAGCTACAGCTATTCGGAGCTCGAATACCGAGCTCGGATAGCTGAAAAAGAGCTCGAATATTCGAGCTACTCGAATATTCGAGCTCTGCTGAGCACCACTGCTTGCAAGTTGACTCTGCATTCTCCAATGCTTCCGAGTTCTGTGATTGGGCCAAGATTACTGAATTGCACTAATGCAGTATTTCTGCAGAAATCCCATTTCTGAATTGACGTAGGAGAACAGAGGCGCCAGCAGGATAAAAGCGGATAAAAACTTTAAAATTTGCTGGGAAGAAGTGGTGGACTTACCTCTATAAAGCAGACACGAAAGACTGTCTGAATAGTAGCAATCAGGCGCTACACCTGCTATTGCTGAAATTCTGTCTTGTCCCCATGTTTATTGCCTGATGAAGTGGGCTGGGCCTGCGAAACGCGTTGCACTGTTTTGGGGTACTAATTAATAAATGTGATTGCTACTATTCAGACAGTCTTTCGTGTCTGCTTTATGGAGGTAAGTCCACCACTTCCTCCCAGCACATTTTAAAGTTTTTATCCACTTTTATCCTGCTGGCGCCTCTGTTCTCCTACTGCTATACCGTGTCCACCCCTGGTGGAGGGGTGATCTACCCCCTTTCGCATCTACAGAGAGCGACTTCTTATCCCTGAGTGAGGACAGGTCTAATCTCCTCACCTGCCTATACAGTGGTTGCCTGTGTGGTAACCCATGTTTGTGAGTATAATTTTCTCACGATAACCTTTACTTCAATTATGCTTAACATACTACACTATATTGGGCTCTCGGTTTCTCTACACTTCATTTCTGAATTGAGCTTTTCGAGTGTTGATCGGAAATTCGGAAATTTCAATTCCGCAAAATCTTAATGAGCATCCCTATGTAAAACCGGCCTTAATGCAAAAGTCCCATAGGAGTATCATGGGGGGGGAGGAGCGGTGGAAGGAGGGCACACAGAGAGGACTGGGGAGCTCCACGGGGTGCAGAGCATTCCCTCTACACACATAGCTCCCAACTGTCCATCTTTCGGAGGGACTGTCCCTCTTTGGGAGCCCTGTCCCTCTGTCCTCCTCATTTGTCCCTCTTTCAGGACTTTGTCCCTCCTTCTATGTAAATATATATATTTCTCTACTAAAAAAAATGTGATTGACTCTAACTTGTATTCCCATCCTTTAAACTGATATATTACTAATTTTAAAATGTTAATATGAAGGAAAATAAACCTGGATAGAGAGGACCAGTGTGGTTTGAATTATAAAACAACATATTTGTCTTATTAAATCTTTATGGTATGTGTGACTAGGGGTGTGATGGGGGCATGATCAGGGGTCTGGCAGGGGCGTGGCTTAAGTGTCCCTCTTTCTCATCTCAAAAAGTTGGGAGGTATGTGCACAGGTGAGTATCTCATTTTTGCTTTCTCTCGCTTTAGGGATGCTATAAAGTTCTCGGCTTCAGATTTCTTTCTTTGCTGAGAAGTGAACTTTTAATGTAATCCGGAACTTGCAGTCAAACAAAACTCTTTAAGCAGTAAGTGAATTAAGCGTCCGCTTTACATCCACCCTCCGCTGTTCCTCTCTCCGAGTCCAGGTGCTGCTTACTCTCCTGAACTTTATTAGGCAGGTCTGTCGCATTATTGTTTACATGGCTGTAAGTCTTCTGCCACCTACGTCTCCATAGAATGTACCAAATACCAGCAGTGCTCAGACTAACTAACTGCGGGGTTCCACCTTACCTCCCGCCGGCCCCTAAACGGCTAAAAATCAATAGCGTTCCTCCTCCACCTGGGCTCGCTCTAATAATACATTCAGGGCAGTTTGCTGTAAGAACAGGTGCGTATCTGGGTAATATAGAGCTTATGGCAAACACTCTAGTTGCTCCCCCTTTCCCTGGTCAGAGCCCCCTTCCCCTCTAAAAACAGCATCCTTTCTCGCGTACGTGTGTTATGGCTGTCCGTGGTTTTGTTTCTGCACAGGATATTGCTGAAGTTACTTTTTTGGAGATATCTGTTCTTATTCCCTCTCTGTCCTCTGGCAAAAAATTGTAAAATGTAAAATACGTGCAAACAGACAAATAAGAAGTACTTTTTTTCCAGAGTAAAATGAGCTTTTCTCCTATGTTGCTGTCACAGTAGGTAGCAGAAATCTGACAGAAATGACAGGTTTTGGACTAGTACATCTCTTCATAGGGGATTCTCAGCAAGGCTTTTATTCTTTTTAAAGATATTCCCTAAAAAGGAATTAAACAATGATGCTGGCCAGCCTCCCTGCTCGCTACAAAGTTTTTTTGGCAGTTGAACAGAGCAACTGTCATTCACTAAGTGCTTTTGAAAATAAATAAATCCCTGAGAATCCCCCATGAAGAGATGGACTAGTCCAAAACGTGTCGCTTCTGTCAGATAGAACTACCTACTGTAAGTGACAGCAACATAGGAGAAAAGTAATTTATGGCTCATTTTATTCTGGAAAAAATGTGCTATTTATTTGTTTATGGCCCCTCATTGGAGAGTGATAGCGGGGTGGGATTGAGGCGCCTACACTCTACTCCTTATCGTGCTAAGGAATTGATCTGAGGAAGCGGGACCTGACCTGTGAAACGCATTGTCAATTTTCTGAATAGATATTTTTCCAGGTAAACTGATGTCTGTATCCCCTGGAGAGGTGAGCAATTACCTCTCATTTACACATTAAGTTTTAAAATCCATATATTTTGGGAGCCTCCACCCTACCCTTCTGTCAGTCAGACCTCCTTTGGAGGTAGTAGCTTTACAGTTTTCTGGAAAGTGCATTGAACTACAGGAGTGCTACCGTCCAGTACCCAGCAGGACCTGGAGCACCGAGCAGGGACAGTTTATTCCCCGCAGGCCTATACTGTGGTTGCAGGAATGGCAACCCGCCTTTGTGAGTTTACTGTATAATCATATATAATTAAGTTTCTCTAATACCTAATGATACTGCGCCATTGGTCTCCTGGTCTCTCTCGATTTCTCAGATTTATACTTTTTGTCCCCCTAGGCCAAGTATGTTGTGGCTCCCCTTTAATGTACAGCAGCCCCCCTCCCATTCCATGTGCAGCCCCCTCTTCCATGTGTATCATCCATGTACTGCAGCCCTTCCCATTCCATGTGCAGCCCCCTCTTTCATGTGTAACATCCATGTACTGCAGCCCCTCCCATTCCATGTGCAGCCCCCTCTTCCATGTGTATCCTCCATGTACAGCAGCCCCTCCCATTCCATGTGCAGCCCCCTCTTCCATGTGTATCCTCCATGTACAGCAGACCCCTCCCATTCCATGTGCAGCCCCCTCTTCCATGTGTATCCTCCATGTACAGCAGACCCCTCCCATTACATGCGCAGCCCCCTCTTCCATGTGTAACATCCATGTACAGCAGCCCCCTCCCATTTCATGTGCTGCCCCTCTTCCATGTGTAACATGCATTTAGTGCAGCCCCGCACTTTCATGAACAGCTCCTTTGGGAATTAGTTTCCCTTCTTCCATGTGTCCCTTTTTCAGCCTCCCCTTCCATATTTAGCAACCCATCTTTCATGTTCAGGTTCCTCCTTGGGCTACTGCCACCCAAGACTTGGGCCTTTGTGACCTCTCCAGAAATCCGGCCCTGTTGGTCCCTGGAAGAACCACCAAACCCTTTCTACAATAGAGTGGCCTGTGTTCCAGGGAATATCACTATTGCACAACACATCAGACGGTTCAGTGGCGTCAGCTGATATCGGAAGAGTCTATGGCTATTAAGTGAAATGCCTTTCCCCACGACCGGATCAAATCAGGTTGGAAATATGCTTACTTCCAAACCATATTTATAATAAAGATAATCACAATAATTATTCTCCGCTTCATTAGCAATTTAGGAGCCTCGCGGCTGAGATGTCGGCTCTCATTAAGACCATTAAGGAAATTATTATGTAGGTCAGTGAGGCCGTTTGTCTGCTGGGTGGCCGCTCAGCTCTCTAGGTTAGCCAGTAGGACATTATCTGCAAGGGAATTCTGGGTAATCGGAGGAATGGCACCATATTAATGATTGAACTTTTCCACCCTGGGGCAGACAGACAAAGGACGAGTCTGAGAGTCAGAGGGTGGGGGGGTGGGGGGGCTAATGACATGGCTTCTGTTTCGGGAAGTCTCCAGGGTGCTTCTGCAATTTGTTTCCTGTTCTTTTGAGGGAAAGTTACTTTTTGTTAATAGTACTTAAAGCAGAACCCCACTCTTAGAATAGAATGAGACTTGAGCTGTAAGAAATACTAGTGCAGCAAAACTTTTCTCACAGTTTAATGTCTGTCCATTTCAATGTGCAGACAACTTTCCTAAACTATCTGTAAGCTTAAAACACGGGTTTGAATATGTACTCTCTAGAGAATGGAATGCTTAGTAATTCCCATCTTCCTATAAACACGGAACAGTCACCTCTCCTATAGGAAGACCTGCAGAGTTACCCCTCCTATAGGAAGACCACAGAGTCCTGACCTGCAGAATCACCTCTCCTATAGGAAAACCGCAGTGTCCTGACCTGCAGAGTTACCCCTCCTATAGGAAGACCACAGAGTCCTGACCTGCAGAATCACCTCTCCTATAGGAAAACCGCAGTGTCCTGACCTGCAGAGTTACCCCTCCTATAGGAAGAACGCAGTGTCCCGACCTGCAGAGTTACCTCTCCTATAGGAAGACCACAAAGTTCTAACCTACAGAGTTACCCCTCCTATAGGCAGTCCGCAACGTCCTCATCTGCAGAGTTAGCCCTACTATAGGAAGTCTGCAGAGTCCTGACCTGCAGAAATACCCCTCCTATAGGAAGACTGCAGAGTCCGGACCTGCAGCGTTACCCCTCCTATAGGAAGACCGCAGCGGCCTGACCTGCAGAGTTACCCCTCCTATAGGAAGACCGCAGACTCTGTCCTGACCTGCAGAGTTACCCCTCCTATAGGAAAACCGCAGACTCCTGACCTGCAGAGTTACCCCTCCTATAGGAAGACTGCAGAGTCCTGACCTGCAGAGTTACCCCTCCTATAGGAAAACCGCAGTGTCCTGACCTGCAGAGTTACCCCTCCTATAGGAAGACCACAGAGTCCTGACCTGCAGAATCACCTCTCCTATAGGAAAACCGCAGTGTCCTGACCTGCAGAGTTACCCCTCCTATAGGAAGAACGCAGTGTCCCGACCTGCAGAGTTACCTCTCCTATAGGAAGACCACAAAGTTCTAACCTACAGAGTTACCCCTCCTATAGGCAGTCCGCAACGTCCTCATCTGCAGAGTTAGCCCTACTATAGGAAGTCTGCAGAGTCCTGACCTGCAGAAATACCCCTCCTATAGGAAGACTGCAGAGTCCGGACCTGCAGCGTTACCCCTCCTATAGGAAGACCGCAGCGGCCTGACCTGCAGAGTTACCCCTCCTATAGGAAGACCGCAGACTCTGTCCTGACCTGCAGAGTTACCCCTCCTATAGGAAAACCGCAGACTCCTGACCTGCAGAGTTACCCCTCCTATAGGAAGACTGCAGAGTCCTGACCTGCAGAGTTACCCCTCCTATAGGAAGACCGCAGAGTCCTGACCTGCAGTTACCCCTCCTATAGGAAGACCGCAGAGTCCTGACCTGCAGAGTTACCTCTCCTATGGGAAGACCACAGAGTCCTGACCTGCAGAGTTACCCCTCCTATAGGAAGAGTGCAGAGTCCTGACCTGCAGAGTTACCCCTCCTATAGGAAGACTGCAGAGTCCTGACCTGCAGAGTTACCCCTCCTATAGGAAGACCACAGAGTTCTAACCTACAGAGTTACCCCTCCTATAGGCAGTCCGCAACGTCCTGATCTGCATAGTTAGCCCTACTATAGGAAGTCTGCAGAGTCCTAACCTGCAGCGTTACCCCTTCTATAGGAAGACCGCAGAGTCCTGACCTGCAGAGTTACCCCTCCTATAGGAAGACCGCAGAGTCCTGACCTGCAGAGTTACCTCTCCTTTAGGAAGACAGCACAGTCCTGACCTTCATAGTTACCCCTCCTATAGGAAGACCACAGAGTCCTGATCTTCATAGTTACCGCTCCTATAGGAAGACCGCATAGCCCTGACCTGCAGAGTTACCCCTCCTATAGGAAGACCGCAGAGTCCTGACCTGCAGAGTTACCCCTCCTATAGGAAGACCGCAGAGTCCTGACCTGCAGAATTACCCCTCCTATAGGAAGACTGCAGAGTCCTGACCTGCAGAGTTACCCTTCCTATAGGAAGACCGCAGAGTCCTGACCTGCAGAGTTACCCCTCCTATAGGAAGACCGCAGACTTCTGACCTGCAGAGTTATCCCTCCTATAGGAAGTCCGCAGAGTCCTGACCTGCAGAGTTACCCCTCCTATAGGAAGACTGCAGAGTCCTGACCTGTAGAGTTACCCCTCCTATAGGAAGTCCGCAGAGTCCTGACCTGCAGAGTTACCCCTCCTATAGGAAGTCCGCAGAGTCCTGACCTGCAGAGTTACCTCTCCTATAGGAAGACTGCAGAGTCCTGACCTGCAGAGTTACCCCTCCTATAGGAAGACTGCAGAGTCCTGACCTGCAGAGTCCTGACCTGCAGAGTTACCCCTCCTATAGGAAGTCCGCAGAGTCCTGACCTGCAGAGTTACCCCTCCTATAGGAAGTCCGCAGAGTCCTGACCTGCAGAGTTACCTCTCCTATAGGAAGACTGCAGAGTCCTGACCTGCAGAGTTATCCCTCCTATAGGAAGACCGCAGAGTACTGACCTGCAGAGTTACCCCTCCTATAGGAAGACTGCAGAGTCCTGACCTGCAGAGTTACCCCTCCTATAGGAAGACTGCAGAGTCCTGACCTGCAGAGTTACCGCTCCTATAGGAAGACAGCAGAGTCCTGACCTGCAGAGTTATAGGGCAGCACGGTGGCGTAGTGGTTAGCTCTCTCGCCTTGCAGCGCTGGGTCCCTGGTTCGAATCCCAGCCAGGGCACTATCTGCAAAGAGTTTGTATGTTCTCTCCGTGCCTGCGTGGGTTTCCTCCGGGCACTCCGGTTTCCTCCCACATTCCAAAAACATACGGATAAGTTAATTGGCTTCCCCTAAAAAATTGGCCCTAGACTACTACAGTACTTACACTACATAATATAGACATATGGCAATGGTAGGGATTAGATTGTGAGCTCCTTTGAGGGACAGTTAGTGACAAGATATATATATACACTGTACAGCGCTGCGTAATATGTCGGCGCTATATAAATACTAAATAATAATAATAATAATAGTTACCCCTCCTATAGGAAGACAGCAGAGCCTGACCTGCAGAGTCACCCCTCCTATAGGAAGACCGCAGAGTCCTGACCTGCAGAGTTACCCCTCCTATAGGAAGACCGCAGAGTCCTGACCTGCAGAGTTACCCCTCCTATAGGAAGACCGCAGAGTCCTGACCTGCAGAGTTACCCCTCCTATAGGAAGACCACAGAGTCCTGACCTGCAGTTATCCCTCCTATAGGAAGACCGCAGAGTCCTGACCTGCAGAGTTACCCCTCCTATAGGAATACAGCAGAGTCCTGACCTGCAGAGTTACCCCTCCTATAGGAAGACTGCAGAGTCCTGACCTGCAGAGTTACCCCTCCTATAGGAAGACAGCAGAGAGTCCTGACCTGCAGAGTTACCCCACTTATAGGAAGACTGCAGAGTCCTGACCTGCAGAGTTACCCCTCTTATAGGAAGACTGCAGAGTCCTGACCTGCAGAGTTACCCCTCTTATAGGAAGACTGCAGAGTCCTGACCTGCAGAGTTACCCCTCCTATAGGAAGACCGCAGAGTCCTGACCTGCAGAGTTACCCCTCCTATAGGAAGACCGCAGAGTCCTGACCTGCAGAGTTACCCCTCCTATAGGAAGACCGCAGAGTCCTGACCTGCAGAGTTACCCCTCCTATAGGAAGACTACAGAGTCCTGACCTGCAGAGTTACCCCTCCTATAGGAAGACTGCAGAGCCCTGATCTGCAGAGTCACCCCTCCTATAGGAAGACCACAGAGCCATGACCTGCAGAGTTACCCCTCCTATAGGAAGAGTGCAGTGTCCTGACCTGCAGAGTTACCCCTCCTATAGGAAGACCGCAGAGTCCTGACCTGCAGAGTTACCCCTCCTATAGGAAGACCGCAGAGTCCTGACCTGCAGAGTTACCCCTCCTATAGGAAGAGTGCAGTGTCCTGACCTGCACAGTTACCCCTCCTATAGGAAGACCGCAGAGTCCTGACCTGCAGAGTTACCCCTCCTATAGGAAGACTGCAGAGTCCTGACCTGCAGAGTTACCCCTCCTATAGGAAGGCCGCAGAGCCCTGACCTGCAGAGTTACCCCTCCTATAGGAAGACTGCAGAGTCCTGACCTGCAGAGTTACCCCTCCTATAGGAAGACTGCAGAGTCCTGACCTGCAGAGTTACCCCTCCTATAGGAAGACTGCAGAGCCCTGACCTGCAGAGTGACCCCTCCTATAGGAAGACCGCAGAGCCATGACCTGCAGAGTTACCCCTCCTATAGGAAGACTGCAGAGTCCTGACCTGCAGAGTTACCCCTCCTATAGGAAGACCGCAGAGCCCTGACCTGCAGAGTTACCCCTCCTATAGGAAGACCGCAGAGTCCTGACCTGCAGAGTTATCCCTCCTATAGGAAGACCGCAGAGTCCTGACCTGCAGAGTTACCCCTCCTATAGGAAGACCGCAGAGTACTGACCTGCAGAGTTACCCATCCTATAGGAAGACTGCAGAGTCCTGACCTGCAGAGTTACCCCTCCTATAGGAAGACCGCAGAGTCCTGACCTGCAGTTACCCCTCCTATAGGAAGACCGCAGAGTCCTGACCTGCAGAGTTACCTCTCCTATGGGAAGACCACAGAGTCCTGACCTGCAGAGTTACCCCTCCTATAGGAAGACTGCAGAGTCCTGACCTGCAGAGTTACCCCTCCTATAGGAAGACAGCAGAGAGTCCTGACCTGCAGAGTTACCCCACTTATAGGAAGACTGCAGAGTCCTGACCTGCAGAGTTACCCCTCTTATAGGAAGACTGCAGAGTCCTGACCTGCAGAGTTACCCCTCTTATAGGAAGACTGCAGAGTCCTGACCTGCAGAGTTACCCCTCCTATAGGAAGACCGCAGAGTCCTGACCTGCAGAGTTACCCCTCCTATAGGAAGACCGCAGAGTCCTGACCTGCAGAGTTACCCCTCCTATAGGAAGACTACAGAGTCCTGACCTGCAGAGTTACCCCTCCTATAGGAAGACTGCAGAGCCCTGATCTGCAGAGTCACCCCTCCTATAGGAAGACCACAGAGCCATGACCTGCAGAGTTACCCCTCCTATAGGAAGAGTGCAGTGTCCTGACCTGCAGAGTTACCCCTCCTATAGGAAGACCGCAGAGTCCTGACCTGCAGAGTTACCCCTCCTATAGGAAGACCGCAGAGTCCTGACCTGCAGAGTTACCCCTCCTATAGGAAGACCGCAGAGTCCTGACCTGCAGAGTTACCCCTCCTATAGGAAGAGTGCAGTGTCCTGACCTGCACAGTTACCCCTCCTATAGGAAGACCGCAGAGTCCTGACCTGCAGAGTTACCCCTCCTATAGGAAGACTGCAGAGTCCTGACCTGCAGAGTTATCCCTCCTATAGGAAGACCGCAGAGCCCTGACCTGCAGAGTTACCCCTCCTATAGGAAGACTGCAGAGTCCTGACCTGCAGAGTTACCCCTCCTATAGGAAGACTGCAGAGTCCTGACCTGCAGAGTTACCCCTCCTATAGGAAGACTGCAGAGCCCTGACCTGCAGAGTGACCCCTCCTATAGGAAGACCGCAGAGCCATGACCTGCAGAGTTACCCCTCCTATAGGAAGACTGCAGAGTCCTGACCTGCAGAGTTACCCCTCCTATAGGAAGACCGCAGAGCCCTGACCTGCAGAGTTACCCCTCCTATAGGAAGACCGCAGAGCCCAGACCTGCAGAGTTACCCCTCCTATAGGAAGACTGCAGAGTCATGACCTGCAGAGTTACCCCTCCTATAGGAAGACCGCAGAGTACTGACCTGCAGAGTTACCCATCCTATAGGAAGACCGCAGAGTACTGATCTGCAGAGTTACCCCTCCTATTGGAAGACTGCAGAGCCCTGACCTGCAGAGTTACCGCTCCTATAGGAAGACTGCAGAGTCCTGACCTGCAGTTATCCCTCCTATAGGAAGACCACACAGTCCTGACCTGCAGAGTTACCCCTCCTATAGGAAGACCGCAGAGCCATGACCTGCAGAGTTACCCCTCCTATAGGAAGACCGCAGAGCCCTGCCCTGCAGAGTTACCCCTCCTATAGGAAGACCGCAGAGTCCTGACCTGCAGAGTTACCCCTCCTATGAAAGGACCCCTTTATGTCAGACAGGGTTTTGCTCATCTTATGTCACACAACTGCTATTTTATAATCTTCAAGAAGATGTTCAATGACATACATATTCTTTTATTAACATTAACAACAGCCACTATAAGTTTAGGGTTCATCAGGCAAGTGCTGGATTTGCAAGATTTCATTTTTATTTCTCGGAGATCTGCCTTAAAACTATGGAAGACTTTAAAAATTGTTATTACAGTGCCTCCGTTACACGCTTGGCTGCTTCCATTATTTGAAGTTAGGCTGGCTGCAGCAGCTTGCCGGAGTGCAAAAAGGAATATTTAACGGCCATGCCTGAACCGCCTCGCTCTGCAGAGGAAACACGACGTTCTGCAGGATATTAACTCCTAAACAGAAGGCGAGGAGCACTCCCGGACTCTGATGGTCATTAATAAACCCGTATTAGTACAATTTGTTTTCAAATGCAGGTTGAGCCACGAATGCCCAAGAAGCGCTCTGGAAAAATAAACACTAGAGACTGACAACGAGGGGTGGATTTCTGATTCCGATAGAATTCTGCATTCTCAGAAGTGTCACGGAATTCCTTGGAATGTCTGATTTCCATGGAATGTTATTTTTTTTTTCTTTTTTTGTGCATAAAGATACAATAAATAAAAATGCAGAATATGGAATTTCCGATTGGCAACTGCAGTACACTTCCAAATTCTAGGATCGGCCTAATACATCCAAGTCTTGTGATTACAAAATTTCACGGCATTCAGATTTCCGCCGTACACTACTGATTCTCTGATTGATCCAATACTTCCAAACTTGTAGCCAAATAGACCAGCAGGGCTAATAAGTATTCCTGTTCTCCTCCCGGTGTCAGTGCTTCCCCCGCAGGGAACCAATTGGTCGTGGCTGCAGGGCCGGAGCTACCATAGAAAAAAATGGGCAATTGCCCCAGGGCCCAATTGTTACTTGAACCGGCCCTCCGCGGAAGCAGAAATGTACAATTCCGACCATCCCTATTGACTTCAGCAATAGGGATGGTCGGAATTGTACATTTCTGCTTCCACGGAAAATCTGCATTCCGCCATTGCTGATTACCGTTACCGCTACCGATTTCCGCATTCTGATGCAGATATTTACTGTAATTTACTCCGACTTTAACATCACTTTTTTAAAAAACTACAAGGTCTATTTAAAAAAAAAATGTTTCTCTCTTGTTCCCATTCTTCTGCTTAACCTACCCTAAAAGTTTGGTGTTTGAAGCACCTATAGGGGTTTTGCTATTAACCTGTAAATTCGGCAGCGTACCGCCTATGGGTAATGTGGATTTTCGCATTTTACATTACAGTCAATGGCTGCCGACTTTAGAGGTTAATAGCAAAACCTCCGTAGGTGCTAGAAACAGCACATTTTAAGGGTATGTTATGCAGAAGAGTGGGAACAAGAGGGAAAAAAATCTTTCAAAAAGACCTTGTAGTTTTTGAGAAAATTGGCGGAAATGTCCATGAAAATTTTGCGATTTCCGTGAAAATCTGCCTACCGCACTTAGTCGTATTTCCGACTTCCGATGCAGAAATGCAATTTCCGATCGGAAATGTGGAAATTGCATTTCCGTAGGATCCAAACGAGCATCCCTATTCAGCAGCCGGGGTTTCCAAAGTCCATACTGCGCACACGCAATCGCCCTCTCTCGCACATGCGCAATACAGAGCAGCCGGTCTTCAGAAGCCCGAGTGCTTCCGAAGATTGACAAAGTCTCCCCCAGCGGGAGATACAAATGGAGGAACCTGCTGGAGACCGGGGGCACCGGGAGAGGAGGGAGAAGGCTCATTAGAACACAGAGCCTTCCCTCTCCTTCAGTATCTGTTTTTTATTTTAATTTAGGCTTCAGATTTGCTTTAAAGCTCTGATTTGCTGTGGCCACTTTCTCCTTTAGCTAAAGCAGCAGAGTGTTGTACCGTGTTAGCCATCAGCAAAAGCAAAAAGTTTTAGATCATCCTGATTTAAAACTTCTTCCTTTAGCTTGTAACGAGATAAAGGGAGGGGGGACACCAAGAGCCCAATAGTGTGATATTGTATAGATGATAATTAATAATGAGCAATATAACAATTTAATACTCACAAACCAGGGTTACCATTAGGCAACCACTGTGAAGGCAGGTGGGGAGATTAACCTGACCCCACTCAGGATTAAAAGTCGCTCTCTCTGTAGATGGGAAGAAGATGGGTACAACCCTCCACCAAGGGTGGACTTAGCA
Organism: Hyperolius riggenbachi; assembly: GCF_040937935.1. Lineage (NCBI taxonomy): Eukaryota > Metazoa > Chordata > Amphibia > Anura > Hyperoliidae > Hyperolius > Hyperolius riggenbachi. The sequence continues at coordinate 11,895,814 of NC_090653.1, forward strand.
ATATGTAGAAGGTTTCCAGAGGCGCCAATAGAATAAAAGTCACTTAAACGTGCTTAAAACCGATGGGGCAGTGGTGGGCCTATCCCATCCATGCAGACAAAGCAAACAAAGGAAGGACTGTGGCATCAACAGTCAAACAACAATTTTATTTATACTCCACAGTAAAAATAGGCAACGCGTTTCACGGGCTCAATCCTGCTTCATCAGGCCAATCAAAAAGGAGCATACAGCTGAAAACAAAGTGTCAGAGGACATAGTGTAAGGCAGGTTTTGTGAGTATCACTCATGTTCACAAACAATTCAATGTCAAAACATAACTATATGAACATCAAAACATATTCAGAGGTACTTATTATGCAACACTCTTAAATCATGCAATTCTTCCTTTAGCTAACCTTCTGTTCAGGGGTGTAACAATAGACCCTGCAAGGGATGCAGCTGCAGGGGGGCCCAGAAGCTGCAGGGGACCCTGTAAGGGAGAAGTTTATTTTCCCTGTCCTTAGAGACTGACAAAAAAGGGCAAGGAGAGAAAAAACAATTCTATGCACAGTTGTTCTAATGACTGCATCTGCTCAGCCACAGATATGGAATCATTCAGAGTTTTGGCAGACAACGATTTGTAGACAGTCCCTATTCAGTGTTCAGCAGGGTCTTGTGTACAGCCCCCAGTCTCTCTACCCCTTTCCAAGTGCTGTGTACTGTAGTGATGCTGGATAAGTCTAGAGAGCCAGTTCTGCTCAATCAGAGATGGTCAGAGTAAGTGCAATAAGCTGAGGATGGGAAGACACACTTGTCTGTCGGCTTTCTGTATGCTTTTTATCAGAGAAGCTAATGTAACTGATAGAGAAAATGCTGCAGTGCTGCACCGCTGTCTGTTTGTACCTTCATGGGGAAAACACATTTAAGTGTGCACTGACAATTAAATAACACTGGTTCTCAGTTTACCTGTGCAGAAAGCGAGGGGAGGGTGGGGCTCTATCCAAAGTATTGCAGGTGGACCCACTGATTTCTAGTTACGCCCCTAATTCTGTTCTCACCAGTCAATCACAGCCTTACAAATCTATCACGTGATCAAGCTGACCCCACACTTCCCTGTGGCGTGTTTACACACCAGCAGCAGCACAAGCTCTCCACCAGTCACACCTGTCTCTGTAGCATGGCGATGTGAGGGAAGCACTAATGCTGATGAATCAGTTAGGGCGAATGATGATTTTCTGCCATACGGTTTCCCTGGTATAATGCAGATGGTGGGAAAGGTCGCGATTAGCGGGCACGGCTGGAAGAATACATTCCTAGAGCTTCAAGTGAGCAGAATCCAGCCTCCCCAAGTGCTGTGTACTGTAGGGATGCTGGAGGAGTCTGCAGAGCCCCGCCCCCAGCCTCTCCACCCCTCCCCAAGTGCTGTGTACTGTAGTGATGCTGGAGGAGTATGCAGAGCCCCGCCCCCAGCTTCCTGACCCCTCCCCAAATGCTGTGTACTGTAGTGATGCTGGAGGAGTCTGCAGAGCCCCGCCCCCAGCCTCTCCACCCCTCCCCAAGTGCTGTGTACTGTAGTGATGCTGGAGGAGTATGCAGAGCCCCGCCCCCAGCTTCTCCACCCCTCCCCAAATGCTGTGTACTGTAGTGATGCTGGAGGAGTCTGCAGAGCCCCACCCCCAGCTTCTCCACCCCTCCCCAAATGCTGTGTACTGTAGTGATGCTGGAGGAGTCTGCAGAGCCCCGCCCCCAGCCTCTCTACCCCTCCCCAAGGGCTGTGTACTGTAGTGATGCTGGAGGAGTCTGCAGAGCCCCGCCCCCAGCCTCTCCACCCCTCCCCAAGTGCTCTGTACTGTAGTGATGCTGGAGGAGTCTGCAGAGCCCCGCCCCCAGCCTCTCTACCCCTCCCCAAGTGCTGTGTACTGTAGTGATGCTGGAGGAGTCTGCAGAGCCCCGCCTCCAGCCTCTCCACCCCTCCCCAAGTGCTGTGTACGGTAGTGATGCTGGAGGAGTCTGCAGAGCCCCGCCTCCAACCTCTCCACCCCTCCCCAAGTGCTCTGTACTGTAGTGATGCTGGAGGAGTCTGCAGAGCCCCGCCCCCAGCCTCTCTACCCCTCCCCAAGTGCTGTGTACTGTAGTGATGCTGGAGGAGTCTGCAGAGCCAGTTCTGCTCAATCAGAGATAGTCAGAGTAAGTGCAATAAGCTGAGGATGGGAAGACACACTTGTCTGTCGGTTTTTTGTATGCTTTTTATCACAGAGGCTAATGTAACTGATAGGGAAAATGCTGCAGTGCTTCACTGCTGTCTGTTTTTATCTGCATGGGGAAAACACATTTAAGTGTGCACTAGCCAATTAAATAACACTGGTTCTCAGTTTACCTGTGCAGAAAGCGAGGGGAGGGTGGGGCTCCATCCAAAGTTTTGCAGGTGGACCCACTGATTTCTAGTTACGCCCCTAATTCTGTTGTCACCAGTCAATCACAGCCTTACAAATCTATCACATGATCAAGCTGACCCCACACTTCCCTGTGGCGTCTTTACACACCAGCAGCAGCGCGAGCTCCCCACCAGTCACACCTGTCTCTGTAGCATGGCGATGTGAGGGAAGCACTAATGCTGATGAATCAGTTAGGGTGAATGATGATTTTCTGCCATATGGTTTCCCGGGAATAATGCAGATGGTGGGAAAGGTCGCGATTAGCGCGCACGGCTGGAAGAATACATTCCTAGAGCTTCAAGTGAGCAGAATCCAGTCAGCTGTCCGGATAACCTTGAGCGACGCACTTTTCAAACACCCAAATTAAACCACAATTTTGATGACAAATCATAAATCTACAGATTGCTAAGGTAAATCACTGGGATCAATTCATAGAATTAAAAAATAAATAAATAGATATATATTCTGGCGTATAAGACTACTTTTTAACCCTTGAAAATCTTCCAGCCTCCCTGGAACCCTTGCTTTAGGCTACGTTTCCACTTCGGGCTTATCTACACCTAGAGCGTTTGTGGGTTTTTTTTAAGCGCGGGATGTGGTTAGCGGGTCTTTGGGTGCGAGTCTGAAAAATTAGACCTGCTCAGGGCATCAGGGCGGGTACCCGTGGGTTACTCAAAATGATACCTGGTTGGGTTCAGGTACCCGTTTTGATTTAATCGGGTAGCGGGTGCAGGTACCAGATTCACCAGAAAGCAGGTTGCGGGTTGGGTGCGGGTAGCGGGGCTGCGGGTGCTGGTCTGAAAATTTGACCTGTATATAATGCACATTTACACAAAGTATGATATTCTTGTCTGACCAGCAGGTGGCGATCCAAAACAAAAACACCAAATTTTGACACTGAAGTATTTCCAATATTTTTATATATATATTTACAGTCTGCTATTATAGAGGTGTCACAAGCTTGTAATGGATCTGATTCTGAAAGATGTGGAACTGTAGAAACAGATTATAGACGGTCGGAGTAAAGTTTGTCACTTCTGATTAGTTTGCAAAGTTTCACATCAAAATTAAAAATGCATAAAAACATGTCAGATGTGCTAATCCACAATGATGGCACCGACCGGCATGAATGCGAATATTTTTATACTATCACTGAAATACATTAAGCGTATTCAGAGAGAGAATCTGTTAATTATGTGCTAACGATATACGAATGTATGTTAAACGCGATCAGGCAATGTTTGGAACTCGTACTTCATACTTATTAATTAAAATCTGAAAACACTCAGCGTGACAACCATTCAAATATCTAAAAACAGCGGGCGGCAACAGCAGGTTCCACTACAAAAATAAATATATGTTCGCTAAATATTTCCCATTTGTCAATAAATTGACTTAAAGGGACACTTAAGTCAAACAAAAAAAATGAGTTTTACTCACCTGGGGCTTCCAATAGCCCCCTGCAGCTGCCCGGTGCCCTCGCCGTCTCCCTCCGATCCTCCTGGCCCCACCGGCAGCCACTTCCTGTTCCGGTGACAGGAGCTGACAGGCTGGGGACGCGAGTGATTCTTCCCGTTCCTGGCCACAATAGCGGCATCTATGCTGCTATAGCATATATCATATACCATATAGCAGCATAGAGGGTGCTTATGTGTCTGGAAACGCGAAGAATCACTCGCGTCCCCAGCCTGTCAGCTCCTGTCACCGAAACAGGAAGTGGCTGCCGGCAGGGCCAGGAGGATCGGAGGGAGACGGCGAGGGCACCGGACAGCTGCAGGGGGCTATTGGAAGCCCCAGGTGAGTAAAACTCATCTTTTTTATGACTTAAATGTCCCTTTAACCACTTCCCGACCGCCTAACGCACAGAGGCGGCCGGGAAGTGGAGCCCTGAAGGACCGGCTCACTCACAGAGGCGGCGGTCCTTCTAAGGGCATGGGCGGAGCGATCGCGTCATCCGTGACGCGATCCTCCGCCGGCGCCTGTCACCGCTTGCTCGCCGCAACATCCCGCCGGCTATACGGAAGCGCCGGCGGGATGTTAACCCCGCGATCGCCGCATACAAAGTGTATAATACACTTTGTAATGTTTACAAAGTGTATTATACAGGCTGCCTCCTGCCCTGGTGGTCCCAGTGTCCGAGGGACCACCAGGGCAGGCTGCAGCCACCCTAGTCTGCACCCAAGCACACTGATTTCTCCCCCCCTGCCCCAGATCGCCCACAGCACCCATCAGACCCCCCCCCTGCCCACCCCCCAGACCCCTGTTTGCACCCGATCACCCCCCTAATCACCCATCAATCACTCCCTGTCACTATCTGTCAACGCTATTTTTTTTTTATCCCCCCCCTGCTCCCTGCCCCCTCCTGATCACCCCCACCCCTCAGATTCTCCCCAGACCCCCCCCCCCCCCAGACCACCCCCCCCCCCTGTTTACTGTATGCATCTATCCCCCTGATCACCTGTCAATCACCTGTCAATCACCCGTCAATCACCCGTCAATCACCCCCTGTCACTGCCACCCATCAATCAGCCCCTAACCTGCTCCTTGCGGGCAATCTGATCACCCCCCCCCCCACACCAATAGATCGCCCACAGATCCGACATCAGATCCCCTCCCAAATCCATTGTTTACATCTATTCTCTCCTCTAAACACCCACTAATTACCCATCAATCACCCATCAATCACCCCCTATCACCACCTGTCACTTTTACCTATCAGATCAGACCCTAATCTGCCCCTTGCGGGCACCCAATCACCCGCCCACACGCTCAGATTGCCCTCTGACCCCCCCTTATCAATTCACCAGTGCATTAATTACATCTGTTCTTCCCTGTAATAACCCACTGATCACCTGTCAATCACCTGCCAATCACCTATCACCCATCAATCACCCCCTGTCACCCCCTGTCACTGCCACCCATCAATCAGCCCCTAACCTGCCCCTTGCGGGCAATCTGATCACCCACCCACACCATTAGATCGCCCGCAAACCCGCCGTCAGATTACCTCCCAAATGTATCGTTTACATCTGTTATCTTCTCTAAACACCCACTAATTACCCATCAATCACCCATCAATCACCCCCTATCACCACCTGTCACTTTTACCTATCAGATCAGACCCTAATCTGCCCCTTGCAGGCACCCAATCACCCGCCCACACGCTCAGATTGCCCTCTGACCCCCCCTTATCAATTCACCAGTGCATTAATTACATCTGTTCTTCCCTGTAATAACCCACTGATCACCTGTCAATCACCTGCCAATCACCTATCACCCATCAATCACCCCCTGTCACCCCCTGTCACTGCCACCCATCAATCAGCCCCTAACCTGCCCCTTGCGGGCAATCTGATCACCCACCCACACCATTAGATCGCCCGCAAACCCGCCGTCAGATTACCTCCCAAATGTATCGTTTACATCTGTTATCTTCTCTAAACACCCACTAATTACCCATCAATCACCCATCAATCACCCCCTATCACCACCTGTCACTGTTACCTATCAGATCAGACCCTAATCTGCCCCTTGCGGGCACCCAATCACCCGCCCACACGCTCAGATTGCCCTAAGACCCCCCCTTATCAATTCGCCAGTGCATTAATTACATCTGTCCTTCCCTGTAATAACCCACTGATCACCTGTCAATCACCTGCCAATCACCTATCACCCATCAATCACCCCCTGTCACTGCCGCCCAACAATCAGCCCCTAACCTGCCCCTTGCGGGCAAACTGATCACCCACCCACACCAATAGATCGCCCGCAGATCCGACATCAGATCACCACCCAAGCGCAGCGTTTACATCTATTCTCTCCTCTAAACACCCACTAATTACCCATCAATCACCCATCAATCACCCCCTATCACCACCTGTCACTGTTACCTATCAGATCAGACCCTAATCTGCCCCTTGCGGGCACCCAATCACCCGCCCACACGCTCAGATTGCCCTAAGACCCCCCCTTATCAATTCGCCAGTGCATTATTTACATCTGTCCTTCCCTGTAATAACCCACTGATCACCTGTCAATCACCCATCAATCACCCCCTGTCACTGCCACCCATCAATCAGACCCTAATCTGCCCCTTGCGGGCACCCAATCGCCCGCCTACACGCTCAGATTGCCCTCAGACCCCCCCTTATCAATTCGCCAGTGCAATATTTACATCTGTTCTCCCCTGTAATAACCCACTGATTACCTGTCAATCACCTATCAATCACCCATCAATCACCCCCTGTCACTGCCACCCATCAATCACCCGCTGTCACTGCCACCCATCAATCACCCGCTGTCACTGCCACCCATCAATCAGCCCCTAACCTGCCCCTTGCGGGCAAACTGATCACCCACCCACACCAATAGATCGCCCGCAGATCCGACATCAGATCACCACCCAAGCGCAGTGTTTCCATCTATTCTCTACCCTAAACACCCACTAATTACCCATCAATCACCCCCTGTCACTGCTACCTATCAGATTAGACCCCTATCTGCCCCTAGGGCACTCAATCACCCGCCCACACCCTCAGAATGCCCTCAGACCCCAGCCCTGATCACCTCGCCAGTGCATTGCTTGCATCTATTCCCCCCTCTAATCACACCTTGAGACACCCATCAATCACCTCCTGTCACCCCCTAGCACACCTACCCATCAGATCAGGCCCCAATTTGCCCCGTGTGGGCTCCTGATCACTCGGCCAAACCCTCAGACCCCCTTCCGATCACCTCCCCAGTGCATTGATTGCATCTATTTTCCCCTCTAACCACCCCCTGAGACACCCATCAATCACCTCCTGTCACCCCCCTAGCACTCCTATCCATCAGATCAGGCCCAATACAACCTGTCATCTAAAAGGCCACCCTGCTTATGACCGGTTCCACAAAATTTGCCCCCTCATAGACCACCTGTCATCAAAATTTGCAGATGCTTATACCCCTGAACAGTCATTTTGAGACATTTGGTTTCCAGACTACTCACGGTTTTGGGCCTGTAAAATGCCAGGGCGGTATAGGAACCCCACAAGTGACCCCATTTTAGAAAAAAAGACACCCCAAGGTATTCTGTTAGGTGTATGACGAGTTCATAGAAGATTTTATTTTTTGTCAAGAGTTAGCGGAAATTAATTTTTATTGGTTTTTTTTTACCAAGTGTCATTTTTCACTAACTTGTGACAAAAAATAAAATCTTCTATGAACTCGCCATACACCTAACGGAATACCTTGGGGTGTCTTCTTTCTAAAATGGGGTCACTTGTGGGGTTCCTATACTGCCCTGGCATTTTAGGGGCCCTAAACCGCGAGGAGTAGTCTAGAAAACAAATGCTTCAAAATGACCTGTGAATAGGACGTTGGGCCCCTTAGCGCACCTAGGCTGCAAAAAAGTGTCACACATGTGGTACCGCCGTACTCAGGAAAAGTAGTATAATGTGTTTTGGGGTGTATTTTTACACATACCCATGCTGGGTGGGAGAAATTTCTATGTAAATGGACAATTGTGTGTAAAAAAATCAAACAATTGTCATTTACAGAGATATTTCTCCCACTTAGCATGGGTATGTGTAAAAATACACCCCAAAACGCATTATACTACTTCTCCTGAGTACAGCGGTACCACATGTGTGGCACTTTTTTACACCCTAAGTACGCTAAGGGGCCCAAAGTCCAATGAGTACCTTTAGGATTTCACAGGTCATTTTGCGACATTTGGTTTCAAGACTACTCCTCACGGTTTAGGGCCCCTAAAATGCCAGGGCAGTATAGGAACCCCACAAATGACCCCATTCTAGAAAGAAGACACCCAAAGGTATTCCGTACGGAGTATGGTGAGTTCATAGAAGATTTTATTTTTTGTCACAAGTTAGCGGAAAATGACACTTTGTGAAAAAAAACTATTAAAATCAATTTCCGCTAACTTGTGACAAAAAAATAAAAACTTCTATGAACTCACCATACTCCTAACGGATTACCTTGGGGTGTCTTTTTTCTAAAATGGGGTCATTAGTGGGGTTCCTATACTGCCCTGGCATTTTAGGGGCCCTAAACTAGTGTTGGGCGAACATCTAGATGTTCGGGTTCGGGCCGAACAGGCCGAACATGGCCGCGATGTTCGGGTGTTCGACCCGAACTCCGAACATAATGGAAGTCAATGGGGACCCGAACTTTTGTGCTTTGTAAAGCCTCCTTACATGCTACATACCCCAAATTTACAGGGTATGTGCACCTTGGGAGTGGGTACAAGAGGAAAAAAAAATTTAGCAAAAAGAGCTTATAGTTTTTGAGAAAATCGATTTTAAAGTTTCAAAGGGAAAACTGTCTTTTAAATGCGGGAAATGTCTGTTTTCTTTGCACAGGTAACATGCTTTTTGTCGGCATGCAGTCATAAATGTAATACATATAAGAGGTTCCAGGAAAAGGGACCGGTAACGCTAACCCAGCAGCAGCACACGTGATGGAACAAGAGGAGGGTGGCGCAGGAGGAGAAGGCCACGCTTTGAGACACAACAACCCAGGCCTTGCATGAGGACAAGAAGCGTGCGGATAGCAATTTGCATTTTGTCGCCATGCAGTCATAAATGTAATACAGATGAGAGATTCAATAAACAGGGACCGGAAACGCTAACCCATCACAGATGTTCATTGTTCATGTTACTTGGTTGGGGTCCGGGAGTGTTGCGTAGTCGTTTCCAATCCAGGATTGATTCATTTTAATTTGAGTCAGACGGTCTGCATTTTCTGTGGAGAGGCGGATACGCCGCCGATCTGTGACGATGCCTCCGGCAGCACTGAAACAGCGTTCCGACATAACGCTGGCTGCCGGGCAAGCCAGCACCTCTATTGCGTACATTGCCAGTTTGTGCCAGGTGTCTAGCTTCGATACCCAATAGTTGAAGGGTGCAGATGGATTGTTCAACACAGCTACGCCATCTGACATGTAGTCCTTGACCATCTTCTTCAGGCGATCGGTGTTGGAGGTGGATCTGCACGCTTGCTGTTCTGTGTGCTGCTGCATGGGTGTCAGAAAATTTTCCCACTCCAAGGACACTGCCGATACCATTCCCTTTTGGGCACTAGCTGCGGCTTGTGTTGTTTGCTGCCCTCCTGGTCGTCCTGGGTTTGCGGAAGTCAGTCTGTCGGCGTACAACTGGCTAGAGGAGGGGGAGGATGTCAATCTCCTCTCTAAAGTCTCCACAAGGGCCTGCTGGTATTCTTCCATTTTGACCTGTCTGGCTCTTTCTTCAAGCAGTTTTGGAACATTGTGTTTGTACCGTGGATCCAGAAGGGTATAAACCCAGTAATTGGTGTTGTCCAGAATGCGCACAATGCGTGGGTCGCGTTCAATGCAGTCCTAGGCCGAAGAGGTCATAGCCTAGGGTCACAAAACCTGTTTATTGGGCAATTTCAATGGTGGCGAGTCTGACGTACATAAATCGCAGCAATGGCCGTTAGCAACGTCTGAATCTCACGAAATGTCTCATGCAGGTAGAAGACATATTGTTAGACTTGGGCTCCAAAGATGGGTTCCCTACATCTCTGCAAACCAGAGTTACAGGGCTCCAAATTTGGTAAAATCCCCATAGGCTTTCATTGGGCCTCCTATTTACAGTTCCAAAATCTCACATCTTTTGAAAGGGCAATGGCTCAGCAGTACCAAATTTTCTAGCATTGTAGGGACCCTTAGGGGGAACATGACTGGTGAGTTTCGGGCCCCTAGGCCGAAGAGGTCATAGCCTAGGGTCACAAAAACCTGTTTATTGGGGCTATTTCAATGGTAGTGATGGTGGCGTACATAAATCTCAGCCATGGCCGTTAGCAACGTCTGAATCTCACGAAATGTCTCATGCAGGTAGAAGACATATTGTTAGACTTGGATTCCAAAGATGGGGTCCCTACATCTCTGCAAACCAGAGTTACAGGGGTCCAAAATTGGTAAAATCCCCCATAGGATTTCATTGGCTCCCTATTTCACTTTCCAAAATCTCACATCTTTTCAAAGGGCAATGGCTCAGCAGTACCAAATTTTCTAGCATTGTAGGGACCCTTAGGGGGATCATGACTGGTGAGTTTTGCCACTGCTGAGCCATTGCCCTTTGAAATGGTGTGAGATTTTGGAACGGTAAATAGGAGGCCCAATGAAAGCCTATGGGGGATTTTACCAATTTTGGACCCCTTTAACTCTGGTTTGCAGAGATGTAGGGACCCCATCTTTGGAATCTAAGTCTAACAATATGTCTTCTACCTGCATGAGACATTTCGTGAGATTCAGACGTTGCTAACGGCCATGGCTGAGATTTATGTACGCCACCATCACTACCATTGAAATAGCCCAAATAAACAGGTTTTTGTGACCCTAGGCTATGACCTCTTCAGCCTAGGGGCCCGAAACTCACCAGTCATGTTCCCCCTAAGGGTCCCTACAATGCTAGAAAATTTGGTACTGCTGAGCCATTGCCCTTTGAAAAGATGTGAGATTTTGGAAAGTGAAATAGGGAGGCAATGAAATCCTATGGGGGATTTTACCAATTTTGGACCCCTGTAACTCTGGTTTGCAGAGATGTAGGGACCCCATCTTTGGAATCCAAGTCTAACAATATGTCTTCTACCTGCATGAGACATTTCGTGAGATTCAGACTTTGCTAACGGCCATTGCTGCGATTTATGTACGTCACCATCACTACCATTGAAATAGCCCCAATAAACAGGTTTTTGTGACCCTAGGCTATGACCTCTTCGGCCTAGGGGCCCGAAACTCACCAGTCATGTTCCCCCTAAGGGTCCCTACAATGCTAGAAAATTTGCCACTGCTGAGTAATTGCCCTTTGAAAAGATGTGAGATTTTGGAACTGTAAATAGGAGGCCCAATGAAAGCCTATGGGGATTTTACCAAATTTGGAGCCCTGTAACTCTGGTTTGCAGAGATGTAGGGAACCCATCTTTGGAGCCCAAGTCTAACAATATGTCTTCTACCTGCATGAGACATTTTGTGAGATTCAGACGTTGCTAACGGCCATTGCTGCGATTTATGTACGTCAGACTCGCCACCATTGAAATTGCCCAATAAACAGGTTTTGTGACCCTAGGCTATGACCTCTTCGGCCTAGGACTGCATTGAACGCGACCCACGCATTGTGCGCATTCTGGACAACACCAATTACTGAGTTTATACCCTTCTGGATCCACGGTACAAACACAATGTTCCAAAACTGCTTGAAGAAAGAGCCAGACAGGTCAAAATGGAAGAATACCAGCAGGCCCTTGTGGAGACTTTAGAGAGGAGATTGACATCCTCCCCCTCCTCTAGCCAGTTGTACGCCGACAGACTGACTTCCGCAAACCCAGGACGACCAGGAGGGCAGCAAACAACACAAGCCGCAGCTAGTGCCCAAAAGGGAATGGTATCGGCAGTGTCCTTGGAGTGGGAAAATTTTCTGACACCCATGCAGCAGCACACAGAACAGCAAGCGTGCAGATCCACCTCCAACACCGATCGCCTGGAGAAGATGGTCAAGGACTACATGTCAGATGGCGTAGCTGTGTTGAACAATCCATCTGCACCCTTCAACTATTGGGTATCGAAGCTAGACACCTGGCACAAACTGGCAATGTACGCAATAGAGGTGCTGGCTTGCCCGGCAGCCAGCGTTATGTCGGAACGCTGTTTCAGTGCTGCCGGAGGCATCGTCACAGATCGGCGGCGTATCCGCCTCTCCACAGAAAATGCAGACCGTCTGACTCAAATTAAAATGAATCAATCCTGGATTGGAAACGACTACGCAACACTCCCGGACCCCAACCAAGTAACATGAACAATAAACATCTGTGATGGGTTAGCGTTTCCGGTCCCTGTTTATTGAACCTCTCATCTGTATTACATTTATGACTGCATGGCGACAAAATGCAAATTGCTATCCGCACGCTTCTTGTCCTCATGCAAGGCCTGGGTTGTTGTGTCTCAAAGCGTGGCCTTCTCCTCCTGCGCCACCCTCCTCTTGTTCCATCACGTGTGCTGCTGCTGGGTTAGCGTTACCGGTCCCTTTTCCTGGAACCTCTTATATGTATTACATTTATGACTGCATGCCGACAAAAAGCATGTTACCTGTGCAAAGAAAACAGACATTTCCCGCATTTAAAAGACAGTTTTCCCTTTGAAACTTTAAAATCGATTTTCTCAAAAACGATAAGCTCTTTTTGCTAATTTTTTTTTCCTCTTGTACCCACTCCCAAGGTGCACATACCCTGTAAATTTGGGGTATGTAGCATGTAAGGAGGCTTTACAAAGCACGAAAGTTCGGGTCCCCATTGACTTCCATTATGTTCGGAGTTCGGCCATGTTCGTCCCGAACCCGAACATCTAGATGTTCGCCCAACACTACACGTGACCCGTTCGGCCAATCACAGCGCTAGCCGAACGTTCGGGTAACGTTCGGCCATGCGCTCTTAGTTCGGCCATATGGCCGAACAGTTTGGCCGAACACCATCAGGTGTTCGGCCGAACATCACCCGAACAGGGTGATGTTCTGCAGAACCCGAACAGTGGCGAACACTGTTCGCCCAACACTACCCTAAACCGTGAGGAGTAGTCTTGAAACAAAAATGACCTGTGAAATCCTAAAGGTACTCATTGGACTTTGGGCCCCTTAGTGCAGTTAGGGTGCAAAAAAGTGCCACACGTGATATCGCCGTACTCGGGAGAAGTAGTACAATGTGTTTTGGGGTGTATTTTTACACATACCCATGCTGGGTGGGAGAAATACCTCTGTTCTGTAAATGACAATCTTTTGATTTTTTTACACACAATTGTCCATTTACAGAGGTATTTCTCCCACCCAGCATGGGTATGTGTAAAAATACACCCCAAAACACATTGTACTACTTCTCCCGAGTATGGTGATACCATGTGTGGCACTTTTTTGCACCCTAACTGCGCTAAAGGGCCCAAAGTCCAATGAGTACCTTTAGGATTTCACAGGTCATTTTGAGAAATTTCGTTTCAAGACTACTCCTCACGGTTTAGGGCCCCTAAAATGCCAGGGCAGTATAGGAACCCCACAAATGACCCCATTTTAGAAAGAAGACACCCCAAGGTATTCCGTTAGGAGTATGGTGAGTTCATAGAAGATTTTATTTTTTGTCAAAAGTTAGCGGAAATTGATTTTAATTGTGTTTTTTCACAAAGTGTAATTTTCCGCTAACTTTTGACAAAAAATGAAACATGACAGGGGGTCAGAAAAGTCAGAGATGCTTGAAAATGGGAAAATTCACTTTTTGCACCATAGTTTGTAAACGCTATAACTTTTACCCAAACCAATAAATATACACTGAATGGGTTTTTTTTTTTATCAAAAACATGTTTGTCCACATTTTTCGCGCTGCATGTATACAGAAATTTTACTTTATTTGAAAAATGTCAGCACAGAAAGTTAAAAAAATCATTTTTTTGCCAAAATTCATGTCTTTTTTGATGAATATAATAAAAAGTAAAAATCGCAGGAGCAATCAAATAGCACCAAAAGAAAGCTTTATTAGTGACAAGAAAAGGAGCCAAAATTCATTTAGGTGGTAGGTTGTATGAACGAGCAATAAACCGTGAAAGCTGCAGTGGTCTGAATGGAAAAAAAGTGGCCGGTCCTTAAGGGGTAGAAAGCCCTAGGTCCTCAAGTGGTTAAAGCGCCCCGAAAAAAAAATTCCAGGTAATAGGAACAAGGCAGATGGAAACAGGCACAGGCAAAGCTATGCTTAAAAATGTGCTGTAGTTCCAGAGGTTAGAGTGGGTGTAATAAGGCAAAGTGGAAATGAGAGAAAGGCAGGTTAAAGTGGGATACAACATTACAACATCTGACATAACATGCAATAAAAATATGTTTTCCTACTTTATTACCCGTACAGTTACCATATTTGCTTTTGTGCAGGGGCGTAACAATAGTCCCTGCAAAGGATGCATCCGCAGGGGGCCCAGAAGCCAAAGGGGCCCCATCCTGAGAGACTGACAACTAAGGGCAAGGAGAGAAAAAGCTTTCTGCAATCTGCAAAATTGTTCTAATGACTGCATCTGCTTAGCCACTGATAAGAAATCATACAAAGTTTTGCAGACAAAGTTATTCAGTGTGCAGCAGGCTCTTCTGTACAATATCCAGCCCCCAACTCCTCCCCGAGTGCTCAGTCCTGGCGGGAGGGGGCCCCATCCAAAGTTCCCGTAGGGGGGCCCAGTGATTTCTAGTTACGCCCCTGCTTTTGTGCACAAGTAATATTGCCGGTTTACAAATTACAAGGTCCCAAAGTACGGTTACAATCTGCTCTGAAAACTGCCATTGCATTTTATGTATTTAATAATTAAAGGAATACTGTAGGGGGGTAGTGGGAAAAAGAACTGAACTTACCCGGGGATTCTATTTGTCCCCCGCAGACCTCCTGTGCCAAAGCAGCCACCGTACTGGGACTGCACAATACACTCCTGGTGACGTCAGCGGGAACAGGGGCGCGGCCATGCAGTCGCAGTGGTTTTCGGACTTTAAAGTCGGAAATTACAAAAGTGAGCCAGAGGCGGAGCCGGAGCATCGGTGAGTGGCTGCGGGCACAGGATGTCTGCGGGGGACCATTAGAAGCCCCGGGTAAGTTCAACTCTTTTTTTCCCCGACCCCCTACAGTATCCCTTTAAATACAGCAGCTGTCTAGTTATCTTTTCTCATCTGTCTCTGCTTGTCAGATCAGTACAGTTCAGCTTCAGCGTGTGGCTGGCTGTAACTAATTGTATCAACTAAGGAATGTAAACAAAACATAATGTTATGTCCTCTTTGGATGCAGATCATAAGCTGAAAGAGCTTTTTCACTGAAGAACAAAGTGCTGTGTTTAACTGTTTGAATGCTGTTCTGCTCCAATTTTTTTCTGGTAGTAGGTTTAAGGCTGTAAATTATATTTTAGAGCATGGAAGATATGCTGATTTTCAGACCACTCTTGAGCATTCCTATCGATAGTAGTGTGAACCAGCACTTAAAGTGAACCCGAGGTGGGAGTGATATGGAGGCTTCCCTTTTTATTTTCATTTTAAAGTGAACCGAGCACCTTTTTTTAATCACTCAGGACATTTCTATAACACATGAAAAATGCATGCCAACAATCCGGGATGATGCGTACGAGGATACGTGTCATCATGTAGATGACGCGTACCCTTGTACACGTCATCGCGGTACTTCTGCTCTCTCTTGACACGACTTACAAATGTAAAAAGGAAGTGCGTCAGAGAGAGGGCGGAAGTGTCAGATGGTACTAGCGCCTATGCTCTCCGGCTGCCCGCTCCCTGCCCTCCTCCTGCCAGCCTGCAAGGTACCTTCGGGGAACTTAGATTTAATTTTATAGGGTCCAGCAGAAGGGAGAGCTTAGCGGGGAGGGGTGGGGGCGTTTCCGACCCCCCCCCCCCTGCGCTCGGGGCATGCTCTCCCTTTATGCTGGGACCCTATGGGGGCCCCAAAGGGACATGTTCGGGTTGGGTTCGGGGTTCGGCCCGAACATGCCGAATATCGGGGACATGTGCGGCCGAACCCCCCCGAACCCGAACATCTGGATGTTCGCCCATCACTACTGCTGATCCTCTCTCTCTAATACTTTTAGACATAGCCCCGAACAAGTTGTCTGGAGTATCTCAGAAGGACAGTGCGGGCACAGGATGGCTACAGGAGGCAGCAAGAAGCCCCAGGTAAGTTTAACAGGGTTTTTTAAAAATCTGTTTTAGATCTCCTTTAACTAATTGCAATGTATCTTTCTTTGTTTAATTTTTCAAAAATAATACAGAGGGAAAAAAAAGTGCAGCACCTGCTGCCCCTCTCTCCATAGTGCAGTACTGTTACCATACCAGCTTCCTCCCTCTCTCCATAGTGCAGTACTGTTACCATACCAGCTTCCTCCCTCTCTCCATAGTGCAGTACCTGCTGCCCCTCTCTCCATAGTAGAGTACCTGCTGCTTTTTTCCATAGCATAATGCATCCGGCCTTCCTCCTCTCTCCAGAGTACATTGCATGCTGGGAAACTGTTCATAAACTTTAATTTCATAAGAGCTAACTTTATTGGAACATATTGTGGTAACAAAAGGTTTCTATGTACAAGGAAAAAGGGAAAAATAGATCATTTAAAAGCTTAAGGCCTTGATATTGTGAAAGTGCAGATTCCACTCGGCTCCAGCTGTTCGCTTCTGTTAATGCTGCCTCATATCCCTCCGTAAACGGCAGCTCAATCCATTAAGATCCTCTCGCTATTGGCTCCTGTGAACTTTCTCTTGAACTGTGAGCCTATTTTCCATCACCTCGTACTTTCCCCACCTACATGAATACGTCCACATCCAACAGTCCTGAAAGGATTTCATTGTATCCACGAAACAAAGGAAGAACACGAAGCATTTCCCTCCGCAACAATTTATTACACAGGCAAGAGCTGGGGAGGGGAAACGGCCTTCACTCCGGCAAGAGCTGGGGAGGGGAAACGCACTCACGCAAGAGCCAGGGAGGGGAAACAGCCTTCACTCAGGCAAGAGCTGGGGAGGGGAAACGGCCTTCACTCGGGCAAGAGCTGGGGAGGGGAAACTGCCTTCACTAAGGCAAGAGCTGGGGAGGGGAAACCGCCTTCACTAAGGCAAGAGCTGGGGAGGGGAAACGGCCTTCACTCAGGCAAGAGCTGGGAGGGGAAACTGCCTTCACTCAGGCAAGAGCTGGGAGGGGAAACTGCCTTCACTCAGGCAAGAGCTGGGAAGGGGAAACTGCCTTCACTCGGGCAAGAGCTGGGGAGGGAAAATGGCCTTCATTCAGGCAAGAGCTGGGGAGAGGAAACGGCCTTCACTGGGGCAAGAGCTGGGGAGGGGAATCCGCCTTCACTCGGGCAAGAGCTGGGGAGGGGAATCCGCCTTCACTCGGGCAAGAGCTGGGGAGAGGAAACGGCCTTCACTCAGGCAAGAGCTGGGGAGGGGAAACGGCCTTCACTCGGGCAAGAGCGGGGGAGGGGAAACGGCCTTCACTTGGGCAAGAGCTGGGGAGGGGAAACGGCCTTCACTCAGGCAAGAGCTGGGGAGGGGAAACGGCCTTCACTCAGCCAAGAGCTGGGGAGAGGAAACGGCCTTCACTCAGGCAAGACTCGGGGAGGAAAAACCGCCTTCACTCGGGCAAGATCTGGGGAGGGGAAACCGCCTTCACTCGGGCAAGAGCTGGGGAGAGGAAACGGCCTTCACTCGGGCAAGAGCTGGGGAGGGGAAACGGCCTTCACTCGGGCAAGAGCGGGGGAGGGGAAACGGCCTTCACTTGGGCAAGAGCTGGGGAGGGGAAACGGCCTTCACTCAGGCAAGAGCTGGGGAGGGGAAACGGCCTTCACTCAGGCAAGACTCGGGGAGGAAAAACCGCCTTCACTCGGGCAAGATCTGGGGAGGGGAAACCGCCTTCACTCGGGCAAGAGCTGGGGAGAGGAAACGGCCTTCACTCGGGCAAGAGCTGGGGAGGGGAAACGGCCTTCACTCGGGCAAGAGCGGGGGAGGGGAAACGGCCTTCACTTGGGCAAGAGCTGGGGAGGGGAAACGGCCTTCACTCAGGCAAGAGCTGGGGAGGGGAAACGGCCTTCACTCAGCCAAGAGCTGGGGAGAGGAAACGGCCTTCACTCAGGCAAGACTCGGGGAGGAAAAACCGCCTTCACTCGGGCAAGATCTGGGGAGGGGAAACCGCCTTCACTCGGGCAAGAGCTGGGGAGGGGAAACGGCCTTCACTCGGGCAAGAGCTGGGGAGGGGAAACGGCCTTCACTCGGGCAAGAGCTGGGGAGGGGAAACGGCCTTCACTCGGGCAAGAGCTGGGGAGGGGAAACGGCCTTCACTCGGGCAAGAGCTGGGGAGGGGAAACGGCCTTCACTCGGGCAAGAGCTGGGGAGGGGAAACGGCCTTCACTCAGGCAAGAGCTGACCAGTTCTATGCTACTGGTGGGCACTGGGCAGACTCAATAACAAATATACCATTAACCGCACAACACATATGATATGATAAGCCTGACGTACAGTAGTAAGACCCCTTAAAGCGCAGCACGTGTACAGCTATGCTGGAGAAAGACACAACCCCACTCAATTGTTTGGACAGTGATATTTGGATGAGGGCGTTTCTTAGCGGCAGCAGTTTCCATGGAATGACCGTCTTCCTTGTGGTCTTTATTTGGAGAGATCAGATCTGTCGGAACATCTGGCTTGTGAATTGGGAATACGGTGACCTGCTCTCTCCTATAGGAACCTTCTGTCACCTGAGTCAGCGGCACGTTCTGCTGACAAAATCCACATGCCTAAAAAAAGGCAGGCGGAACATATTGGCAGATACAACATCAGGTTTGTGATGCAAAACGAAAAAAAGCTGCCAAAAGGCACAAGTTTGAAAGTCAAAAGAGAAAACATTCACGAACGTGTGTTTCTGCAGCTCATCAGACCGGCTAGACCTCCGCATCTCAAACTTTAAACACTTCAGGACCACACGCTTACCCCCCTAGTGACCAGGCTAGTTTTTTACAAATAAGAGCTCTACAGCTTTATTGGCGCGCTGCAGAGCCATACAACCGGGCACACAAATTATCCCTCCCCCTCCCATCTTTTCTGCCCACCAACAGAGCTTTCTGTTGATGGGCTCTGATCGCTGCTACTGCTTTTTTTTTTAATTATTATTATTATATTTATTGCATTTTAATAAAATTGTATTTTTTTTTCGTTTTTCCCCTAATCCCTCCCTCCCCCCCTGCCAGCCAATCAGGGTGATCACTTCTCATAGGCATGAGTCTATGATAGTGGATCGGGATCTGAGCCTCTCTAGGGGACAGCCGAGTGACACGGCAGTCCTCAGTACAGCCAGGGCCGGATTTAGGTCAAGGCCACCTAGGCCATGGCCTAGGGCACCAAAGCAGCAGGCTGAACTGGTGCAGCATTTGAAAACTTGCAAATGCAGCAATGCAGGGAGATCAGGTGAATGCCTGACTGCGGTACTCTGTAGCCACCTTGCTCTATGTGCATGTTTGCATTGTGGCTGGCGGCTATGGAGTTGGGCAGCATTGGAGACAGAAAGGAAGAGGAAGCTTCTGCACTGGAGACGAGCGGAGAAATGAGTGACACTGATGGCTGCTGCGGTGTGAAGGAGAGCTGGCTACCTATAATGAAAGGGAGGGGAGTAGGGATTAAGGGAGCCATCTGGCTACCTATACTGGAGTGAAAGGGGGAGGTGTCATCAGGCTACCTATACTGGAGGGAAGGGGGGGGGGTCATCTCACTACCTATACTGAAGGGGGGGGCGGCTGGTGACAGTGGCCTTGGGCGCTAAAGAGTACAAATCCGGCCCTGAGTACAGCGGTAGATCACAGCACTGTACAATCTAGACAGACGGCGGTATTGCTGTCTAACAGTCTGCTAGCGGCGATGACTGCTGGTAGACTGATGACGGGGCCAGGCAGACCAGAGCGTGCGCAATCTCCTGCAAAACCCCGTCCCAGGACTTGACGCCTTTAAATGTTAGGCGGTCCTGGGCTGTCACCTTCCTGACGCCTATTAGCATTAGGCGGTTGGGAAGGAGTTAAAATCCATTTACCATTTATAAAATAAAATACTTAAAGGGAAGTTGTGAGCTCCAACACCCCCCCCCCAAATATACTTACTTGGGGCTTCCTCCAGCCCCTGGCAGCCTATCTGTCCCTTTGCCTCAGCTTCGGTGGTCTGGAATCCCCTCTGTCGCAGATGCTGACCTCTGTACCTGTTCAAGCATGCGGCCATGCTGCTCGTGCTCAAGTGACTTGGAGAGTTTTGCACAGGCGCAGAAGTACTGTGCCTGCGCACAATGCTCCCGAGTCTGCAGGGCAGGAGGGGGGCCCATGGAGAGGGAGAGGGGAATGTGCCAGCTCCTACACTCCCCACCACCCCTGGGCTCCACCCCCAGGCAGGTGCTTCAGAATGCATCATGGGAGATCAGGCCCTGACTCTTTTAACACAAGCCTTTGCTCCAACGCCTAACCCTAACCACCCCACCCTTCCATTGCCTAACCTTTACCAACCCCCAACCAATGTCTAACTGACCCCCCACTCATTCTAAGGTTCTAAGCAGTTTACTGCCTATTCCCCCCACATAAGTGCTTCCACCTCCCAAACAGGAAGTGCGGTATCTATCAACACCCCCCCCCCCCCCCCAGCTAGATTCAGTATTCCGTCGTACCCCTCGTTCCATTATGCAGAGTAGCTGCAGTGGAGCACCATTACCTTTTCCATCGCCAGGTCCTCATCTGCACTGCAGCCTATCGCCACACAGCAGCAAACACTGGCAATCCAGTGCAGGAGACTTGGGCGCAGATGGCGCCACCATAGACTGTAATAGGAATTACGCCTATAGCGGCACAACAGTAAATAACTTCGGCGGCGTCAGAAGACGGAGCTGAAGTTATATTTAAAACACTGTAATTCGGCCTCCAGAAATAGCTGGAAGCTGAATTACATCATATTCACCACCATCCACGTCGACCTAGAGGGGAAATAGTAATGAACATCATCAGGAACTTGTGTAGCAGAAGGATGAACCGTATACCGGCTGTATCCTGCGCCCAAGTCTCCCGGCATCGAATCCTCTCGTACGCCACAGCAGAGTCTCTCTATAGGCTCCCGATGTCTGTGAGAGACTACAGGAGAGACATTGCTGAAGAGGGGCGACCCGGTGATGGACGAGGTCATTTGTGCTCTGCTGCAGCCGCTCTGCATATTGAGATGTCGCTGGCGCTGCCCTCTAAACATTGCCATCAAATGAATCAGGGGGCTTTGACACAGTGATCACAGTCAGCTACTTACGAGAAATGTTGTGTACATTTTTGCAATTATGCCCTTACGTAATGAATTTGTTAATTCAATTGATTTTGTGCAATCATTCGTATATTTGCGTAATGTTGCCCCGACTTTAGCGGTTAATAGCATGCCACCAAAATTGCTACATATGTTTAGAAGAATTATGAGATTAATGGGTCAAAAAAATAATAATTGGGGAGTGGCAATAACATTTAAGGGGGCTTTGCTATTAATTGCTATAAACTTGGCACAAAATGATGCACAATTACGAATGATTACAATTACAGACAAAATTAATTATGATTTTATCCTGAAATTTCTGTATTGTATTTGCGAATTTCGATGCGGATTACATCTATGTGAAATTTGTGCGCTAGTCAGACGTGCAAAGACCTTTTTCAGCATTTGCCGTCCAGATGCAATCGTCCAAAATGTAGATGGTCCCTGCGTCGGTACAGTGGGCTTGACGAGCATTTCCCTGGTGAGGTAAGCATACAATGTTTACCCACCATCACCACCCTTCATTTTCTTTAAAGAACAACTGTAACGAGACTTATATGGCGGCTGCCATATTTATTTCCTTTTAACCAATGCCAGTGGTCTGGCTGTCCTACTGATCCTCTGCTTCTAAAGCTACGTACACACATACGACAACGATCCTTAGTTTTGAACGAGGAACAAACTTAATTGACGAAAGAACGACCTAAGTAAAGTTAGCTTTTAAAGGCGTGTAATGATCTGATCGTTAGAACGAACGTTGCATCACGTAAAGCAACTATTGCGCTTGCACATAAAAATGAAAAGTTCCATGGAGAAATAGCAAAATGCGCATGGCAAGCTTAGTACGAACGATCGTTTCCAACGATGTACTACTTTTGCAAACGATCGTCGTTGGAAAAAATCCGCCAAGCTAGATCGTTGGTTGTTAACGATCTAGCTCATCCGTCGTTAGACTTAATGGCCGTTGGCTGCTTTTATTTAAACGATCATCGTTTGAAATGATCGGGGCACGATCATTTCAAACGACTATAGTCGCATGTGTGTACGCACCTTAATACTTTTTGACATAGACCCTGGACAAGCATTCAGATCAGGTGACTGAAGTGTGACTGGATTAGCTGCATGCTTGTTTCTGGTGTTATTCAGACACTACTACAGCCAAATAGACCAGCAGGGCTGCCAGGCAACTGGTATTGCTTAATAGAAAATAAATAAAGCAGCCTCCGTATCCCTCTCACTTCAGGTGTCCTTTAAGTCTTCCAGCACAAGAAGAGTAACAAAACTGTCTAAGTTTCTAACCTGCGTTTGATGTGTCCATATCTGACCTTCAGGTGCCGGAGTCACCGCGGCGTTATCTCCGGCCTGGCACACATCCGGAGCCGTGCCTATCACTGGACTTCATCTGGCTGACTCCTGACTTTTTCGCATTCTGCAGAACTGAACCGCCACTTTCCCTCTCGTCACCGGGAAGGTCATCGCTTTATGAAACTTCATGAGCCGGGTGGATTTGGAGGAATTTGCTTACGTAAAACCATCATCTCCTTCTGTTCAACTTCTGCTAACCGAGAAATGGCCCATAAATCAGGTTCTAATCAGGAAGGAAATGCCAGTTTACACGTCCCTGTGCGCCCCAGGTGAGGCCAGGCATTCTTCTCTCCGAATGTTCCAGGAAGGCTTAGCTTAATTTTGGGCCGGTAACACAATTCTGGGTAGTGGATTATCTCGCCCCTCTAAGCAGCACTTGCTCGGGAGTTCCTGTGATTGAAAGAGTTTAACGCGCTGCTACTTAATTGAAAAAATATGTGATTGCGGCGGATTAGTCACCTCGCCATTCACAATACCAAATTATGTTTATAGAGCGGTGAGGGGATTAATCGCTTACGCCCTTCTTTTTTGTTCTTTTCTTTAAAAAAATGAAATAACCTTTTCGTGAACAAATGGCGGGAGCGAGAACTTGATCTAATGCAAGGTGAAAAAGCACAGAAATTACATCGGCGGCACACCAGCGAGCAGTAGGGATGCTCTGTAAATTCCGCGGAATTGTTAATTCCGTGATTCCGGCCGGAATTAAGTCAATTCGTCAATTAAGTCAATTCCGGTAGTCGGAATTGCTAAACCTCTCAAACGGAATTCCGCAGAAATTTTATTATTTCCGTGGAATTTTCCGGAATAACACCCAAAGTCTCCTCCTCCTCCATCCATCCATCCATCCATCCATCTTATATCATCCAGTAGGGAATTGCAGTTTTGCAAAACAGCTTACATATCATGGCTGGGATTTGAACCCAGGCCTCAGTGTGTAGTAGGTATCTGTCTTACCCACTAGACCATCAACCACACTACATGCTAAAGCTGGCCTAGCATGTACCATTATCATCAATTCAATAGAAAAAGTAGCATGATTAAGGATTTGTACTTTTTTAAAAGCCAGCTTACATACCATAGCTGGGATTTGAACCCAGGTCTCAGTGTGTAGTAGGTATCTGTCTTACCCACTAGACCATCAACCACACTACATGCTAAAGCTGGCCTAGCATGTATCAGACAGTAGGAGAGAGGTCACACCTACAACAGGGGTGCAATAAAAATGTATTTCCAATAAAAACTTCAATAAAAAGATTGTAATACAGTACTGTATTTCAGCCAGGTCACAAAAATCTTCAATGTCTGTGACTGGAGGCAACTTTTGGTGAACCTTTTCCTTTTTGAGAGAAGTCTGTTTTGTTGTGTTCTCATTGTAGTGGCTAAAACACTGGTTAAAAAGTGACTGGCCTTCAAAAAATCATTAACCAGCTTTAGCATGTAGTGTGGTTGATGGTCTAGTGGGTAAGACAGATACCTACTACACACTGAGACCTGGGTTCAAATCCCAGCTATAGTATGTAAGCTGTTTTGAAAAACTGCAATTCCCTACAGGATAATATAAGAAAATGGATGGGAGGAGGAGGAGATAGAGATAT